>NW_019154108.1:30111698-30308788 GCF_002288905.1 Enhydra lutris kenyoni | reverse complement strand
GGAGGAGGAGGAGGAGGAGGAGGAGGAGGAGGAGGAGGAGGAGGAGGAGGAGGAGGAACAGAGGGAGGGGGTAGAGAGAGAATCCCAAGCAGAATCTCAATTCAGTGGGGACTGAATGAAAAGCCTGATGTGGGCTCAATCCCAAGACCCTGAGATCATGACCTGAGCCGTAATCAAGAGTTGGACACTTAACTTACTGAGTCACCCGGGTGCCCCGACACTGATTTCTTTTCAGTAAATAAGCACAATTAGGAAAGTTTTAGCTGCCATGGGCTATTAAGTCCCAAATGTAAAGGAGCCATTGGTGGGTATTTAGTTCTGCACCCAGTTTGAAAAACTGGGTCTTCCCCTTAAAGCAGACTGGGCAAAATGGCCACAGAGTCTTCTGAAGAAAGAGGAAGGACAGATTAAAAACAAGAGAAAGAAGGAGGTAAGGAGTGAATGGTGGATGGCAGCAAAGGTTTGGGGACAAGGAACATTGAGCTCCCATGCTGTTTAAAGTGACAGCAAGTCCATTAAAGCACAAGAAACTGAGAGTGATGGGAGCACAAACTTGAAGCCGATAAGCCAGGGAACCACTAGGAAGTTTTGGACGAATCTCCAGCTGGCACGGGCTTGTCCATGCTCAGTCTTTTTTCCTGTTGTGTCTTGGGCAGTACGTCAGTCCTGCCCATGCTCCAGCCAGCGGGATGACTCCCATTCTTGGCAGCTTCTTTCCATGTCTTCTCTCCCTGGGGAGTGCTCCCAAGAGACCAGGGTGCTCCTGCACCTCTGGTCCCATCGTACGCCAATTCCTTCTTCACGAGTCTGCTCGCTGCTAGAAAGTGAGCTCCTGGAGACTTTCTTACTCATTTTCATAGCCCCAGAAAATACCATGATGCTCAAAAGACAGTACATATTTAGAAAGTAACTGTTCAGTGTTTTAATAAGTAGCTGTTATTTAATAATAACAACTGCTTGCTCTTGTATTGTACTTTATAATTTTCAAATTTCGTTCACATACATGATCTTATTTGCTTTTTGGAGCCCATTATGTAATATTCAAGGCAAGTGTTCGTATCAAATTAGGAAGCAAATCCAATCACTTCCTCTTAAGCTCAGAGATGAGACGATACAGCCCAAGTTAGGTTGGTTCTTGCATGATGAGAAAAAATTGGGGTCTATTGTGTGCTCGGTCAGAATCCCTCATGTGGGATTCTAGCAAAACAAATTCTAGGTGGCCTCGATAGTCCCTCGAGTTATCTGTGGTTATGATAATCCTGAGTCAGGATTGCAAAGTGTAGCTCCATGTATGTAAAATTACTCTCAAGGTGATAACACTGTCATAAGGACCGAAGCCTGGAAACAGACCTGTGTTCTTGTCCAAGGGTGTGAGTCAGGACAGTGTGGGTTCCTACTTCTATTCCATTGTTGGTCTATCTGGGAGTCCAGGCATTTCGGGGTCCACCGAGTGGAGAGATCCCCTCCCCCAAGTCGATGCTGAGCTTTAATGTAGCTGTCTTTGCTCTGGGGCATGAAAAATGCCGTAAAACCATGATTCTGAGAATGGCGGGGGGGAAGGTAATGGAACTTTGAATTTCTTCCTGCTCCTTCTTCTGACGATGCCCCTGACTTTCCTTGGAAGACCCCCTTTCACTCATGAGGTTCTAGTCGGAAAACATACTGGCCCAAATCCAGGACAAGTGTGGGACCAGATCTGGCCAGAGAAGGTCTCTCTTCTCCCTCGCCAGAGAGACAGGCATGGGGGACCACACATGATTCGAGTCTTCGGCCAGGGATGCTGGCAGGAGACTATAAACCCAGAGCTGGCGGGGGCTCATTGTGGCTAGGTCCTGTCTGGGATGAGGCTGACAGAGGGCCAAGTGGAACAGGCGTGGTCTGCAGAACCTTCTTCAGTCCCTGGATACAGCTGGACCCGATCTCAGATCTCTTGACTTGGGACTTCCCGGTGGCATGATCTGATGTCATGAGCTGATAGCTCTCCCTTCTTGAGGTCAGCTGGAGCTAGGGTTCTGCTTTTTTCTGTCGTGTCAGAATCCTCGCAGAGGTACGTGGCTTGGGCCACGTGGTAGGAAGGGTACCTGTCCAGGGAGTCGTGGATAGGACTCACGGGGCTTACTGCTCACTGCTTCCAGGTGCCAAATAAGGAAGGAAAGGAGATGGGGATCCTTCTGCATTTCAGGGGGACAGTGTGGGCGTGACCGGTGTGGCGGCCATCGTGTAAGACCCAGCCGCAAAGCCCCAGGAGAGCGCTGCTGGCTGGGGCTATGCTGGAAGAGAGGCACGGGAACTCGGTATCAGGATGCATGGGTGCCATAGTCAGCGGGAGAAGGGAGGGAAACTCCCATTGCTGTTGCTGCATTCGTATCCAAGGAGCGCTTTGTCATCAGGCTGGAAGACGGGCCTCTGGAAGGCGAACATTCCCTTTGTGCACAGGACATTACTGACGTGCCTCCTTCGTGGATAAAAGAGGGAAAGCCATCAAACTCTCCCACCCATGGAGTCTTCATCTGGGGTCCCTGGGTCACTGTTCTGCCTCAGAGGATCTGTGAGCCTCCTGAAGTTATATGCAAACATTGCATGTCTGTTCACGTTTCTGACAAGAGGCCCCAGTGTTCCAATAGGAAGTTGCACAAAAGAGAGTTGGTTGGACCCAAGTGGACACCCAACCCCCACGTGCCAATCACTGCCTCTGCCTGGGATCAGAGAGGGAGCAGGTGTCCACCTGTCTGAGAGGGGCTGGCACCATGGTGGGGCTGCCCTAACTCGGGGAAGCAGGCAGCATCTGAGGGCAGGCCGGGAAGGTGAGCTGACCTCCCAGAGAATGAGGCGTGATGCTCATTGCCCCAGAGACAGACCGACCCAGAGCTGTCCTGTGGGTCCGGACAGCTTGAAGGTTCTCGGTTCAGGTCCCACGGATGCCCCAAAGCCTGGCTCCACCTCCCCCTTGCCATCTGTGAGACACTCCCGAGCTCTCGGCACATTTGCTGCCCTCTATTCTTTTTTTTTTTTTTTTCCGCTTTGGGTTAAACTAGTTCCAGTTGGTTTCGGTTTTTTGTGAATAAAAGAGTCTCAAATAAAACAAGGTGTTACAGTACAAGACATGGGAAGAGCCTTGCTGGAAGAAGGGACCTGATGGGGGCTTCTGTAGAAACTGTTGTGTCTTTCTTGTGCCAACGTTGCACTTGGTTGGTCCTTTTCCGGCTAAAGTGACGTTGTTACTCGAGATCTTCTTTTTCTTTTCTTTCTTTTTTTTTTTTTTTTTTTAGTTTTTATTTATTTGTCAGAGAGGGAGAGAGAGCGAGCTAGCACAGGCAGACAGAATGGCAGGCAGAGGCAGAGGGAGAAGCAGGCTCCCCGCCGAGCAAGGAGCCCGATGTGGGACTCGATCCCAGGACACTAGGATCATGACCTGAGCTGAAGGCAGCTGCTTAACCAACTGAGCCACCCAGGCGTCCCGAGATCTTCTTTTTCAATGTAGGCATTGGTTTAATTTCTGCCTCGTTGTGAATTTCCCTTCTTCCGTATGCCCTCGATTTCTAGTTTGATTCTGTCGTGGTCGAAAGAGATACTTGGCAGGGTCTCCATCTTCCTACATGTCAGAACTTATTTTGTGATCTAACGTGTGGTCCGTTCCAGAGAGAGGAGTATGCCTGCCGTTGCAGAGGGGACGCTCCTCATGAACCTGTTAAGGGTACTGGTCCGGTGTTGTTCGAGTCCTTGGTTTCCTTATGGATCTTTTTTTTTTTCCCTAAGTATTTTATTTATTTATTCGACAGAGAGAGATCATAAGTAGGCAGAGAGGCAGGCAGAGAGAGGGGGAAAGCAGGCTTCCCGCTGAGCAGGGAGCCCGATGCGGGGCTCAATCCCAGGAACCTGAGTCCATGACCTGAGCTGAAGGCAGAGGCTTAACCCACTGAGCCACCCAGGCACCCCTCCTTATGGATCTTCTGCCATACGTTCTGTCCTTTATTGACAGTGGGGGCTGAAGTCTCCTGCCGTGATGGGACTACTTCTCCCTTCAGTTCTGTCCCTGTGTGCTTGTGTTGGGTAGGGGCAGATTGGCCCTTTATTGTTATACAGTGTCTTTCTTTGTCTCTTGAGATAGCGTTTGCCTTAAATCCATTTTCTCTGATGTAAGTATAAGCACCCCGCTCTCTTGATCTCCATTTGGGTGAAAGATCATCTCTGTTCCTTCACTTCTGGCCTTTGCACATCCTTGAATGTAAACTGAGTTTATAGCACATGGTTTGGTTGTGAGATCTTCACTAATCTTTGTAACCCTGTAAGTAATGCAAATCTTTAGGGGCACCTGGGTGGCTCAATTGGTTAAATGTCAGACTCTTGATCTCAGCTCAGGTCTTGAGCTCAGGGTCATGAGATCAAGCCCCAATTTGGGCTCCCCATTCAGCAGGGAGCTTGCTTGAGATTCTGTCCCTCTCCCTCTGCCCCTCCCCCCACTCATGCACATGCGTGCTCTCTCTTTCAAATAAATAAATGGAAAAAATCATTTAAGGCCTTTTATTGCCACTGGAGAGGGGAGACCCTGATGCTCACAGACTAAGTGACTTGCTCAGGTCCCTGTGTGCTGAGGGTCAGAGCTGAGGGTCAGACCCAGTCCCCTGGTTGGCAGAGAGGGGCTGTTTCCTCAGACCCACCCACCACCTCTCTCCATCCCACCCTCTCCTCCAGACACTAGAGGAGCTGCTCAGAGATGGGTCACAGATGCCAGGGGAGGAGTCTGGTCTCAGGTGGAAGGGCCACAGAATGCCTTGGAAACTGGAGACATCACCGTGTGTCCTGCCCCCTTGCCCACCGAACCCGCCTCGAGTCTCAGTGGCTACAGACAAATACGCATGAGGGTTCTGGGGTCAGCACGTTATCATGGTTATGGCACTGAAGAACATTAGTGGTATCATCTGTCCCTTTTCCCGTATCGTTTGCCACCATTTGATTATTAAGTGATATCCAAAATTAGATGATCTCCATCCTCTCTTGGTGGTTGCCATGGAGCTTCCCTGGGCAACTCTTCAGACTGGAGGACCCGAGTGAGACAACAGTCAGCGTGGAGGACCTGCCCAGGGCGTTCCTGGGGGACCAAGCTCCTCCCCCACCCCCGCCCCCCTGCAGGGATGGTGGGGGCGCATCCATATGGCCTCAGGCCCGCAGCTGCACCTCCCGCCATGTGACCGGGACCAGGACTGCTCAGTAAAGTTTCTAGGAGGCTTAGAAAACTTCCGGAGGTCTCTTTCTCTGAGGAGGCAGCATAGAAAGTAGAAGGGAAGGTCGGGATTTGGATGAGCCAGTGGCTTGCACACAGTTTTTGGACGGGATCCACAGTAAGGAATGCATTGTGACCCAGTGTATGCGTGTGTGTGTGTGTGCAAGTGTGTAAATTAAACACATAATACTTTCCCCACGTGCCCTTCCCTCCTCTGTACTCTGATTATTCTGTCCAGTCTAACCAGTTAAAATGTATGTGCGTTCTGATAGACCAAATACATTTGCTCCCTGTCAATCCACTCGAGGTCATGACTATTGGTTATAAACCTCCTGGAAGAAAGGTTGGAGCCAACGCCGTGCCTCTAGCTCTTTGCCATGGGTCTGTGAAACGCGCTCACAGGTTTACAGACCTTCGCCGCTGCTGTTTCTCGGTGCCAAGTGTGGGCCCTGGCCCATAGTGGGTACTTAGCTTTACTGTTCCTCCCTCCCATCCCACTTAGTGCCATGGGAGGCGTAAGAGCCACCGAGGGCCCCTGGTGCCAGCATGGGGCAGCGGGCTGAGGCCAGCCATCCCGCCGGCCTTTCTGGGGAGAGACACTGGAGAGGCTTCTGCGTTCAGCTGTCGGCCAAAGCCGTGTGCATAAATTAAGGGTAGAACCCTGGAACAGCACTAAGCTGGACCCAAAAGAAACTTTTTTTTTTTTTTTTTTTTTTTGCTGTCGCACTTACTAGGAGTTTATCTGATGGAGGAAGTACCACTGAGGTGAAGGTAGAGGCCCAGAGTGGGCAAGCCTGGGCTGTTTGTGCAGGGCCCAGAGCCCTGCAGTAGAAACGACTGGACGAACCTGATTGAGGTGACCCTGGCAAAGGCCCAGGAGCTCATCAGCAATCAGCAGGTGGTCTGTGTGCTATTAATCTCAAAAGCCTGGGTATGCATTCCGTCCTCGGTGCACAGACAATGCATCTGAGGCTCCTCATTGCTGAGAAGAAGGACCTTGCAGGGCAAGAGAGGGTTTGGCCCAGCCCTGTCACTCCCAGCTCTGTGGCCTTTGGCAAGCAACTTCCTCTTGGAGACCAGACCAGTAACCAACCCGCCCGCATGGTGTCTTTAGGAGGTTGAAGTGGATCACAACATGTAGAACCCCGTGAATGCTCGAGAAGTTTTGCTGACATGCCTGTGGGGTCCAGGACCCCAAGCAGCAGGAAGGCGGAGAAGGAAGGGGTCACTGCCCACACCCTCCTCACGTATTGTCTGGGCATCCCGGGCAGGATGGACGCAGTCTGGCTGGAGGACCAGAGGTTTCACAAGCCTCCGAAACCCCTTTGCCACCTCTGCCAACCACGGAGGTAAGGCCGTGGGGCCTCCTCCTGCCCCTCGGAGGATGAGAGATAAACAGAGACAGGAGGTGGGGACACAAACAACTCTATTTTTGGTGACGCAAATTGGGTGCGATCAGCCTGTCCCTTTCCTGGAATAACACTCTACAGGGAACACCACCTGCCTGGGCCTGCTCTCGACTGGCCTGCGTCCTCCTGCCTGGCCTGGCTCTGCCCCTCCCCCCACCTCCAACAGATCTGCCCCCAGGTGTCGGCCCCGAAATCACGAGAGGGGTCCTTCCTGCCCCAGGAGCTTGGCAGCCACTGAAACTGTCCGACCCAGGAGAGGATGTTAAGAGGCACCCTGGCCATCCGAATGACCAGACACAGGGGCCTGAGTGCATCCCAGCAGGACCGGTCAGCCACAGGACGCTGAGCAATGGTGAGCAGTCCGAGCCTCCCAGTCTGGGGCTGGACTGTTCCCCGGAGAATTAACAGGTAGGCATCTGTAGGTTAGCAGAGAAATCCAAGCTTTGGGTCTGGCTGGGGCCTGGTCCTGGAGGTTCACGGGTAGGACAGGTTCCAGAACGCCCAGAGTGATAACGGGGCCGTGTGGTCTGTGTCCATCGTTTGGCCCCATCAAAGCTTACAGCGTTCTTGTGCAGTTCGTGGGGACCCTAAGATGGGTTCCAGAAACCACAGGGAAGACGAGGGAGCTGAGCAGGGCTACGGGGGTCTCAGGCCAACCCCCCTGGGGAGCTTCTGGGGTCCTGTGGAGGAGGCTCCCATGTAAGCTATGCGTCCCTGGGGTGAGGAAGCCAGAGTTCATAATCCGTGCTCTTGGTCACTGGCCAAGGGCTCCCAAGTGAGAGGCAGGGTGGAGGGAGAGCAAATTCCCAGATATGTCTTGCTTTCTTCCTGCATGGGGGAAAGTCTTTTGAAAAAGAGCTGCAAGTGCTGGTGGATGGGAACAAAGGAAAAGCAGAAGCCAGGAGTGCAGGGAACAGCTCTGCCCTGGGGGTCTGGTGCCCGTGTGCAAATCCGGGCAAGCCACAAAGGACGGGCTCCCCAGCTGCCCTGCACAGCCCGAGCTTTCCCTGGGCAGCAGAGCCTGGGAGTCAGCGGGAGACCTGCAAGGGCTTCCGGGCTGCCCTGATGCCGACCTTTGCTCCCAATGAGACCAGGAGCTTTCTGCCTTGTCCACCGCCGGGGTGCAGCCGCCATAAGACAGCATGATCCTGACTTCTACCCTGTGCTCCTTTACAAGATTGTCAACCTGGTGCAGCCACGAGGGGAGGCCGAGGAGAGGCCCAGGAGCATGGTTCTTAGACTCCCAGGTGCTGGAGGCGGAGGCATGTGGGCTCGCAGTGAAGACCCCATGAGGTCAGATCACAAGATGGGAGTGAGGGAAGGCTCAGGCCAAGGGGAGAGTCCGGGCAGCTGAATGGCCCCGTTCTGGCCAGTTTGAATGACTCCGCAGGCTTGGGGCTACTCAGGTGTCCCTCCCTGCTCGCCTGGTCCCTGCCCCGGGATGATGGAGATGGAGGAGCACTGTGTCCTTGGCCCTGCGTGGTCAGCCTGCAGAGCAAAGGAACACGGAGCCCCTGACCGTCTCCAGGAACTGGCTCACCCCCTGGAGGCCCTCTCCAGCCAGATAGGTGTCCTGAGATGTCGGAACAGCGTTCACACATACAGAACAGCAGAGATGTTTATAATACAACTTCTCAGCAAAAGGGTGTCCCGCTCTGTGATTCTTCGCTTCTTGACAGAAATGTTCTAGGGTTTATCATCACCAGACTGAACGACATGAAAGTGGCCGGGGTCCCAGAAAAACCACATCACACATCGGTTTAAAACCGTGTTATGTGCTGTTTGTCAGCCTAGAAGTAGCTTTCCAGTCGCTTTGAGTTGAAATGCTTCAAAAGGGTGACTTTTGTTGTTAATATGAGTGGCTAATGTTCGTGCTAGGTTTTTTTTAACTGTTTGAGATAATTTCAGACTTGGAAAAGACACAGAACGCAGAATTTGCATGTAGATTTTCCTTAGATTCCCTAAATGTTAACGTTTTACTGTACCTGCTTAACCATTTGTTCTCTACCCCCCCCACAGGCATGGACGTGCACACACACGGACATGCACACACACGGATACATACATGGACGTAGACATACACAGACATGCACACACAGAGACATCCACACACGGACATGCACACACACTCATACATGGACACGCACACACGGACATGCATATGTACACACAGACACACATATACACACAAAGACACACAATTATTTTTCTGAACATTTGAAAGTATTGAGCTCTCTATAGTTTAGTGTTCATTCCCTAAACAGAGGGGCCTTCTCTTACCTAACCATAGTGCACTCATCAAAGCATCAAACTAACGTTCCTCTGATTTTCCTGGGAGACGGCTTCAAAGTTTGCCAAGTGTTCCCCACGCATCCTTTCCTAGCCCACGATCATGTGCTGTCTTTATCTCTTTCTCTCTCTTTTTAAAAAGATTTTATTTATTTATTTGACAGAGAGAGAGAGAGAAAGAGAGAGCGAGCACAAGTAGGCAGAGCAGCAGTCAGAGGAAGAGAGAGAAGCAGGCTTCTGGCTGAGCAGGGAGCCCGACGTGGGGCTCGATCCCAGGACCCTGGGATCATGACCTGAGCTGAAGGCAGACGCTTAATGACTGAGCCACCCAGACACCCCTTTATGTCTCTTTTTATAAAAAGTGATGGTCATTTTGGTCACGTGACCTCAGTGGTGGGAGCCAGATTCTCCGTTGTGAGGGTAACCTGTTTTTCCTTTCTAATTAGTAAATGTTTTCTGGGTAAATACGTAATGTCCTGTTTCTCATGCTTTCTCCCCCTACATTCCCCTCTTAGAACGGCTCTGGCCTGACATGGTCACAACTGTGCTGGCTTCCAAGTGGGGATTTCCACTCCTGTCGTCTGCACTCCTTTTACGACTCGGACAAGCTTCTCCTTCCCCCCCGTCTGTTTGCTGGTGTCAGTGTGGAGTCACGGGTGCTTCTGTTCAATCGCGTGGGATGCGCTGAGATTTTGTCGCCCAACTCGCCGCATGTTTGGCGGGTGGGCCTCTTGCAGCTTGTCCCTCCGGCCCTTGGCCCTCATCCTTCTGGAGCCCCTCCTCGCTTCCTGTCGTCACAGGGCGCTCCAGGCTTTTCTGCGTGTTCCTTCCCGCAGCCCGGAAACTCTTCATTTCCCCAAGCAGACCTGGTTCTCTGACTGGAAAATGGATTTAGAAATCAAGGTCTAGGGGCCCCTGGGGTGGCTCAGTCAGTTGAGCATCCGATTCTCGGTTTCCCCTCGGGTCATGATCTCGGGGTCGTGCGATGGAGCTCTGCCTCGGGCTCTATGCTTGGCATGGAATCTGCTTAAGATTCTCTCTCCTCCCTCTGTTCTTTCCCCCAACCCCGACTCTCTAAAAAAAAAAAAAAAGAGAGAGAGAGAGAGAATGAAAGGAAGGAAGAAATGAAGGCCCAGACATTGGTTTCCCCTTTTTCTGGTGTCACTCCTTGCGAGCCTCCTTGGTGAACAGAGCTAGGACGTGGCTTACATGTGTGTCCACCAGTATACGACTGTATCCATGTCCACGTGTGTGTATAAGTTCATACTGACCTTGGTTCCTCTCCCATGCCTCATGGGTCACAGGATCCTCCCCACCTCTTCTTATTATGAGCATCTTCTCCAACAGTGAGAAACCTCTCTCACTGTGTGCGACGTGTTCACTTACCTGCTAAGTGTTAGGATACGGCTAGAGTCGTTTCAGAATGGGGGAGCCATAGTGCAGCAGAAACGAATCCAACCAGAGTGCACCATTTGCTGACTTAAAACATGTCATTCCAAAGTCATTGCCGAGAGTCCTGTACTCTGCACCCCTGTCCCCTATAAGTCTAGTGATTTGGCTCATTTGAAATACCACTGGGGCCACTGGATTCCGTTTGTGATGCTATTTTAAATCTCCCCCATCCCAGTCTGTGATGACCTGAGACACCAACACGATTCTCAAGTCAGAACGACACAGGAAGTGTCCTCAGAGAGGCATTACCCCTGCCCCCTTGACCTTTCTACCCCCTCCCATCCAGGGCAACCCGTCTCTTTATTGTTTCCCATTGCCATTCCCATGTTCATTTCTGGCACAAACAAGCAGGTGCACATAGTTTCTCACGCAAGAGAGCTGACTGGGGATACTCTTTATGCTTTGCCTGTCTTGCTCAGTACTAAACCCTGGGAGGCACCCACGGCAGTTCCCCAAGTTCACAGCTGTGAGTCTCTCCACTGGACCGGCATGGAGGAAAGAATCCTCACCGCCAGGGCGCCTGGCCTGCTTTCCGTCCATACTCGGGCGCTGGCCGCTCTGGACCCTTCGGCAGAGGCCAGGGTATCAGGCCACGTGCAGCCAGAGCTACCTGGGGGCCTACTGTGACGTTGCATGAGCTGAGGAGTGGCAGCTGCCAGGCTCACAGGCCTGAGGAAGCACCCGATAAAGAGCCTGGAGGCCAAATTTAAACACCGACATGAAGCCACGTCGAGAGGTGGGAACACAGGTGGTCTGGCTGGAAGGATCAGAAGCCCAAGAAACAAGACCGGTTGAGAGGATGCAGGAGGAAATGAGTCTGGTGTTAGTTTTGTTCGGGAACTACGTTGGGAGGTTTGCTGCATTGGGACGTAGGCTCAGAGTGTGCGAACTGTACCATGTGCTATGTAACGTTGGGAAGCCAAGTTGCTGGCTCCTGGTGACTGTGACTTAGTGCACTGTGTGTGTGTGTGTGTGTGTGTGTGTGCGCACGTGTGCGCACGCGTGTGCATGCGCGTGTGCACTTGGCTTGGCCAGCTGAGCCCCTTCTGGAGCCTGTCCCCGCCCAGTGCACTGGCCTAGGGCCATGCAGCAGCCCCAGCCCCGATCGGGCCACAGGGGTGGGCTCTGCTGGTCTCTCCTGGGGTCCTTGCTTGCCTGGAGGAGTGGGCTGGTTAGCTTTGCATAGAAGGACATGTGACCTGCTGCAGAGGGCCATCTCTGTGACCCAGGGACTTCTCATCCATCAGGAGCAGCAAGCTCAGGGCCTGAGGACTACTTTCAGAGTCTGCAAAAACTTTTTCATTTCAATTTCTCTTAAAATCAGAAGGGAAAAAAGAATATACTACTAATAATGAAAGAATTGTGATAGCGAATCCAGCCTGGGCTCTACTTGTCTCTCCATCAGCAAGGTCACAAAATAGAATTTTGAATAGATTTTAACAGAGGAGGGCACTCACAAAGGCACAAGTGTGGGGGGTGGCCCACGCAAAGCATGATGTGTTCCTGCGCCGACGGAGTTCAGGGGACAAGGGTTTCCTATCTGCACGCAGGGAACTTTCGGCCCAGGTGGGGCGGGAGTCTAGACCGTGTGAACCTCAAGAAACAGGAATGTGAGGGTTTTCAGTAGGAGGTCCACGAGAAGCTGAGTTTGGGGGACCAGAAGAGCAGATGAGAAGGGGCCACCCTTCTAGCTCTTTCCTCTCCCCATCCCTTTCGGACTTGCCAGGCACCGAGGGATGAGGTCAAGAACACATGTGGGAAGACAGGTCCGGTGCCTGGGAAGCAAAGTGTTCAAATCCATAGTCCTCACGATGAACCCTATGGAAGGTTTGTAAATGCAGGTAAAGCCCCCGTCATGGAACTGTTTGGCTCACCTGCTGAGTTCTGGTGGGCCAGGCACTATCCACACACGGCCGGTGCGATTCTGCTCCCTGGGGTTGAGGTCTCTCTTCTCTCTCTCTTTCTCTCTCGTTCTTTGCTGCTGCTTAAATCTGTCTATGCCCACGTGCTCGCTGTTTTGTGTTATACCCCTGGAAAGTGCAGCTGAAGACCATTCCACTGGCTTCAGTTTAGGTTATAAATAGAATTACTGAATTTTTTCCAAGTCATTTGTACTGACGCCAGTAGTTTGGACTGAAACACGCCATCCTAAACGCGATCGTTGGTGACATTTCGAAATGTGGCCGAAGAATAACCAGTTATTTGCCTTGAAGAATCAGCTAGGCACCCAGGGGGCTTCTGTGGGGCTTCACTGAGGCCTGCTGGTGGCAAAGACTGCGTGGTCATTGTAGGTGTGACTGCACCGTGGCTCGATGGGGCTGCGGTCCGCCGAGCCCTGTGGTCACATGCTGGCTCTTGGGTTGCGGTGCCCGTGCAACGAGGCAACCTGGAGGGATGGCTGTGCACTGCCCTCCGGGACCAGGCAGGATGGCCAACAACTCTGAACCAGGCAGCCCAAGGGTCAGGGCGATGGTGTTGCAGATTCACTGGAGACGGGGATAATATTCTGTGACTTCACGCGGGGGGTCGGGGTGGGGCGCGAGTGGCTGTATCACAAGCAGGGCACGGTCCTGCCCAGAGTCACAGAGCCCCGTGGGTGGGAGGCAGGTTCTGCGCATGCTCGCCTCAGAAGGAGCGCAAAGAGCTGTCTGCCAGCCCCGCCCTCCTCTTCCTGTCTGGGCAGTGCTTCCCGGAGGGGCCTGGGGACACCCCGCAGGAAGGGTCAGGTAGCTTTGTTCCCAGGACAGATTAAGCTTCCAAAGTACAGGACGACCTGACCTTTCCACTTGTAAAGTGAGAAAGAAGAAGAAACCCACAGGTCAGGAGCGCATCTCTGCCCCTCCAGCTCTGCTCCTGCCATTCCACTGGAATGGTTTCTCCTCTTACTACAAATGCATATTGGCTCCTTTAACGGTGCAAACAAGCCCACTCAGTCGGGGACGGGGCTCATTCACGCCTTTCCCCCTCCCCCGAGTCTAGGGAGCCCAAAGAGGGAGGGTGACAGGTGCACACAACCTGTTCACCTGCTGGGGCTGCCCCTGCCTTCCCCCCCACCATCTCTCAGAGAAGACAGGCTCTGTGGTACACCCCTGCAGGCAGTCCCCCCCCCTCCAGGATCAGGGCTCCAACCCCACAGGTGCCACTCGCTGGGGGCCTCAGCTCCTGCTCCCAGCCGGCTCACCCTGGTGGTCCTTCAGGCTCCGGCAGGCTCTCTCTCCCCACAGGAGTCAACCACTGAGGGCTTCACAGCAGCTCCCGACCGGCTTTGTCCAGTGTCGCGGACCACGCCTCTGCAAGGTCAAACCACATATCCCATGGCAGAAACCTCACTGGGAGAGTTGGTCACGATGCACTTCTAATCCAAGCACAGGGAGTGGTGGTGATCTTGTGTGGGGATGGCTAGTTGGAGTTTTATTGTAAAGAGGAGGGAGAAAAGCCGGAAACCCTCTACTCAGTGTTGCTTGTTTCCCCCAGGATGTGGTTTGCAAATGCATCTAGTTGGCCGAGGACAGCATTTAAGAAATGAGATGGAATAAAAATAGCACAAAATAGCTGAGCCCTGGAAGCCTCTGCTCTGTTCACACGCGTGCAAAGAGCTTGTATTTTGGACCAGAACTTGGGTTTCTTACAACGTCCTCCTCAGAAAAGTTTGGAAACCTGAGAATTGCATTTTACAGTTTCTCAAACTGTTCTCTGTATCATTTGCATCAGAATTCCCTGAGGGGGACCTGTTCAAAGTCAGATTCCATATGCCCATGGGGCATCTCTGTGGGCTTGGGGAACCCATGCTGGTTTTCGTATGTTCCTGCACCCTTGGAGCTGCCTACCCCAGAGGGTCAAGTCTGGGGAGACGCTGGTGCCCCCTCCCCCTCAGGCAGCTCTGGCTGCAGGACGATCACCATGGCCTGTGTGGCTTGAACAAGCATTTGCTTCTCATTCATTTCTGGACACTGGGAGTCCAAGATCAATGTGCTGGCAGGTACGGTGTCTGCCGGCAACCCTCTTTCTGGTTTGCAGAGGGCCATCTCTGCATGTTGTCCCGCCGCCTAGGGTGGAGAGCAGTCGGAGGGCTCTTCCTTGTCTTGGAAGGGCCCATCGCCTTCTTGGAAGGAGGACCCGCCTCCCGGACGCCCCGCCCCCTCATACCGTAGTAGCACTGGGGGTTGGGATTGGAACACCGTGGATTTGGGGGGGGGGACTCGACATTCAGTCCACAACAGTCCCCTGTCCTCCAGACACAGGGCTCCCGTGTGTTCCCGGGGTCCTGTGACACAATGGCCTCATCACTGGGGAGGCCTCAGCCGCCCGCTGGGGGTTCTGGAAACCTGGGAGTGGTTGAAGTCCCAGAAAGCACAAAACGTGTTTCCTTCCCAACCTTTGGAACAGAGGTAGGGATTGAAAGGGTCCGTAGACAAAAGGACGAGACTGATAGAAAGCAAAGGTCAAGCGAAGCTTTATTTCGCGCCAAGCATCAAGAATCAAACTGACCGGCCAGGGCCATCTCTTGCAAAGAGGTGACCCCTCCCAGCCTCACAGACTAACTTTTATAGAGTAAAGGCCATGTGGTTGAGCCTGGCCACACACATGTGGCCAATTGAATTACAATTCACCCTATAGTAGTTATTTGAACTAGCCTATCACTCTGGTCAGAATTGGCGCCCAAAAGGCAGGGCCCACATTCTTGGGTGGTTAGGGAGGTGCTTTCCTGATTGGATGTCTCCACCTGGCTTGGCTCATCCTTGGCGGGTAGGGAGGTAATACGTGCCCTTTCACTGATTGGACGTTTCCACCTGGCGGGACACGTCCTTGTATCTGGGCTCCGTTATCTCTGTCCAGCCTGACATGTCCTGGTATCTGTGCTCCGTTATTGGGGCTATTTGGCCGTATTTCACCAATTCTGTTTCTAAGCGCTTTCCTCTTGGCGGGAAGGGGCAGGTTCAATCTAAGTTTACTGCATAAACAACAAAATGGCTCGTTCTGGATAAGTAGGCCCTTACAGGGATGGTTCCCTCCCTCTCAACACCTGTGGTTCTTACTTAGACATGATTCCCTGGGAGGACGGACTGAGTCATTCAGACTTCTAAACCGAGCGCTCCCCCACTCACCACGTGGGATTTCCACATCTCTGACCTGTCCGACATGGACTGTATGAAGAGGCTGGTCTGCCCTGCCCTGGGAGCCACAGGTACCCCAACCCCACCCGGCTGCCCGGCCCTCACCACGTGGAGGTGCCTCCAGCTAAGTCCTCATTAGCCGAATGGCACAGAGCACAACGCCGTGGGTGATGGGGGCCGATCCTCCCAAGAAGGGGAACAGGGCCTTCCTGTGCTGGGTCCCTCCCACTGACGCCCCTCAGAAGCTTCCTTGAGCTGGGGTCACCCAGTCTCAAGCAGAGGGAGGACGGTGCTCTGCCGCTGTTCTGGTCAGCATGCCTGATCCTGGGTCTCACAGAAACCCCTGGAAACTGCATCCTCCTTGCAACAAAGGTCCCTCTGGGGGCCTTCAGATCAATGCCCAGATGCTTCCGGTGACCTCCAGGTCCCACCAGGTCCAAGCGTGAGTTAGTGTGGGGTTTAATGACAGGATCTTGGTCCACGTGTGGGCTTGTGGCTGGGAGACCCGTTAGAGGGGCTGGGTTGGTGGGACGCTTGGGAAGGATCTCTCTCTGGTCCTTCTCATCCTCCACAGGGCTGAAGTTTCCTGGGAAGGTCAGCAGACACTGCAGGTGAGCTGGTGTTGGGGGCGACTGTGCCGCAAACACCTTCTGTCCAGGCAGTCGCAAAATTCCACCCAGACTCCGGGAGGCCGGGGCCCCACCTCCCGAGGGTGGGGGGGTCCACCGACTTGCAAACCTCCTTCCTCACCTCCACAGTGGCTCTTGGCATTCCAGTTATGTGTCTGGGTTCTACATCAAAGCACAAAGTTGTGATTTTAATAACCTTATGCATCAGTCCCAGGAATGACTCTTGGTGGAAAATATTTAGAGCCTTCAGGAGACTTAGGGTGACAAGTGGGGCCTCTATCGGTCCCCTCAGTGGGAGCATTTCCTGAGTGGGGAGAAAGAAACTCGTCTTCCCTCTGAGCGATCTGCTTCATTATGTTAAATGGCTGATTTTTTGTTGCTGCTTTTTCTCCTTAAGTGAGAAGAGCCCCCGAAGTGCTCCTATCTCCTACACGAATCTGTGTACCGTGGACCCAGGGCTGGAGGGAGCGTTGGAACAGCTGGAGGTCAGGGCCTGACAGAGGGCTGGCGTCGGAAGCAGAAAGCCGGCCAGGGGTCGAGGCCACCAAGGAGCAGGGCGGGGGACAGCAGTCCGTTCCTCTCTGGTGGCTGGGCGCCCATTACCTGTGCTGGGCCAGGAGTGTGTGCAGGGTGGGATGGCAGGGCTGCAGCCTGGCTCTGGTGGGCACGATTAAGCCTCAGGATGGCCATGGTGTGGGAGACCGTCTCACCCGCTCTGTCGCATTCAGGGTCTTAGCAGGTGAGCCAGGTGCTGTGAGCAGAGTCCGACTCACTGAGGTTGCCCCTGGGGGCATGAGTGAGGCCAAGGGGCGGCGGGGTCATTAGAATACTGGGCAGCACCTTCCCAGGGGGTGGGGGCTGGGGTGGCACTGGGAACAACCCAGGCGTGGTGTGCTGCCCATTGTCTCCAGCTGGCCTGACCTCATGGGATCGGTTCTCAGCTTTGAGATTGTGTTGCTCTGCCCGAGTCTGGACTCAGGAATGTACTGAGAGAACATGGAAAGGCAGGCACTTCACTTTCCTTCCTGAGATCCTGATTTCAACTCTCTGCTCCTTTACGTCAGCCGTCAGAGGCCCTAGTCTCCACGTCAGTCCTTGGCTGCGTGAACAGTCCTGGAACAGGCAGGAATGGCAGCAGACTCAGCCTGCAGTGCGGGGAGGCCCTAGTCATGGAACGGGGGTGGGAAATCTGTAAAGGGGATCAAGTAGGGGTCAACAGCAGAGTCTCTTGAAAGGCCTCCCATTTGTTCTTAAAGATTTTTTATTTATTCATTTGGGAGAGACAGCAAGCAAGAGCATACATGGGGCATAGGTGGTGTGGCAGAGGGAGAGGGAGACGCAGTCTCCTGGCTGAGCACAGCCTGACGTGGGTCTCAATCCCAGGACCCTGGAGATCATGACCTGAGCCGAAGGCAGACGCTCCCAGGCTCCTGGAAAGGGCTCCAGCTTGAAACCCAGAGAGCTCCTCTGATACAGATGGGCCAGGTGTGGTCAGGTGAGGCGAGCTCGGACGCTGACCTGGATTCAGAGTTGCCACCAATCATAGTGTGAAGCCATTACTACATTTTGGGGACAAAATCCTCTGTCACTGGCCCTCTTGAATGACGGTGACATCTTGATCCCTCCTAGGGCTGCAGGGCTCTTTACGGGCCAAGCAACTTTTCACAGATGCTTTCCCCGTGCACCTTCGTTGCTGTCCCAGGCCCTCGACAGGCCCCACCCACCCATCAGTGCCGCCGATCGTGCAACTTTCTTGCCTCCGACCCTATGAAGCAGAGGAATATTTCCTCTTTCCACCGAGGTCATGCTGATTTGCAGCATTTCAGAGAAACCGCCAGCTGAAGATTGTCCTTTTCCGTTTTTCTCTGGGACTCCCTCTGGTTACAACAGGCAGGCGGAGAAGGGGGTAGGTAGGAGTCCAACGCGTTCATCTGTATTCTGAGCTGCAGCACTGAGTTTAAACAGTCTCATTAGATCTTGGGAAAGAGGTCAATATTCCGAGGACAGCTACTGAACGCTGTCTTGGGTATGCACAGAAGAAAGTGCTGATTAAACTCAATTAAGCAAATGTGGTGCGTTAATGAGCCTGCCCTGCGTCAGGCATGGTCCTGGGGGAGCCCCCCAGGAACTAACAGCCCCACTACCGGGTGCGGGTGGATTTCCTGGGGCGGCTGCTGGGCAGACGCCAAACATTAAGTCACCATCCCAGGCAGGCCGGCCGGATCAGTCAGTTCACTCATGGCAGCAGTGCAGTGAGGGGACTGTCACCCAGGGGTGCACGTGTCGGTGCCCCCCAGCGGGGCCTGGTGATAATGCACGGGCCGCATCCTAGGAAAAACTTCAATCCTTTTTCTGTTCTGAATTAAACGCAGGCCGGGAAATGACCACCGACACAGTATGATGAATCGATCTTCAGCTCTTACTCAAATTTTGCCAAGTGGCCTGCGAATGTCCTTTTTCAGGTCCAGGATTCTGGGTGGCCTCTAGGTCTCAGGTCTCCTTCCTTTCCTCCAATCTGCCTCTCAAGAAACTTTCACTTCGTAGGTTTGGGGTGGGACCCACGAGGTTCCCTTTTCCAAAAGCTTCACAAATGCAGGTCCCCCTCTGGGGGGCTCTGCTCTGGCATTTAAGGGTGAGTGTTACCGACATCAGCACTGACAATCCTACTATTTCTAGTAACATCCCCCATCACAGTTGCCATTCTTTCATGCTTACTGGGTGTCAGACGCTGTGTCGTGCTGTGTTTCGCCCCTGGGATCGATCGTTCACAGCGAGCCTCGCAGTTGGGTTTTGTGACCCAGATCTTTTAGCTCAGGAAATTGGGGCACAGAGAGCTTGAGTGACTGGCCTGCGGTCACAGAGCAGCTACGCCGCGGAGCTAAGCCAGCTCCAGAGAGCCCGCGGGGTGGAACCCTGGGTGGGGCGAGGGCCTGGCAGACGGGGCAGGAGACAGAAGAGTCCTGGCCGCAGAGAAGGAAGGCATCTCCCGCCCTGGAGATGCTTCCAGAGCAGACAACATCGGCTCGTCGAATACTCCCAAGTTCTGGGGACGAGGGCAGCGGTGGGAGGGACCTCCCAGGACAGAGCGGCACATGGGGGCACAGGGGAGAGGAAGCAAGCGTGGTCCCCAAAGGCGGGCACGCATGGGGCTGAGGGTGTGGGCAGGCCTGAGTGGGGGATATGAGGGGAACTGAGCGTCGTGCCAAAGAGGGCGCAAGCTGACACCCGGCACCTGGCAGGGGAGGGGACCGAGGAGGGGAATTTTACAGAGCTCTAAGTCAGCAGGGTGGGAGATGGATCTGGGTGGTGGATCCGATGAACCCCATTTGGCTGGGTTACACGCCCAAGTGTGAGCTAGAGGTCAGGGGTCAGAGCAGGCCAGGGGATGGAAGCCACTCGTCTGGGAGGAAGGCTCCCTCTGGCTGGGCGCCGGGAGGAGGAGCGAGGGAATCATCTTTATGCTAAACAGAAACTGATGGTGAAGATGTTAGCTTCTTCTCATGGGGTGGACATTAGGGCTGTTCGCCTGGGGTCCTGGGGTGTATTCCCTCGGGAGGGGACCGGAGATAAGGACTCTAAAGTATGTGGATTATGTGAGGGGCAGAAGACCCCGGGAGGGCTGGGAGCTTAATCCCTGGGGAAACTGCTTGAGTGTCAAACAGTCTCCTCAGATGAATCCCCAGAGGGGTGAGGGGTCTGACGGACCTGGTCACCTTCTCCTGTCAGTCACTGGTCGAGGACAGCTCTGGGGGTATGTGTCCATTCCCACTCCCACCCGGCTGGCCCTTCAGGCTGCAGAGAAGCCCCGGGACAGAGAGCGGTGCCAGCAGGTGTCAGGGCCCAGGGCAGCGAGTGGGGCCAGTGGTGCCTGCTAATAGGCCTGGGCTGATCCAGGAAACAGAGCCGAACAGGACTTCGGAGCAAGGACTCCACAGATATTTCAAAACAGAGTATTAAAATGACATGTTTTAATAATCAGTCACAAAAGTTTAACCTGTCAGTTGCGAATGGTGGCAGACACAGACCCAGCCTGGCTGGCAGGCTGGTCCCACAAGACTCTCAGTGTGGCGGGAAGGCCTCGTGAGGGATGTGGGGCTCAGCCCAGGGTGGAGGGCTGGAGGGTCCCAAGAGGCCAGCAGAGTCCAAATGGCAGGACTGGCTGTGCAGGGGACAGGCCAGGAATGGGGCTGGGGAAGAGGGTCGGGGGCAGGGGGTCTGGGAGGTAGAGCCACCGGGATGCACCACCCCATGTGAGGCAGTCAGGAACCCAGGAACCAAGTACTTGGCCGACACTTTTCCGTGGGCTACCTGTGCAGCTCGAGTGCTCTGTGAGCCTATGACCAAGGTCGGGGGGTCAGACTGAGAGCAGGGAGGTAGGGATGACGTGGGATGCACAGACAGACAGTTGGCAGAAGGGTTTGTTCGGCAGGAGTGGTGCGGTGAGCATGCAGAAGGGTGGCTGGCATCATTCCCAGGATGGAGGAGTCGGGAGAAGAGGCAGAGTCAAAGGGGAAGCAGGTGCGTCGGACCCGCATGCCCACACCTGCTGGGGCTGGATGCTCAGGCAGCTTCCATAGCGGGTCACACAGGTGTCCTCTGTCCACAAGAAACTCTGGCCCCCTCATAAACAAAGTGACATGTTCTTGAGTAATAGGAGTGCTAGTAGGGAGCGTGAGCACAAGGACCCAGAGAACCACATCCCCTCCAGCTGCAGGGATGAGGGAAAGAGCCCAGGGAAGAGCATTTCAGTTGGATCCCCAGAAGCAGGCGGGGGTCTGGATGGGTGGAGAGAAGAGCCAGGGGCTGAGGCACGACCCTCAGAGCATGGGCCGTGCTGTGGGTGCCCAGTGCTTGGGCTGGGAGACATCCGAGGGTAGCCAGAGTCGGAGGCTGCCAGATAATCTTCCCTGTGCATGAAAAACATGGAGATGTTAATTCATAGCCAGGGAAGGCTGCTGATCTGGGGCTAAGGGTGTCAGAGGACAGGTTTCACGGGTTTGGGGCTGGGGGGGGCGCACAGACAGCCCAGCCAGGTGACCCTGCTGGGCAGAAGACAGAGACGGTGAAATTGAGAACAGACTTTGCTTCGGGAAGGTGAACAGGCAGGGCTGGGTGCGAATCCTCGAGGGAGCAAGGCAGAGGACGTCCCCTCCAGGCGAATGGCCCCCTTCTCATCCCACTCGAGGTGCCCTTTCACAACATACAGCTGGGTTTGGGCGTTCCTGCCGAGGTGCATTCACCGGGGCTGGCCAGTCTTGAACACGTCTTGCAGGTTAATTAGTTTAGCTTTTCCTGCTTTTCTAAGATCTGGCTTTCACAATCGTGTCTGCCTTGCTGTCAGTGGGAAGCCATAGGCAGATCCGAGATGACCATGGGTTTGGAAGTGCAGCAAAATGCATCCAGCCCAAATTTCTACAAGTCTGTTACCAAGTGACAGTGTATACTGCCATGCAACAAAAGTTTGCTTCAAATGACCTTGAAGGAAGTTGGACCGTCTCCTGTGTCAACCATGAACAGATGGAAATATGTGTGCAGACGGCAAGAGAATTTATTTTGAAAGCTCTTGAAAAATCATGTCTCCTACCGGTGTCAGAACAAGTATCGTTGGAAGTACACACTCTCGGGCTGACATAAACAATAAGCATCTTATTTTATTCCTGACAAACAATACTTTTTTTAAGAAAGCATATGAATGTGTGCAGTTTTGTCTATAAAATTATTGGGAATTTCTGTTTTACTTAATTTCATTTTTTAAAAAAGATTTTTATTTATTTATTTGAGAGAGAGTGCACAGAGGGAGAGGGAGAAGTAGATTCCGTGCTGAGCAAAGGGAGCCCGACACGGAGCTTGATCCCAGGACCCCGAGATCATGACCGGAGCTGAAGGCAGACGCTTCACCGACTGAGCCACCCAGGTGCCCCTTAATTTTAAACATTTAAGTCAAAGAATGAAAATTCTGAAGCTAGCAATTTGAGATAGCCCTAAGTACTCCAATCATGGTTGGAAATGTGAAGAAATAAAAGCTCCCGACCAGGAGAACTCACAACATCCCCATCACAAAGGTCTCTGTGGCTGGCTGTATTTCCCTTGAAAGGCACGGCGATGTACCTGCATCTCCACGTGCTCCTGAAATGGCGCCCCGCCCCCACCCAGAGACCGAGTCTGTTTTCCCTCCCCCTTGAAACTGGGCCGCAGCGGGGGCGGGGGTGTTGCACCTGCCTCAGTGGATAGAATGTGTTGGAAGTGACACCTGTAAGGCTGGGTCATGGAAGGTAATAGGACTTCCACGTGGCTCAGTCTGTCTTCCAAGACCCTTGCCGGTGGGACCCAGCCATCATGTACTGAGGAAGCCCATGCCCCATGGAGGGGTCACGTACAGCTGCTCTGGTCACCAGTATTAGATGAGCTGACAGCTGGCATTAACCCCCAAACCCAGGAGTCAGCGAGCCCTCAGGTGATCCCGGTCTCCAGCTCCAAACCATCCCAGCTGCAGCCATGTGGGGCAGAGACAAGCTCGCTCCACCCAGCCCTGCCAAACTGCAGATATATGGGTAAAATCAACGTCTTCGGATGCTGAGTTTGGGGTAATTTCTTAGGCAGTGAGAATAACTAGACAAGTTCCCTAAAGCCTAAAGCTGTGGACAGAAGTGCATGCAAACAGGACGGCAGGGAGTCTGGGTGTCGGGTTGAAGTTCTTGGCCGTGAAGAGGGAAGGCAGCATATGAGAAGCCTAGAGACAGCAAAAGCTGACAGAGAAGCTGGAGACAGCAAACTGCTGGGGTAAAACCAGCCCCGAGAGCCCACCTCCACTGCACACTGAGGACTGCTCAGGCTGGCCATTAGGTAGTTCACTCCCCAAGTACGCAAATTTCAAGCACATATCACCAAAATAAGTATACATCTTTATTTAGAAATTATATTCATATCCAGTGGTACTAATACAGTGCATTCATTTAAAAATGTACACAAAATACAGGTATGAGTAGAACTTCCACTTAAACGTCGTCCTCTAGAACACTGGATGGCTCATGCCCCACTTTGCAGACCAATGGTTTCGAGTTTAGACCTTAGTAAAAATCATAACCAAATCACTGCATTGCTGTGACTGGCCTTGAATATGTTAATTAAACCATTTTAAGTTACATCTCCTCATAATCGTTTGGGTAGCCAACAGCTGCACAAATAGCTCCAATTATACAATAGCCGTAACACAATACACTTTTTTTTTTTAAACTTTTGACCCCCATCACCCACTTCTCCCCCTCCCATTGCTTGTCTCTGGCAACCACTAACTATTCTCTGTATCTATAAGCTGGTCTTTTTCTTTTTCTGGTTTTAGATTCCATAGATAAGAGAGATCATATGGTATTTGTGTTTCTCTAGCTGACTTTTCTCACTTAGGATAATGCCCTCAAAGTCCTTCTGTGATGTTGCAATGGCAAGTTTCATTCTTTTTATGGCTGAATAGTATTCCATTATATGCATATATATTACTAATTCTTTCTTTTTTTTTTTAAGATTTTATTTATTTATTTGACAGAGAGAGATACAGCGGGAGAGGGAACACAAGTAGGGGGAGAAGGAGAGGGAGAAGCAGGCTTCTGGGTGAGCAGGGAGTCCAATGTGGGACTCGATCCCAGGAACCTGGGATCATGACCGGAGCCAAAGGCAGATGCTTAATGACTGAGCTACCCAGACGTCTCTATACTACTATTTCTTTATCCATTCATCCATTGATGCACACAGGTTGTTTCCATCTACCTGCTATTATAAATAAGGCTGCAATGAACATGAGGACACAGAAATCTTTTTCAAGTTAGTTTTTTGTTTTCAGTGGATAAGTACCCAGAAGTGGAATTTCTGGATCATAAGTTAGTCCTATTTTAAATTTTTGGGGGGCGATCTCCATACTGTTTTCCACAGCAGCTGCACCAGTCTGCATTCCCACCAATCACACACGAGGATGTCTTTTTTTCCACATCCTCGCCAACACCTGTTGTTTTCGGTGTTTAAGATTTTAGGGATTCTGAGAGATGAGAGGTGATAGCTCATCGGGTTTTGACTTGTGTTTCCCTGATGATGAGTGATGTTGAGCATCTTTTCAAGTGTCTGTTGGCCATTCGTATGTCTTCTTTGAGAAAAATGTCTATTCGGATCTTCTGTCAATTTTTTAATTGGATTGTTCGTTTTCTTGCTATTGGGTTGTGTGAGTTCATTATATATTTTGGATATTAACCCCTTCTCAGATATAAAACATGCAAATATTTTCTCCCATTCCATAGGTTTTCTTTTAGTTTTGTTGGTTGTTTCCTTTCTGCGCAGGGGTTTTTTATTTTGATGAAGTCCCATAGTTTATTTTTGCTTTTGTTTCTTACGCTATTGGTATTGGTTTCAAAAAATCATCATCGATACCAACATCTAGGAGTTTACCTCTATTTTTTCCTGTAGGAGTTTTATGGTTTCAGGTCTAGACTCTCTATTCTGTTCCACTGATCTACGTTTCTGTTTCTATGCAAATACCACATTGTTCTTATTACTACAGCTTGGTAATATAGTTTGAAATCCAAGAGCAAGATGCCTTCAGATTTATTCTTTTTTTCTCCAGATTTCTTTGCCTATTTGGACTTTTGGTGGTTCCATACAAATTTTAGGATCATTTACTCTACTTCTTTGGAAAATGTCACTGGAATTTTTATAAAGATCGCATTCATTCTATAGATTGCTTTGGGCAGGATGGACATTTTAACAATATTGATTCTTCCAATCTATGAGCATTTTCATTCATTTGTGTCTTTTTCAATTTATTTCATTAATGTCTTATAGTTTTCAATGTGAGGGTCTCTCATCTTCTTGGCTAAACTGTTTCCTAGGTATTTTATTCTTTTCAATGCAATTGAAATTGGATTGTTGTCTTAGTTTCTCTTTCTGGCTTTTATCAGTGTATACAAAAACAACAGATTTTAGTGTATTGATTTTGTATCTTGACACCCTACTGAATTTATTTATTAGTTCTAATGGTTTATTTGGTGGAGTTCTTAGGGTTTTCTGTATATAGTATAATGTCTGATTTAGATACATTTTTTTCTTTTTCTTGCCTAATTGCTGTGGCTAAGACTCCTAATACTACACTGAATGAAAATAGGAAGTGGGGTCATACTTGTCTTGTTCCTGATCTTAGAGAAAAAGTGTTCAGTTTTTCATTGAGTATGATAATAGCTGTGGGCTTGTCATTTGTGGTCTTTGTTATATTGAAGTACATTCCCTTTATACCCACTTTGTTGAGTATTTTTATCATAAATGAATGATGAGTTTTATCAAGTGCTTTTTCTGCATCTATTGAGATGATTGTGTGGTTTTTATCTTTTATTTTGTTGATGTAGTGTATCATGTTGGTTTGTGGATGTTGAACCTTCCTTGCATCTGTGGAATAAATCCCACTTGATTGGTGTATGTCCTTTATATATACTGTTGAAGTCAGTTTGCTAATATTTTGTTGAGGATTTTTAGATCAATGTTCATCAGAGATATTGGCCTATAGTTTTCTTTTCTTGGGGGATCCTTGTCTGGTTTAGGTATCAGAGTAACGCTGGCCTCATAAAAAGAGTTTGAAGAGTTCTATCCTTTTATTTTTTAGAAGAGTTTGAGAAGGATTGGTATTGACTTTTCTTTGAATATTTGGAAAAATCCACTAATGAAGAAGTCCTGGTCTTCTGTGTATTTGGGAGGTTTTTGATGATTGGTTGAATCTCCTTACTAGTAATCAGTCTGTTGAGATTTTCTATTTCACCATGATTCAGCCTTGGTAGGTCGTACATTTCTAAGAATTTTTCTATTTCTTCTAGGTCATCCAATTTATTGGTGTATGGTTGTTCATAGTGTCTCTTATGACCCTTTGTGTTTCTGTGGTATCAGTTGTAACATCTCTTTCTTATCTGATTTTATTTATATGACTCTTCTCTCTTTTTTCCTTGGTGAGTCTAGCTAAAGGCTTGTCGGTTTTATTAATTGTTTCAAAAAAACAACTCTTAATTTCATTGATCTTTACTATTCTCTTTTTAGTCACTATTTCATTTATTTCTGCTCTAATCTTTACTATTTCCTTCTTTCTACCAGCTTTGGGCTTTGTTCTTTTCCTAGTTCCTTGAGGTGTAAACCTAGGTTGTTTATTTGAGAACTTTCTTATTTTATCAAGGTAGGTATATATTGCTATGAACTTCTCTGTTAGAACTACTTTTGCTGTATCCCACTAATTTTGGTATGCTACATTTTCATTTTCATTTGTCTCAAGGTAGGTTCTGTTTCCTTTGTTTTTTTTTTTTAATTTCTTTTTTGAGCCATCAGTTATTCAGTAGTGTGTTGTTTAATTTCCACATATTTATTAATTTTCCAGTTTTCTTCATGCAATTAATTTCTAGTTTCATACCATTGTGGTCATAAAAGACATCCATGTAAACTTAGTGCAGTTCTGGCACAGTAGAGGTGCTAAGAAAAGCAGCCCTTCTGGGAAGAGAGAAGAAGCAAGAAGGCCAGGGAAGGGGGTTGGTGAGGGGATAGGGGGCCTGGATCCTTAGTGTGACTCTGCCACCAGTTGAGTGACCTTGGACAAGTCTCTTACTCGCTCTCCCACCTATAAAATGAGCACACTGGACTCATCAATTATGGGTTTCCATATTTTGCACTCTTTAACTTGCATTAATACTGGCTTATGTTTTGGTCCCTACTAGACTAACCTCCTTGAGGACAGAGTCTGTATATTCTACCCCTAAACCAAGTCCTGGGCTGACTTTCTGCAAAACTTTTCCCTTTCTCCAATTTACTACACTCCACCCTGCCTCTTGGGCCCACAGTGCTGTCCAAGGTCGTCCATGGTGCTGGAAAATTGACTTGATGCCCACAAACCCAACTATCTAAATGTCAGAAGTGCTCATCTCATCTGGGTTCCATTTGCCCAAAAAGTCTGAGGTGGGGACTTTGGTACTCAGGGATTGCAGGGTCTCTCAGAGCTGAGGGGCCTGCCCAGGGTTCTTACCCCATCGCAGAGTATTCTCCTGCTGGGACTGCAGGGACTGTGTCCCCAGAGGGCTATCAGCCTTCTGTGAGAGAAGAGACTGATTTCTTTTTATTCTCTTCCAATTTATCTTTCCATAAAAAATGTTTAATGCTACTCTGGAAGCCCAGGGCCCCTGCCTCGTCCTCCTAGACACCATCCCTAGCTGCACACCCAACTCATACCCTCTGTTTGTAGAGCAAGAAACCATGATCCTAATGGGGGACCCTTCCAGCACTGCTGTGTTTCCAGAAGGCTCACCTACGAGTAGGCTCACCTACAAGTACGTGTGGCTCTTCCACGTGGCTCAGAAGCCACACACAGAATAGAAAAATGAACAGAAGGACAGAGCACAAACATTTATATTATTAGCTGGCACATTATTTCTGTAAGAGTTATTTTCCCCAGGGAAATATCTTGTCACAAGCTTAACTCATTGGCAGAGAGCAGGACGGTGCTGTTTACAGAGAACGTTTTTACACTGATTCTTTTATTTATTTGAGACTCGTTAGTGGAGAAACAGAGGCCCAAGTGGTTATGACTTGTTTAGGATCCGACAGCTAACACGCCATGGCCACAGGGCTGATGCACAGGTCTTTGGGCTCCTGATCCAATGCTCTTTCCTGGGCCGAAAGCTACTTCAAAACGCAGAGCTTCTCAAATCCGGCATTCTTCTCTTCAAACAAAGAACCAATCAATGATTTAGAAAAATTGTCTAGGGGGCACCTGGGTGGCTCAGTGGGTTAAAGCCTCTGCATTTGGCTTGGGTCATGATCCCAGGGTCCTGGGATCGAGCCCCGAATCTGGCTATTTGCTTGGCAGGGAGCCTGCTTCCTCCTCTCTCTCTGCCTGCCTCTCTGCCTACTTGTGATCTCTCTCTGTCAAATAAATAAATAAAATCTTAAAAAAGAAAAAAGAAAAATTGTCTAGGCTTGTGGGAAGAACTTCTCTCCCCAATTCTCAAGCTAACTACAGTGTTTACAGGGCGTCAGTGGCCGGGGTGACCGTGTTTACAACACCGTTGCGTTCCCACCTGCTGTCCTCAGGATATTGTCATGTTGCAGTCACTAGCTGGTGGGAGACCCGTCCCAGCTCCCCTCTCCCACTCCCCTTTCATTTCAGGCAGGAGACAGGAAATATGGCTGTGGGTAAAGCCACGAAACAGGAATGCAACATTTGCTACTTATGTCCTTCATTAAACTGCAAAGTTAAAATAATACGTGCAGATGGCAAGGTCATCAGTGTTCTGCCGGCTTATTTTAGAAGATTTCTTTCTTCCAACTCAGACGTTGGACTAGAGGTCAACTCTAATAAGATAGAAACTTCTTGCGGTGCAAAACCCTGTGCCTGTGTTTCTGACAAGCTCTGAGGACCCACCGCGCTTTGCCTCATGTAGAGTTTATTCCTTATTTTGTTTCCCGGATAAGGAATAGGCTCAATTCCAATCTCAGAGGCAAATGTATCTGGAGAGATAAAGAAACAGGGGAATGGGGGAGGGGAGCAATTTAAAACGATTTAAATTTTTAAATTAAATTTTAAACAATTTAAAGCGACAGGGTCTCTCTCAACAAAATGAATAATTAAATTTTGCATTTGTTGTCCAGCAAAAGTGATTATATGGGCAGACGCCGAGGGAAGTGTGACCGTGGTGTTAATGATGGATTAAATGAAACATTACACTCTTCTATTATTATTGCGTGAGGCTGGGTGTGAGGGAAGGAAGCCAGTTTACCGAGGCAGTGTTCCACAGAGATTGAGGCGTTCTGCATTTTGCAGTCTTGCCACCGAGTTCATTTGTCCCAGGCAAAGTTATCTTCTTTTCTTACAGTTTCCCTCTCCCCTATCCTCCCTCCCTCTCTATTCTTATTCTCCGTCTCATGCCTCCTAGTACTTCACAATAGATCTGCTAAATCCAGCCCCGGTTAAAAACTTTGATCTACTCCTTGAGGCTGAATAAATTAATAGTTTAGGAATAAGGAGATTAGGACAACTTTTGTATTCACAGCTAACTGGGTGGGCCATAGAAGCGCTACTCACAGTGACCCCAAACCAGAAACTGCCCCCACATGCTCATCGACCAAAGAACAGATCAGGGGTAGCACACTCACCAGCTGGAACGGGAAGGAGTGACCCACAGCTTCTTGCTGCAGCATACCTCACGTACCTGATGCTGAGCCAAAGCAGCTGGACCCAAGAGAGAACATACCACAGGAATTTGTTTATGGACACAGAGTATAAGACCGGGCAGAAATCAATCTATCCTGTTAGAAGCAAAGGCTGTGCTGATCTGTGCAGCTTTTAGTGACTGTAGCTTTTAGGTGTGTGTGTTGGAGGGAGGGGGTCCTCCTGGGTTCATGTAATTTTATTTCTGGATTCAGGTGTTGGATCCGTTTGGTTTGTGTAAACTCTTTGAGCTGTTCACCTATGAGTCCCTTTCTGAATGTCTATTTTACTTTTAGAGATTTTATTGATTTATTTGAGAAAGAGAGAGCACGAGTCAGGAGGGGGGCAGCAGAGGGAAAAGCAGACTCCCCGTTGAGCAGGGAGCCCGAGGTGGGACTCGGTCCTGGGACTCCAGGATCATGACCTGAGCGGAAGGCAGACGCTTAACAGACTGAGCCACCCAGAAGCCCCTGAATGTATCTTTTAATTAAAAAAATCCCCAAAGTTCATGCAATATAGTTTTTACAAAGGGATTTAGCAAATTATAACATATGTTGGCAAGGTCTGGCCTCCCTCTCCGTCCGGCCCTCCCCATACTCCGCTCTGGAGCCCGCCCCGCCCTCAGGCACAGCTCCCCCTGCCTCCCCCTCATTCCGGAGTTCTGGGCTGTTCTGGGCTCTCTTGCTTTTCCAGTCTCGCCTATTTCACTTCACTGTCCTTCTTGTTTAATGTTCTGAACACCACACAATGTTCCTTCGTTAAAATGAGGTAAAATCAGGGCACCAGGCAGTTACAACCCACTTTGGACAAGGGCACTATGAGGTCTCTGGGAAAATGCTGGGGAGTGACACCTGCTGCGTCTCAGCTCATCAAGGACACAACGATGGGGACGGAGGGCCGCATGGGGCCCCAACCGTTTGCACCTTATTTGATAGAGAGTGGAGAGAAATGAGTTTGCTGATGACCCCTGGGTGCGAGAAGGTGACCACCAAGACCGCAAGCACTTGGAGCTTGAGTGGGGTAGGGACGGGAAGGCAGGAACAAAGCACAGTCTTGCGAGCACCACGCAGGAGGGAGTGCGCGAGACCAGTCCTCTCCTGGGCCAGAGAATCCCCCTGGAACGGCTCTCCTGCCTTCTTATCTGTCACACACTTATCCTCTGCGATGATGGGGACCGGCAGCCGCAATCCAAACAGAAACCTGACTCTCCCTCCAGGCATCTGGCAGGAGGCCAGGAAGGAGGTCAGTGCCTATTGGAGAAAGAGCCTAGGATTTGGGCATCTGATAAAACATGCAGCTCCAAAGGGACCTCACCCGCCATGTGCATGGCTCCATGGTGCTGGCGGCCGCAGTGAAGTCCGCCGAAAGCATCTCTTGTGGCTGGGCAGGACCCAGCCTTGGACCACTGAACAGGTGGTCTCCTGCAGCGGCTGCCACACAGACACAGACCAGGAGTCAAGCCAGAGAAGTGGCAGAGGGTGCTGGCCCGGGATGCCCCCACCAAGAGGCCACCTGTCCTCCACGCAACGATGAATCCCACCACCACCCTGGTGGAAGGAAGAAGGCTCAGCCAGCGGTGGTCATGTGAGATGTGGATCCCACCGAGTCCACTGTCCTCCTGTCTGGCTGCACTGTTCTGGGAGAAGGCAGGCCAGCCGTCCTGTCCGCAGGAAGATCTGCTCCCCTGCTGTCCTCATGCAGGGCAGCTCAGAAGATTGGGGAGCGTGGCCCGGCTGGTGGAAGCCACCAGGACCCGCTGCAGTGGCAGAGAGAATGGGGTCCCTTGTCACTGGGCAGCACCGTCCCGTGTCCAAAGCCAGTGGCTCCCATTCCAAGTTGGAAAAGGCAAAGGATAAAGCACTGGCCACCAAGCTGGGCTGGGCGGATGCTACTGAGGTTTCTGTACATAACAGTAATGAACATTCAGCCTGTGTCGAAACCAAAACCAGACTAAAACCACCCCACCCCAAGAAATCTGAGCAGGGCATTCCTCCCCAGGTTCCCCCACCCTGGGCCTGGGTCACCCACTGGGTTCAGCCCAAGCCTGCTGTGCAGACGTCTACCCACCTGACTGGCTTACCTTCTGCTCTCCTCCTTCTTGAAGCCTGTTTCTGCACCTGGCCTCCTCCCTTCTGGGAACTGCCCTCCCCACCCATCCGCACACCACCTGACAGACGGCAGCGTTCGCCTGACCTCTGGTCACCGTTGACTGGTTCTGGGTTGGGCTTGCAGCTGGATAGGGGACTAATTCCTGTTCCCTCCCAGAAGCACACCTCCCTTGCCATGGCTGGCTAGTCCAGCAGTGAACACCTGGCCAAAGTGCACAGATTCCAGTTTTCCTGTAGAACATTCTGGAACTAGAGCAGAGAAGGAGAAAGATTAGTCTTTCTCAGGAGGTGAGCTGTCACATTTAACATTTAAAAGAGCCATTTCAGCCACGTTCCCTGGGACCGGGACACAGAGGAGAGAGAGAAATGAGGGAGAGAGAGGACAGAGAGATGTCCTGAGAAGGGAGAGCTGAGTGCTGGAAGGTTCTGGAAGTTTCTGACAGCATTCAGCTCCTTGGTTATGTCCTTTTCCAAAGGCGTGTGGCTTCCTTGGAGCCTCGAGGTAGCCCAGGACCTGTCATATAAACTCCTGTTCCTTCTAACCAAGACCTGTGGTAGTTGTAAAGTTGACCAGTAGCCCTGATGCTGGTCAACGGCGCTCCATAAACAAAAACAGTCCTTATTTGCAGCATTTGCCAATTTCTATGATATAAATACTGCCACTAAGGCCAGTTTCGAGCTACCCGAGTTTCATTAGCCAAAAAGTCCTGTCCGTGCAGCACCTGGAGGAGGGGGACCAGCACGCACCCGCTGTCTCCCTGACCCGTCGTTTGCAGTGTTCTCTCACCTTGTGATGCTCTCCCATCAGCTCCCACCCTGGCCTGGTTACTTTCTGAGTGCCCGTCTCCTGCACTGCCTCCTCCAGGGAGCCTTCCCGGACCCTCTCTGCACCCCCTTAGCTCCCTTTGTTTGCCCCCGTTGTTGTGCTCATGACACAAAGTGGAAGTTCTCTGGAGGGTTCATGTGAAGACTGCTCCTCTCAGCCTACAAAGGCCATGTCTCCACCATCTCTGTGACCCCCCCATGCCCGCCCACGTGCTTCTGCACAGGGCTGATGGGGGAGGGAGGCTGGGATAGCTCTGTGTGCCGTCTGGCAGACAGCCTGCAGCAGGGACCCATGAGGGACAGGCCACCGTGTGGAGGCTTGTCAGCCTCAGCCCCTGGCTAGGCTTCATTCCAAGGCTGCCCTGCCAGTGCTAATGGGGGTCCCAGAACCCAGGGAATGAATGATTACCAGCTGGAGCTGGACTGTTATTCTGGGACAGTGGCTGTGGTTGAAACACGAGCAGCACCAGACCTTCCAGGGAGAATCACACTCCAGGTTTAAAAAAAATCAGTTTTGGGGCGCCTGGGTGGCTCAGTGGGTTAAAGCCTCTGCCTTCGGCTCAGGTCATGATCCCAGCGTCCTGGGATCGAGCTCCACATCGGGCTTTCTGCTCCGCAAGGAGCCTGCTTCCTCCTCTCTCTCTGCCTGCCTCTCTGTCCACTTATGATCTCTGTCTGTCAAATAAATAAATAAAATCTTTAAAAAAAAATCAGTTTTGGGGGCAGTTGAATGTCTGACTCTTGGTTTTGGCTCAGGTCATGATCTCGGGCTGTGGGATCAAGCCCCATGTTGGGAGGGAGCTGGCTTGGGATTCTCTCTCCCTCTCCCACTGCCCCTCCCCAATCTCATGCTCTCTCTCTCTTAAAAAAAAAAAAATCCGTTTTGGGGGCTAATTGTGCAGCATATGAGACGTAATAGGTCAGAAATGACCTTCCAGGCCTGTCTGCAGCCCCCCACCCCGCACCATAGGCTGAGCCTGGCCGTCGGACTCCCAGCCGCTCTAGTTTCTAAGGTCTTAGGACTTTTGTCCATGGTGTTCAGTTGCCAGCTGACCGTGACTCGATTACTGGTATTTAAGTAACTCAACTTAAATTTTTACGAAAGTTCATTTTTGTTAGCTCTACCCATTTGGAGTTTTTGAAGACAGGAGCTGTGATTGAGTCTTTCTGTATGTAGTGTTCCCCAGTGTCTCTGATCACGCCTGGGGGTTGGCTTTTCTCCTTGAAGGCCCACCCAGAGGGATGCCAGGGGCCACCTGGACACCAAGCCCTGCGCTGCGGTTCATCCCGCTTCTCTGTGATATGTCCCAGTTGCATGGGCCCGACTGCTGGCTAGATGGGACGGTTGATACTGTGCGAGGCCCCTGGCCCTTGTCACACTGTGACAACTTAGCTCAAAGCTTCAATTCTGGGTCTGGAGCATGTCTCAGAGGAAGGGCTATGACACGTTATCTCAACCAGATGCTTTCACCTTAGGTAAGGCATTGGGTCCAAACCTGCCCGTCTCACCAGTGGAGTTTCTAAAAGGAAGAGTGAACCAGGGATCCCAATCCCAAAGCATCCCATGCTGACTGGGTCATTTTTCAAAGCGGACGGCACTGTCTTGGTCCTTGGAATCTGCTGGCTGTTGGGAGTCTTGGTCTCCTCCAAAGCATGTACTGAATCCCCACCTCTCAAGCCCTTGTTCATATGTGACCACAAGGCTGTGACCCACACGAAGCCGAGGTGGGGCCCAGGGTCAGCCCGGCGTATCTTGGAAGCTCACACTCATGTACGTGGTGTCCAGAATGGGTCACTTAAATGACCTGGAAAGAGTCATCAGGCCGGCCAGGGAGTGGGCTATTCCAGGGGATGCCAGCTGGGCGCAGAGCAAGTTCAGGCTGGAGCCGAACAGGAATGGCCGCTGTCTGTGGCTTTCCATGTCCAGGACAAATCAGTGTAAGAGTCACTGGTTTCCAGCTCAGATGGGAATCCAAGGTTGGGGCCTGGTCCACGTGTGCCCCTATTGTCTGACAAATGCTGGCCCGTGGCGGCGGGGGGCGGAGCAGCCGCGTGGACGTGGTGCTCCTCTCATCGCTCAGACCCTCGGGCCACTCCTCGCGGGGTTGTGGCATTTCTCCTGCCTGTGCTGCAAGAGGATTAGGGTTAGGGTTAGGGTTAGGGTTAGGGTTCAGCTTTAAGCACCGCCCACCCTGCCCTGGCCGCGCTGGGCGTGGTCACGAGGTGACCATGGTCAGGGCAGGTGGCTCTTCGAGGACCGTCTGTCCTCCAGGATGGTGGACAGGGGACTGAGAGGGTTGGCAGGGGCGGCGCACGCGGAGCGCTCAGTACTGCCCCCTGCTGGTCAGTGCCGGCTGCCCTTCATCGGGGTACAGCGCCCCAGGAGACCGGCCACTGGCGGTGCCCCACAGCCTGACCTCAAAGGGAGGCAGAACCAGATTTCCCTCACCCCCTGCTGCGTTAGCCCAATTCTGAAAAGCATGCTTAATTTAATGTCCTGGAACAAAAGCCCAGTGTTTATGACGGGTGAAGTTGCAAGGTTGCGGCTTCCAGAATGTTCTTACAGCGTGTTCAGCCTGCAGATGCCTGACAAAAGCCAGCTCGGGCGCAGTGCCCTCTGCTGGAGGTGGACACCTGCCCCACACGCCCGGGAGGAAGGGCAGGTCCGGACATAAAGCCCTCCTCGAGCCACCACATGGTTTGAATTAAAATAAGTCAGTCCCAGAGAGGGCCTCTGGCCACGGGCTGGGGACCAGGATGGAGGAGCGGCAGGGGCTGCTGAGGGCGGTGTCACTGCCTGGCAGGTGAGGCCCCGACTCCTCAGCCTTGTCCCCTGTGCTGATTGCCTGGCCCATCCCACCCCGTTCTGGTAGAGAAAGTCCTGCCGCTCCTCCCGCTGCCCTCTGTGTCTTTATCAGGGAGGGGCCGCCCAGGCAAAGGGGCCAAGTTGATGACCCTAGATCAGCCGGAGGACGACTGGACGCCCGCTCGCTCCACTGGGAACCCAGGAGAATCCTCTCCGGGGCTGTCCCGAGCGCCCGGCTCTGTGCGGACAGATGAACACCATCGCCCCTATTCGCGAACACTCCACACACCAGGTCACACGCTGCGAACCCACAAGAGGCAGGCCCAGCCTTTTGCACACTCGCATTTCACCGCTCGCTTGCTTCTGCACAGGCACACCTGTACGACCGCCTTCGCAGGGGGCTGCGCAGCCTCCGGCCTCCATCAGGCAGGCGCTCTGGCTCCCGGGAAACCGAGTCGGCGTTGTGTCTCGCCGGCGTACGGCCCCCACCTAGCGGCCGCAAGGGCCCATTGCAAGTCTGTTTCCTCGGGCCCCAGGTGTTCTCGGTGCTCCTTGAACCCGGGAAACGCCGAAGTGCGTGCGGAGATGCGGCCCCTATAATGTCTGACGTCTGAGTCGGGATTTGAAACGAGATGTCTGTGTGGATGACTGCGGCATGATCCGGTGACCTCTCTGTGGGGGGGAAGCGTATCACACACTGAAGCGAATTCGCTGATCTTGGGCCAGGAAAGCGGTTTTTCATGCGGAGTGGAGGGTCCCCAGCGGCCCGTTGGGCGTGCCTAGCGGCTTCGCTGTAGGACCTGGGACGGAGAGTGGAGGCGTTTAGCTCTGATGGGACAATGTCTCAAACCGCCACACCTGTCTGTCACGGGATCCGCAGCAGAGCAAGTCAGGGGTTCCCGGCCACACCCCCGGCAGCGTGGCCCGAGGGACAGCGGGCTGTCCATCTTCCTCGTGGCTCCCAGAGAGGGGCCAGCCTCCCTGCCAGCTTCTTGGAAGATGTGTCACCTGTGCTCCCCAGAAAGGCATGAACTTCCATCTCCTATCTGTGGGCTCGGAGAAGGGTGAACAGAGTGGGCGGGGTGACCCTACCTCCTGATGGGTGCTGGTGAGCATCACGGAGAGCGCTAATTCCCCACCCCACCCCACCCCCCACTGGCTGCAGAAACTGCGTTGGCAATGGGCGGGAAGCCAGGGCCGTGGTCCCCAGGAACAGGGTTCACAGGGGAACCTGTAGCAACCTCTCTGGGAGCACCTGTGCTCAGCTCCTGACCCGCCCCCTTAACCACGCAGGAGAGGCCCCCAACGGCAGCTCGTGAATGAGGTACAGACTGAGAAAAAGAGGGGGCCAGCTGTCTACGGGACCCCAACTCCTTAGGCGTCCTGGGCAGTGTGGAGCAGGGGCAGACTTGAACTGCATGAGATTCTGGAGTCTTGATATTGGCCCAGAGGGGACATTTGATGACCGAGAGGAGCCGATCACCTGCTGTCAGTGGCGAGTGGCTGAGCGCCCCCGGGCAGGCCAGGACTTCATGTGACAGGTTCGTGGGGTGGCAGGCTGGTGAGGTCCCGGAGAGGCTTACAGGAAGGAGTTCATGTCCAGGGTGTCACTCATTTCATGAGCTGGTAACAGGTGCCCATTACCCAATGTCCCCCTGGGAAGACCATGCATACTCTATTACAAGGACATACGTCTATCCGTGTTGGGAATCATTACTCATAATCCTGCCTGGGAGTGCAAAGACACACCGACTGGACACTCCCTTGGTAGTTACCATGAGCCTGCACTTAGTAAGGCAGTTAATACAATAGGACAGGGCTTGGGGCTCTGAGCTCAGCTGAAATCCAGCCCCAGTGCCCGTCATCTGGCCAACACTTCACCTGTCTCAGCCTTGGTTTCTTCTCCTGTTCACTGGGTGTTACCCACCCTTGAAAGGTTCCAGAGTCAGTGAAACAGCAGATGTGGGAGATCTGAAAGGGACAAGTCCCCTGGTGCAGTGCCTAACCTCCAGTCCGTGGCTGAATAACACACAGTCTCGGTGCTTAGAGATCTGCCATTCTGGAAGGGGATAGACTAGGGTTGAATATGCATGTGTAACTCAGGCAGTGAGATTTTGGTGAGGGCTGCCTGTTTTTACTGATTTATTTATAGAAAGATACTTGAGTCAGACGTCAGTACTCTTAGGTGAGTTTGTAACTGAATGAAACACTGAATTCAAAGTCCTTACCTGCGAGGTGTAGGGCAGGTGGTGAAGTTGAGCACAAATGACCTTGGGAACCCCCCCGCCCCGGATTGTCTGGACAACCAGATAGCTGGGCTTTGGGACCCCCGCCCTCCAGTGGTACGTTGCGTCCTTCTGTGAGCTCTGCGATGTCCGTGGGCCCTGGGGTCTCTGGCTGCAGGCAGCTTGCTTTCCCAGAAAGCCCAGATCCAGGCTGCCAGGTGCCCAGGAAGGTTGTTCTCAAATTTGCCCTGAAAGAAGGGATAGCCATTGGGAGCCAGGCCCCTCCCCTGGCACCCAAAGTCACATGGGAAGGTCAGCTGTCATGACAACTGGCCCCCTCTCCCGAAGACAGTGTGAGAAAAACCTATGTTCTCCCTGTTCTTGCTAACCTTCATTTTGTAAGGTTTTTTTCCTAGAAGAGCCTGTTCCCTACCTGAGCTACATGACACTGTGATATTCACCCAAGTCCTTGTGCACGACTCTGATCCTCATGCTAAATGGTTGGTCTAGATGAAGACTCAGGAGGCAGATACAGGACAGATATGAGGATGGGCGGGGACGGACAGAAAACCCCCAAACAGCAGCATCAAGATTCTAAAATGTCTCCACAAATTGAAATCTGGGGACCACCCACTAAAAAGAAAATACAAGTTCAGAGAGAAACGTACTCAGGTTCACGACATTACAAATTACAAAATGGGAGCACTTGTCCTGATGGAGGTTCCTGGGAAAACTACCTGGAATTTCAGGTAGTTGGTGAACTACCTTAAATAGGTCAGGTAGTGGTAAACTATCGGTGGCTCGCGGTAAGCTAGCTCACCACGGTGAGCTAGTTCAGCTCACCATGAGCCACCGATACGATACAGGGGGTAGCAAGAACAGGACAGAGTGATGTCCCCCATGGTCCCCACTGGCTGGCTCATATCTGGAGCATCCCGCACAGCCTGGAAGACGGGTCTTAGGAAGGCCCATGACAGACAGGTGAAGAGTAAGAACAGGAGAGGGTCTTGGGAAGAAAGGTTTAGGGATCTGGAGAGATAGAGCTCGAAGATGGCAATTTGCACTGATTACAGAGTGGCCTCCTTAAAAAAATGTGAAGGGCTATAATGTCCGAGCACTCAGGAGAGCATTCGCCATCACACAGAAGAAAAACATAGATTGTTTTCAGGATGGTCTCATGAAGCAGAGGCAGTACAGACTGGCAGAAGTCACAGGAAAATGGCTGTCAGAGCCAGAAGCAAACCAAATAAAAAACAGACAGAGACTTTCAGACATTGATTGTTCTAAAAATGTGACAGGCCACTCCACAGAGAAGTGCCCTCCCTAGCGTGAGGCTGTGGAGACAGAGCCCCGGGCCGGGCCTTGCCTCAGGCAGTCCTGGAGAGAGGTCTCTGAGCCATGGCCTAGGCTCTTGTGGCAGAAATAGCTACATGACAACCAATGTACTGTCTCCCCTTCTTTTTAAATATAAACCCTGATTTCTTATGGGGCAGCAATGAGCTAGCCAAGAACTGTATTTCTCAATCCCTTGTGGTTAGGTGTAGTCACACATCTAAATTCAAGACTAAGAGCTGTGAACAGAGGCATTTCCTGGAGCTCCTGGGAAGGCTCATTACTGGGAATTGATTAGCTGGGAAACACACTTTTGCTCTTTCTCCTTTCTGCTGTTTGGAGTATGGATGCAATGGCTGGCACTCCAGCAGCGGTCTTGGACCATGATATGACCTTCAGTGTAGGAGCCACACAGCAGGACGCTGGAGCAGAGAGATAAGAAGCTGAATGGCAGATGGTGACAGAGCTGATGTTCATATGCATTTACTGGGTGTTTACTGTACTCTACACAGTGTCTTAGGCACTTGGTGAACTAAACAGACAGTATCTGCCCACATAGATCTCAAACCGGTGAGGGAGCCAGGGCTGTCTGCTGCCTTATACAGTGTACAGGGTAGGGAGCATCCACACAGAGTGAAATGGGGCCCTCTGAAGCTGTAGAAAGGGGAGGTCCTGCAGGGAGCTTACATTGTAGGAGCATACTCATAATCTTAATTAGACAGACGATAGCATGGAGATTTACAGATATTAAGTTATTTCCCAAGATTGCTCTAAGAAGTGATATCCAACTGGGATATCTGACTCCAACTCACTTTCTTAACCACTTCTTTCACTTGCTGAGGCAGGAAAAGAGAGCAGGAACATACTTGGAGGAACAGAGAGGAAGAGAATCCAAAGACGGTGGTATTTTGGAATTGGGGTGGGTGGGTGGGATAGCACAAAGCACGAGGGGTGAAGAGAAGTGAAGGGGGACGACCGTGGCCATTCTTGACCCTCAAGAGGACAAAGTTAGTAACAACCTCCCTCGCTTACTGAAACTCTCTCAACCTGAGTCATTTTTCCCCCTGTAACAGGTTTACAGAATCTTTCACTTTTATGTTTATTATTGAGATTTATGTTAAAAATAGATTTCAGCAACTGTTCGGCAGCATAATTATTCCTGTGACACCGGAGTACATCCAGTACCAACTTCTTTTGTTGTCAATCCACCAAATGCCCCCCAGCACCGCGCATCGCGCAGTGACGGCAGCTGTGTTGCAGACATTTAAGTATAGAACTGAGCTGTTTTTCACAAACAACTTCATGACTTCACATCCATGGACCTGAAAGGTGTTTGCGCACCATATGCTTCTCTTTCTTGCACCGTAGAGTAAGAAATAACACTCAGAATCCCTACCAAGAAGTAGACATTCTCATTTTATCTTGAGGGGTGTGGAGGATCTATTTCCAAAAATGCTTCCTCCTATGAACGTGCCCCCACAGCTCGGCAGAAGCCTGCCCTCCAGAGCATCGGGGGGTGGGGGTGGGGGAATGGCGGACGGGCGGTGGCAGGTTGTAAGTATCCCCAGGCAAACTCTTCGGCTTTGAAAGCTATTTCCTAAAACGGTTTGAGTTAGAACCAGAGATGAAGGAAGAGGCATGGCGGCACATGGGGAGTGGCCTCTCCGCAGCTCTCCCCAGCCCTGCTGGCCTTCTCCATCCCTCACCCTGTGTTCCTGGCCTCTGCAAGAAGACCACACTTACCTCCATGCTCAGCCTGGAGAAAGAAAGCTCTTCGGCACAGCTGCATGTGGTGCCGTGAAGTTATTTCTCAGAAGACAAAGATGACACTTACTGTGGGTGTGGTGGATAAGGGGTAGAGCAGAGGAAGGGAGCCCCCCAGAAGGCTGCCACGGGGCTCCCCAGCAGACTCGTGCATGCCAGAAGAGAGGGCAGAATGTCATACCCAACACACTGGACAGGAAGAACTGTCTAGCTACGTCTCCAGTTCCATTCCATTTTAAAGGTTGTGGGTAGACTGTCCAGCTATTTGAAGCATAAACAGAGTCCTGTTTCAGTCCCTTCTCCAAGGCATCTTGTGGACAACCTCACTCCTTTTTCAGAACAACCTCGTTCTCATCCTCATTTGTCCTGCATTTGGAAGAACTGAGGTCCAGAGGTGTTTCGGTCACTTGCCCATGACCATAGGGCAGGTGGCATGTGGGACAGGCTCTGACTGCAGCCCACCTGTAGAGTGGCACCTTCCTACAACCCCTCAGAGATGGCTTCACACCAGCTACTTGAGGTGAGCTTCTGACTTCTGGATGGTGTGGAGTCTTTCTCGGGGTCTGCAAAGAGGGGATGCTTTGGGCCATGGCTTGGGTATAGGTTCTAGAGAGTTTCAAGGCTCAGTAATTTTGCAGGGGGTTTATTCTGCCTCTTTTTTTTGGGGGGGGGTATTAAATAATCAATTCTAGGATGGGTGCTGAAGCAACACCATTCCAGAGCAGTTTAGCTAAACAGCTAACACCAACCAAATCATCACCTCAGTGTCTTCACTCAACATCGTATTGATCAGCACGATCCCTGATGACGTAGACAGGCAGATATGAATAGCTCAATTTCAGGTGCTGTGTAAGACACAGTTCACGGTGAACTAAGTTGAATCTCAGGTCCCCATTTCCCTCTGAAGCACACTGAGGGTCACATCTGGCTCTTCCCTAACACAAACACCGCAGCAGCCCTGTCCTCATATAGCGTTCCTGAGAATGGCTGTTCTGTTTGCAATTACTGTGTCCTCGACCCTTGCTGAGTGTCCAGGTGAGAGAGTACTCTTCCCTCCTGCGCTGACCTTGGACTTGGCCATGGAACTTGTTTTGGCCAATGGACCATACGCCATATCTGAGCAAAACCTTTCACTGCAGTTGTGTGGTTGGGCTTTGCTTCCCATGAGGCTCTGCCCTCTGTTGTGAAAACAACACACCTCAGAGAGTGGTGGTTCCTTTATCCTTGGTGTGCAAGGAGCAGACACAAGGAGGCTAACAAAGAGCAGCCCGGCGGCGCCCAGCGCAACTCGGGGGCCCCTCAGTCCAACTGCAGCCCTCGTGGTTCACAGGGAAGACAGAGACTCTGTCATGTCACCTGGAATCAGGGTGCTCTGTTGCTGGGGCCCAAGCTGACTCCTACAGAAATGGGTTCCTGAGTCCAGCTGCTACCAGAATGCATTCTGCAAGGTAGGCTCTGGCCTAGAGAGACAGCCAGGGTACAAGCTTCACCATGCAGATTACTTGATGGGACTGTCCAAAATATACTGATGGACTTGTGGCTCTGGGTGAAGAGATTTCTTTTTATTTTTCTTAAGATTTTTTTTTTTTTTAATTTGTTAGAGAGAGAGAGAGAGAGAGAGAGCGCAAGCACAGGCAGACAGAGTGGCAGGCTAGAGGCAGAGGGAGAAGCAGGCTCCCTGCCGAGCAAGGAGCCTGATGTGGGACTCGATCCCAGGACGCTGGGATCATGACCTGAGCCGAAGGCAGCCGCTTAACCAACTGAGCCACCCACGCGTCCCTGGGTGAAGAGATTTCAAGTCAGAAGGTTCACAGTGTTGGTTGGTTGTTCTTTGCTGTATCTGATAAGGCACCAAAAGAAAGAGGTACTTGGAAAATAATCAGCTTATTTGTTTGAAGGTACAATTGACTCATGGCAAAATCCATCCTTTTTTTTTTTCTTTTCTTTCTTTTTTTTTTTATTAACAGGCTCCATCCCAACATGGGGCTCAACCTTACGACCCTGAGATCAAGAGTCAGATGTTCTACTGACTGAGCCATCCAGGCACCCCAAAATCCATCCTTTTAGTGTATGGTGTGGGAGTTTGGACACCATCAAAATCAAAATATAGGATGATTCTATCATCCTGACAAATTGCCTTGTGCCTCTTTGGAGTAAAGCCCCTGCCTCCAGGTCCAGCCCCTTAGAACCACTCTTTTGTTTTCTGTCCCTGTCGTTTTGTGTTTTCCAGATGTGCTGGAAACAGAATCCTGCTGTAGGCGGGCTTCGAGTCTGACTGTCATCACTCGGCTTATGCATTTCCGGTTCGCCGTGTGGTTGTGTGTGTCAACAGTTTAGTCTTTTAAAATTTTGAGTATTTTTTTTTTTTTTTTTTTTTACTGTTTAGATGTACCACAGTTAATCCACTTGTCTATTGAAGAACACGTAGGTACTTTCCAGTTTGGGGCAATTATAAAGAAAGCCACCATAAACATCTGCATACCGTTTTTTGTTTGTTTGTTTTATTTTATCTTGTTTGGTTTGGTTTGGTTTGGTTTGGTTTGGTTTGGTTTGGTTTGATTTAGAGAGGGGGAGGAGGTTGGGTGGGGGGGGCAGAGGGAGAGGAAGAGAATCTTAAGCAGGTTCTCACGACCCTGAGGTCATGATCTGAGCCAAAGCCAAGAGTCAGACGCTTCACCGACTGTGTCAACCAGGCACCCCTGCATAATGGTTTTTGAGTGAAGTTATGTTTTGCTTTCCCTTGGGTAATTATCTAGGAGTGAGGTTGCTGGGTGGGGGATGAGTATACGTCTAAATTTGTTAAGACCGCCTTCCTGCTTCCAAAATACTGGTGTGTCTTCCATTCCTGCCAGCAGGGGGCGAGAGCTCCAGATGTTCCCCATTCTTGGCTGCAGGAGCCATTGCCGGCCTCCCCTGGTTTAGGCAACCCAGTGGAGAAGTGGCCGTGCCTCACTGGGACTTACGTTTGCATTTCTCTTGTGGCCAGTTATGTGGAATATCTTACACGTGCTTCCATGTCAACCATATGTCCTTTGGTGAAGTGTCTGTTCAAATCTTTTGCCCATTTCAAAAAATGTGTTGTTGGGTTATTTATTTATTTATTTATTTTTAATTAGTGAGTTTTGAGAGTTCTTTGTATCCTCCCTCCGGATACAAGTCCATCATCAGAAATGTGATCTACAAGTGTATTCTCTGAGCCAATGGTTTATCTTGTTGTTTTCTTGGTGATGTGACTTAATTTTGATGACATCACATTGGTCTGTTTGAAAGCATGGTTTAAAGAGAAGAAAACAGAATCCGGGCATTCTGAGATGGGCGAAATCGAAAGGGACACATGCTAGAGGTGAGCTGGCAGTAAAACCCACGTCAAACATACAGTCCTCTTATTGGATTCTGGTTCCTCCAACAAATCTTTTCAAATGCATGAAATGATTCGTGGAGAAGGACCAAGGGCATGGTCCCACGGAAGCATGATGGGCCAAGTGAGGTCACGCATGGCCTTGTCAGCCATGCGGTGTGCTGTGGACTGGCCTCCTGGTGCAGGACACTCAACTTAGAGAATGTGAGCACATGTGCATGTGTGTCAGATATGTATACACGTGCACATGTTTTACAGGTACACGTATGTGTGTGCACATGTATGCTGTGTGTGACATGTGCTGTGCACACGTGTGTCCATTACATGTGTGTACAGTCTGTGACTGAGTATTACATGTCTATGAGCAGGACAGTGTGTGCAAATATGCGTCTGGTATGAAATTAAGAAGCTCCTCATGGTCTTTTTCCTTAATGCATTTACAGTCCAGGGAGACTCAACCTGCCACCTTTCATTGAGCATTCTCTAGAAAGTGTCTCGTTATTACTGAAAGGTCATGTTTTAGAAGTCTCAGGCACTTCAAGAATTGTCCAAGCAAGTGGCCATAAAATAATGACCTGGGTGGGAAGGTGGGAAGGACTCATCCTTCACTCTCTGCCCTGCTGCGACCATTCATCCACTCATTTTCTCCTGTCCAATTCTCTCCCTTCCCTTCCACCTACTCTCCCATCCTCCCCTTCTCTCAGGGGCAGGAAGAGATGCCCCAGTGTGTCCTGGACATGGAGGGATCCCATCTTCTCTGTATGGAGCTCTGTCCTCCGATGATCTGTTCCCACCTACAGCTGACTCCATCCCCCCTGGTATCTTGTCACAGATTCACAGATGCCTCATTTCACAGTAAGGAAGCTGGGGCCGGAAAGGGCCTCAGTGACTCACGTAAAATTACACAGCTCCTTACGGCATAACCACCGTCCCTGAATAAAGCTTAAAATCACCGCATCGTAGGCTAGATGACACCTCAAGTCTTCCCACGGTCCGTTTGGCAGCCAATCCTTGGGCAAACACTGGAGCTGAGCTCGAAGTTTTTCCTTCTTAAGCATGGGAAGAGCACAGGAGAGTCCAGACCTGGCTTGTTCCTGAGACCAAAACCCTAGAATGAGGTTGACTGCTGGCCTGTTGCATTTGTGTCTTAAAATCCTGTTTCTTAACTAATTCCAACCATTGAAATCCTATCTGTAACCCATTTGCACTTCTACTGCTTCTCTTAGCCTCACTCTTTAAATTGCTTCTTTAATATCACCTCCAGAAATTATGTTCAGGGTTTGGAGGACTTCTGACTTCTAATCAAATAACATACAGTGAAAGGTGATCAAGGAGAAAGCAGCTTTCATGTGTTCAGTTCATTTTAGATACCAGAATAATTTCTAGAATAATTACTGGCTGAACAATACATTGCTCCATACATATACATTTGCATACATTTATCAATAGGAATATTAAAAATAACTATTAACTCTGAATGTTGAATCAATTGGTAACTAGTAATTTTATTTTATTTTATTTTATTTTTGGCATGAATGTCCTGATGTTTCCTGCACTGAGCTGAACAAATTACAAGGCTTCCCTCCTTGCCACCTGGCTGGACAAGACAGCCACACACCCAAGTGACAGCATCTGTGCAAAGCAGATTATGAGCCTGTGCCCAGAGAGGGCTGTGTTGGTCTGAAGGCACCTGTTCACTCTTGGGAAAGAAACAGCCTTTTACTAAAAATGCTTGAGCTCTTACAGAAAGAAGCCAGCTTTCTGCACACGTTGGTCTGGCTTCTAGGGTGAGTGTGAAAAACCACCCTAACTGGATCCATCATGAGTGTAGAGAGGCAGGTAGGCAAGGGCAGAAACCTAGCACAACAGCCATTTAGAAAGGAGTGGGCTAGGAGCATTTGTTCTAAGTCTATAAAAAGGGTAATTACTTTGGCAAGTAGTTCATTTTCTGCCCCATAAAGGCAGCTGTAAATGGATTATAAATAAGTGATGGCTCATAATTCATTAAAAACAAGAGGATGGGAACAGTTTTAAGGAAGCATGAGTTTTAAGGAGAACCTTCAAAATTCAGCAAACGTTACAGAGGACTGGAGCAGCCCAAGACCCCAGGGGCACTTTCCTTCACAGAGCCTGGCTCTTCCAGTTCCTCCTGCTCTAGACACCTTACTGAGGGCCATCCTTCCTCTCCAGGTGCAGGCAGAATGCTGGACTTGGCATCCAAAGAATTAAAGCCTGTTTACTCCCTGTAATCTTGGGCAAACATCCTTGAGCCTCAGTGTCCTCAACTGCAAAATGGGATAACAAGAGCACCCAACTCAACAAGCAGCGCGCACCTTGTCTTACTCACTCCACAAACACAGGACGTGTGATTGACGTCCCGCCTTGTGCCAGGCCCTGGGGAAGGTGTGGAGGATGAACACCAGGCTCCAGCCCTTCAAGAAGTCAAAGTTCATCTGAGACCAACTGGGTCCAAGACTCTGGGGACAGGGCCTGAGCGCCAGGACCTTTTCCAGATCCAGAGGTGAGCTCAGGGCTAAGGACTGCTAGTGTAGACAGTGCAAGTAAAACAGTAAGTGAATGAAAGGGAGACAGTGGGCTTTGCAGGTGTGAGTAAGCCCCCAGTAAGGGTTTGTTTGTGGAGGGAGTCCAGTGAACAAAAGCATGGTGCATTGGGCCTTGAAGTTTAGAGTGGAGGAAGCCCAGGACCCATTTGTTCCCACCCAGGAGCTGAGTTAGCGCTGTGCCTACAGAGGGACAGGAATGCTGTGCTGTCGTGAAGTCAATGGGGAGGCCTGTTGCTTTTCTTATGTACATTGATGGGGTTCAGGACACACTATTCCAAAATATGGTAGATTAAATAGGAATGGAAGAATCAGGAAAGTCACTCTGCCTCCCCAGCCCCCACTCTCCCTCCCCAAAACAGGTCATAGAACCCCATGTGAAAGGCACCCTTCCTGTATCAGGAAGAGAGAAGACATTCTCATCATCAGACCCAGATTCCTGGAACTTGGGGCCAGGAAATTTTTACAAACTTTGTTAAACCAACCCTCATCTTCTTATTCAACTTCTTTATCACATACTCCCCTTTGTCTTGTCAATGCTTCACAAATCTATCGCTTCTTTGTCTCAAAGCTATAAAAGACTCTTGTTCTGTTTTAGACCCAGTCAGAGACCCTAAGAGGGTCAAGGGGAACTTTTTGACAAAAAAGGAGAGCTTTCAACAAAAGTCAATACCCATTCATGATGAAAAGTTCAAGGGTAGGTATAGAGGGAATGTCCATCTGCATAACAAAGGCAGAAAAGACAAAACAACATGTGAAAAATGGAGAGCTTTTCCTCTAAGATCAGAAATAAGACAAGGATGCCTATTCCTGGCACTTACTCAACACAGTATAGTAAGTCCTACTCACAGCAATTAGGCAAAAAGAAAAAAAAAGGACGACATAAAACTCTATTTGCAGATCACACGATACTATATATAGAAAACCCTAAAGGCTCCCCAAGAAACTCTTAGAACTAATAAATGAATTCAGTAATAATTTATGATTCAGGGCGTTATGCTAAGTGAACCAAGCCAGACAGAGAAAGACAAACACAGAATAACATCACTTAGAGTGGAATCCAAAAAACCCTTGAACTCATAGATGTGGAGAACAGACCAGCAGTTACCAGAGGTGGGGGTAGGGGAGTGCACCAAATGGGTGAAGCGAGTCAAAGGCGCACACTTCCAGTTATCAGATGAGTAAGTTTTGGGGAAGCAGTTTATAGTATGGTGACTGTGCATGTGTAATGATACCGCATCATAGATTTGAAAGTTGCTAAGAGGGTAAATCCTCCAAGTTCTCATCACAAGAAAAATAAATTGTACTATGTGAAGTGAAGGATGATTTCACAATGTATACATAAATCAAATCTTTATGTTGTACACTTAAAATTAATACGATGTTATATGGCAAAAACCAAACCAAACCAAACCTAACAAAAAACAACTTTGTTCAGACCCAGCCAGGGAACCTCAGCAGGTGCAGAAAATGTCTTCCTTCCCTGCAATGTGTTAAGGAGACAAGTCAGACTCCAGAAAGGGGAAACTCTCACTCTTAGAGAAGAAGCATTGGGGGTAAGGGCACACATTCAGGTACCAGAGCCCATGGGCTCTATTCAGGTCCTGTACTTGCTATGTTAACCTTGGGCAAGTTCCTTAACCTCTCTGTGCATTAGTTTTCTCAATTACAAATGTGATCAAAACCAATTTCTGTCTCATGGCACTGTGGTTCAGATAAGGTGACCTAATAGTCACAAAGCACTCAGAGTAATGCCTGACACACAGCCAGCACTGTGTTTGCTGCTGTGATTTTTTTAAGTGCTGGCTCCAAAGTCCCTTCCTCTGTGAGCTCCATCAAGCCTGATGAACGGTCCCCATGTTTTTCCTACCATTTTTATTGCAGTTACTTATCGATATGTTTCTCTCTTGAGGCTGTGAATTGACCAAGGTGTGCTCTTACTTCCTGCCTCACATAGGTCTGGGGTAGGGGCTCTCTGCTTATTTATGGTATATGGTTAGATTTTTATTAAGTTAATAAAATAAAAACTACTGGGGAGCTTGGGTGGTTCAGTCGGTTAAGCGTCTGCCTTTGGCTCAGATCTTGATCCCAGGGTTCTGGGATCCAGCAACATGCTAGGTTCCCTGCTCAGTGGGAAGTCTGCTTCTCCTTCTCCCTCTACCCCTTCCCCCACCGCACGCGTGCATGTGCACGCTCTCCCTCTCTCCCTCTCAAATACTCCTTTAAAAAAATAAAAATATTTAAAAAATAAAAACTACTAAAGCAAAGAAAGATGTTTTTAACAATCGGGACAATCTTTCATTGTTTTAAAGACTGAAATCGACCAGAATTGGATCTTTTCATGAATTGAGAAGGGCTTGCGAATGCAAGACGTTTCAATACCTTTGTTTTGTGCTATTAAAACTTTGGCCCTCCTTGTGGCATTTTCTTGCTGCAAATCCTATAAAATATTTAGTTTCCTAAGCACACTGAAGTTTAATCCTTGTAAAGAAACTTCCATCTGGAAATGTCAGGCATAATTTATTAACTCCCTTTCCTTGCACACTGGTAGTTATAGTACTGTATTTCTAATTGGGAGCTGAGTTGCAAATACAATGGAAATATGGAAATAGATAAATCTCTTTCAAGGCACAGTTAAGAAACTGTTTTAGGATGACTTGCAACTCTAGTGAATGCCTTGTGTGGCCTGATTCGTGGATTAGTTTCAGCTCTCAGGGGCTCTGGCTAGTCCCTTTGCCTGAGCACCTTCCCTCTGGATGTCCCAGAGGCTAATGCCCTCCTTCTTTTGAACTGAAGGGGGTAGACTATGTCACCCACAATATGCTTTTTTGGCATAAGGATGATCTTGAGTTGGGTTTTTTTGCTCAAGATTTTATTTATTTATTTATTATTTATTTATTTATTTATTTATTTTGGAGAGAGAGAGAGAGTGCATGCAGGGGAGAGGCAGAGGGAGAGAATCTCAAGCCGACTCTGAACTAAGCTTGGAGCTCTCCATGAAGCTCCACCTTATGACCCTGAGATCATGACCTGAACTGAAACCAAGAGTTGGACACTTAACTGACTGAGCTGCCCAGACGTCCTAAGCTTGTTATTTTTAAGAAACAGCAGACACAGAAGTCCTGAATACTGAGAAGTCACCCTTTGGTAAGACACACTTAGGTTTATAAGGGAAATTTTGGTAAGGGTGTCTCCCCCTCTGCACCAGGAAGAGGAGGATGATTGACTCTCCAGAAACTGTTATCAGTGTTAAAACTGCACAACATCCATATCTTTGATGACTGTGTTTTGTCTGACAACCACCATGACTGCCTCCCCAGCCCCACCCCTGCAGTTTCCTTCGTCTTTAGCTAGAGATGGTATTTAAGGTGATGGTCTGGGCCATTTAGAGAGTTACTCTGTTTTGGGGGTCTCTCTTATGTATATAAGAGTTACATATATTATTAAACTTCTGGGGGTTTTCTCCTCTTAATTTATCTTTTACAACATGGGGTCTCAGGCAAGACCCTAGAAAGGTAGAGGGAAAATTGCTTTTCCTCCCCCTACAAAGTGCTTACTTAAATCTCACATTCTCTCATCCTGCATCCTACCGCCGCCTCCTCAGGCATCCCTCTTCCCCCTTTACTGTACTGTTCCATACTGGTCCATCTCCTTCCCCTTCCTGTGTTCGCTGTACACCTTACCCCAGCAGAACCTGAGATTGGAGGGCTGGGCGTTTTGTTTGTTTACTGTTTTGTTTCCATGGCCCAGGTGCCCAGAGCAGTCCCTGACATACAGTAGGTGCTCAATAAATATTGGTCGTATCAAGCACCAGCTTCCCAACAACTGACAGTACCAACCATTGATAAGACACAGCGGGAAGGAAGAACACTACCTTGACAGCTGGGTCTCACAGAGGGAGGGGAAGGTTGGCGTTTACTGACAGTTTGAAGTTTGGTTTAAGGCAAGTCTCTGCAAGGGGTGGGGGCATGCTCATAAGTTTTTAATACCTTTAAAAATATCATTAGTATCTCTAAAGCTTTAATATTACATCTTAATAATTTTTATTTGTTTATGTTTTCCTGAAACCAGGAGGTCTCTGGATCCAGGCAGATTATTATTTATTTACAGCCATAACTGCATCAGTTCCCCATATGCCAATTCTTCCCTCTTTTTGGGCACAACGTAAGTGAGAGCCGGCTGGCTGGGGCTGGTTGTTCAGGCGGGCTTCTTGCCCTACAGGAGAGGAACCCTGAAATTATCAATCTGTTTACATAGGACGGCATTTGCTGCAGCCCAGTGCCCCATAAACCGTCTCCTTGGGAAGAGGCAGATCTCCGTGGAATGTAAATAATAAATAAATGAAAATGTAAATAAATGTAAATAATGTCAATATATATTCAGAACAAGGGAATCAGCCACCATCGCCTGCATTCGGCACAGACACAAAGGAGGGCAGAGGGTTGGGAGAAAGGGAGTTCACGTGTGCCCCGATCGGAGGCTATCAGCATGGGCAAGGGACAGGCAGGCTGACGGGATGCTGGGAAGCCCATGTGACTGGTCCGGGGTGCCTGCCTGGTTTTTTCCTTCAGTTGGTCCAAGTGGCAAGTGGGTGTAGCAATCAGGAAGCCGGCGATTATTAATCAAGTCCCGGCTTCCCGGACGGCTGGCTAGAGACAGCGGGCCGACTCCTTAGAAGTCTGATTTGTAGGTAGTAGGTTGGCTTCCCAGCTGGTTACTGTTGACGATGACCAGTTCCTGGGCTGGCTGCTGCAGACTGTAGGTGAGAGTTCTGGTTGTATATGTGGTCTGGGCACTGTCCGTTGTGTGTTGAGTCCCCCATGGTTTGGGATGGGTGGGGACGGCAGGGCAAAGATTGAAAGTGGGCAAAGTGAAGAACTTTCGGGAACTTCTTACAGTGAACAACCAGGTTATTTGCTTAGAAGAGTAAAGTTATGTTAATGTGGATAACACTGGAGAAGGGTAGACAGGTAGTTTTGGCTTTTGGGTGAAGGAACTGAAGAGAAGGGAAGGGAAGGTTGAGATTTGTCGAGTATCACAGATGTCCTCAGTTTTAGCACTTCCCCACCCTGCTCAGCTACGCGTGGGGCTGTGAGGGAAACGGCACTGTTCCTGTTTCACAGCAGAGAGAGACTTGGAGTCTGAATCAGCGTCCAAGGTCACACTTAAATGGTAGTAAAGGCAGAACTCCAAGCCAGCCCTGCAGGACCTGTCAACCTGAAAAATAAAATAGTCACGTATTTTACAAGTAAAACGAGTGTATTCGGGAACACTCACAAGCCACGACGAGCCAACTATCACGAACCAAAGGCAAGTCAGAAGAGACAAAGGGAAGGTCAGCTCTCATTATCAGAGGTAAGGAGGAAACTGCGGAGGGTTATTCTGATCAAGAGTTCACTGAAGGGGGCACCTGGGTGGCTCAGTGGGTTAAAGCCTCTGCCTTAGTCTCAGGTCATGATCCCAGGGTCCTGGGATCGAGCCCCACGTCGGGCTCTCTGCTCTGCAGGGAGCCTGCTCCCCCACTCTCTCTGCCTGCCTCTCTGCCTACTTGTGATCTCTCTCTGTCAAATAAATAAAATCTTAAAAAAAAAAAAAAAGAGTTCACTGAAGAAGAGTAAGAGGTCATGCCGGTGTGTCCCCGGCTGTGGGTGGTGGTCGGCACCCTGTTGCAGGGGGTGAAGGGTCTTTCTTTCTTTCTTCTTTTCTTTCTTTCTTCTTTCCTTCCTTCCTTCCTTCCTTTCTTTTTAAAACCTGGAGCTAAAGTCCGACGTGGGAATTGTCTTCCCTCCCCATGCTGGTTTGTAGGCTGTAGCCCTCAGGCCTTCCTGACTCCATTTTTTTTTTTAAGATTTTATTTATTTATTTGACAGACAGAGATCACAAGTAGGCAGAGAGGCAGGCAGAGAGAGAGGAGGAAGAAGGCTCCCCACTGAGCAGAGAGCCCGATGTGGGGCTCGATCCCAGGACCCTGGGATCATGACCTGAGCCGAAGGCAGAGGCTTTAACCTACTGAGCCATCCAGGCACCCCTCCTTTTTTTTTTTTTTTTTTTTTAAAGATTGATTTATTTTAGAGCTAGTGAGTGCTCGAGTCAGGGAGGGTGAGAGGAGCAGAGGAAGAGAGAGAATCCCAAGCAGGCTCCATGATGAATGCAGAGCCAGGCCTGGGACTCGATCTCACAATCCCAAGATCATGACCTGAGTAGAAATCAAGAGTCAGACACTTTCCCAACTGTGTCACCCAGATGTCCCTTGACTCTGTTTTTGCTGAGGTTTCCCTTCTCAAACACACCCCCCCAAACCCCGTGCTGCCTTCCATAATTGCAAATACCACCCAAATCATCTCACCATTGCCATGCATATGTGTGACAGTTTTATCCGTATGGGTGGAGGGTTTTTTTTGCCAGAAAACAGTTGGTGGCGTGGACGCTGGAAAGACACAGAATAAGGACGTTTCAAGTGTTTTCGGGGGGAATCCAGCTTTGAAACTCGTATCTGTCCTTCCTGTCAAATGTTCTCTATACAGAGAGAATGCCCTTATAGCTACTGAATTATAATAACACATTTCCCCTTAATACACGTTCTTTCTACTTCTTTCCCCCTTAAAAGTAATTGGCAAAGTAGCTGGAGTCAGTGTCGAGTAATTAAATGTATGCGATTCCTGGGAATCGGTTCACATTTTGCAAGCGCGATGCAGCTTTCAAGAACCGTGGAAATAAAACCCCGGGCTGTTCCTAGATTTACAGTCTTCGCAGTCTGTGGTCTGTGCTGCTGGCATTTGTTGCCAAGCTGGCAGGGTCTCTGGAGAACATCATTTTATCTTTTAAAAACAATTACAATTATAATTATTATTGTTATTACTCCCTGCACCACAACAGGGGAAGGGAAATGCAGCGATCAGCCTCCTGCTTGTCAGCATGAAAGGCTGGGTGGCCTCCTGGGCCACTGAGCCAAGCCCCAAGGCTCTGGATGGGAAAACTGCGAGTAGGACTGTGCAGGTAGGGCTGGCTGCCTTGCGCCCAGAGATGTGGTTGTGTGTATGCGCTGGTCATGCTGATTGCCACAGTCCTCCAAGGACAGCCTCAACACTGGTCAGTGGGGTCCGGAGGCGGGTAGAGATCAGCCTGCCCTGGACAGCCTGCTTCTTAGTAGCTGGTGGAGCAGCGGACCCAGCCTGAACGCGGCTGTGCAGAGCAGGCATCCCTGCATTCCTCCACAAGCCATATTGCAGAGCTGACCTGAGCCCGCTCACCCTCCCAGCCAGCCTCCTAGTTAGATGTCTGCAACCTGCATGACTGTGTTCAGTCGGGGGAAAGAGGCGGCTCAAAGCTGAGGTTCACGTGTGGCTACTTGGAGGCTAGGATACACAGCCACACAGCTGGAAAGATGGCCCTCCTGCAGGGGCTGCACCACGCAGGAGTGGGAGCCGGGAGCCTTGCCGGCATAGCTTGGGCTTTAGGATTTCCCCTTTGATTGCGGTGGATGAGTAGGATCAAGTCTTCACAGTCTGGAGATCGAGGGGGCATATTAGCTGTCAGAGTTTCAGCAGAGGCCACAAAGGGCTAAGAAACAAAACAACGGGTTAAAAAGTCCCCCATATCCTGAGATATATTCTAATCGTTCAACCTCTAAGGAAGGACCATCTCATCCGCTGTGGAAAGATGCTTTTGTGAACTACAAAGCCCTGCTCTTGTGCGATGTGGCAAGGTCAGATTGCCAAAACGCTGCCCCGCACTCGGTCCCTGTGCTTATGCCTTCAGGACCTGGCAGCCGCTGGGGGTAACCCTGCTCTGGGCCTGGAGAACGATGACGTCTTTAACCTTGAAGAGAAATCTCCTCCAGAGCTTAGGCAGGTCCCCTGGAGTATGCGGGAACTGTGAAGTGATTCTCACCTGGAAAAACAATAAAATGAGAGGCTACAGCGGGAGGGAGGAAGGCTGTGTGTGGCGAGGTGCCCTTTCCCGGGTGGAGGGTCAGAGAAGGAGATCTTCGCGGGTCAGAAGGACACGGGCTCCATGCCCTTCCCAAGAACCTGTTCCGGGAAGCATCCTGCTGGCGTGAGGACGACTTGGTGGAAAGAGGCTCGAGCTACACCAAAGACTGCGGAAACCAGAGGGCGGGGACAGCACTGAGCATCCAGGAGCCAGTGGCACCTGCTCCAGGAGCTGAGGTCAGCTTTGTGCATGCGCAGATGCGAATGTGTGCAGGAGCGGGGGCAAAGACACCCGAGCCTGTGGTGGGAAGACCCCAGCCCCAGAATACAGCGCAGAAGGCACCGCACTTGTCCCCCACCTGTTCGCTACCAGCCCCCCTCCACCCACCCCTGCTGCGGCCTCTGCAGCCTGATGTCAGGCCACGCTAGGGAAGGTTTACCCTGGATGAGTCTGGGTTCCTCGATGCTTCCATACCTGGAGAAATAAACTGTTTATTACCCAAGAGTAACCGCATAACCAATCCGTCTGCCTCAGGCTGCATGGAGGGAAATGCAGCTTCAGAGCTGCAGGAGAGGTACAAAGGAGTCTCCTGACCTGGTCGCCTGCCGTTCCCTAAACTGGTGGCATGACCATAGGATGATGGCTGCGGCTCCGAGTCTGAGTCTGGATCCTGGGTGTCTGGGCCATTCATCACTTCGTAGTGACGGGGTTCAGGACACACTACCCCCAAAGATGGCACCTGGGCCCGTTGAATATTTTAAGCAGAAGGAAAAGTTTGAGAAAAGGGCAGAAGCGGGAAGGTCTCTCTGACCTCCTCTCTGACCCTTTTCCCCTAAAATGAATCATAAACCCCTCATGAGAGAGGTGCCGTGTACCTGGAGGAAAGGATCATCTGTCTCCTGCCAGAGGGACACCGGGAAGAACTCCAAATGAACAGATCTTGCTAATTTTCCCCGTTTACTACACTTAGTTCACACTCTGTGCCCTCTCACATCTTCCCACGACTTTCCAGCAAGGCTGGCATCAAAACACTTGGGCTTAACTGTTGCTCCGGCTCTTCATTTCCTTATAAAGACTCTTGTGTCTTGTAAAGTTTATATTAAATAAGTTTGGGGGCACCGGGTGGCTCAGTCAATGAAGCATCTGCCTTCAGCTCAGTTCATGATCCCGGAGTCCTGGGATTGAGCTCCTCATTGAGCTCCCTGCTCAGCTAGGAATCTGCTTCTCCCTCTCCTTCTGCCCCTCTCCCTGCTTGTGCTCATCCTACTTCATTCACCTGGATCCTGAAAATTGTCAGATTCTAAGTTGGGGCTAGAATATTACATTCAAATATGTGGAGATAAACGAAGACCAACAAAACAGAAACAGGCAAGGGCTCCGTGTACCGAGCTCACAATAGCAAGGGCAGACACCACCACCACTTACACTCAAGCAGTGACTCAAAGGCAGGCAGAAGAGTGGCCGAGCTTTGTGGCTGGAACAGGGAAGGCTTCCGGGGGGCTCTGCCTGGAGGCTATTGGCCCAGGGAATCTGCAGGACCAATAACCAGAAGCAGGGCATCCCATGTGACTGCTGATGTGGATTTCTCTGGCTAGCTCTGAGTTGGAGGTAGAGACAAGGATTAAGAAACCTGTCAGTTATTTCTTATTTATTTATTTAGATTTTATTGAAATTCAAGTTAGTTAATCTAGAGTGTATACTTAGTTTCAGGGGTAGAGTTCAGTGATTCATCCATTGCATAGAACACCCAGTGCTCATCACATCACGTGGCCTCCTTAATCCCTGTCACCCAGTTACCCCATCCCCACACCCACCTCCCCTCCAGCAACCCTCAGTCTGTTTTTGAGAGTTAAGAGTCTCTTATGGTTTGCTTCCTTCTCTCTTTTTTTCCATCCCATATGTTCATCTGTTTTGTGTCTTAAATTCCACATATGGGTGAAATCATATGGTTTCATATGATAAATCTGACTGACTTATTTCACTTAGCATAGGACCATCTACTTCCATCTACATCATTGCAAATGGCAAGATTTCATTCTTTTTGGTGCCTGAGTAATATTCCATTCTTTATCCATTCATCTGCTGGTGGACACTTGGGTTGCTTCCTCGGTTTGGCTATTATGGACATTGTTGTTATAAACACTGGGCTGCATGTGACCCTATAAATCACTATTTTTGTATCCTCTGGATAAATACCTAGTAGTGCAATTGCTGGGTCAGGGGGTTGTTCTATTTTTAACTTTCTGAGGAATTCCAGAGTGTCTGCACAAGCTTGCATTCTCTACATCCTCACCAACATCTGTTTCCTGACGTGTTCATTTTAGCCATCCTGACTGGTGTGAAGTGGCATCTCATTGTGGTTTTGATTTGTGTTTCCATGATGCTGAGTGATGTTGAGTATTTTTTCATGTGTCTGTTGGCCATTTATATGTCTTGTTTGGAGAAATGAACAGTCATGAACAGTCATGTCTTCTGTCCATTTCTTTACTGGACTATCTGTTATTTGGTGTTGAGTTTGGTAAGTTCTTTATAGATTTTGGATACCAGCCCTATATCTGATATGTCATTTGCAAATATCTTCTTCCATTCTGTAGGTTGCCTTTTAGTTTCATTGATTGTTATTAACCAAGTCTTGGCTATTTGGGGCCAACTGTTAACAGGAGTTGTTGTTTGGTTTGTTGGACCATTCTTAGAGACAGTAGGCTGACTTCTGATGAGTTCGACTTGTAGGTAGTCCTGGGCTGGTTAAATGCAGGTGATGGGTTGGTGTTTTGGATGTGCTGCTGAAGGTCATGGTCAGAGTTCTGTTCTTATATGTGGTCTGGCCATTCACTCTGTCTATCTGCATATTCAGTCTTTCACCTGTTTCAGTGCATGGACTGTCTCCATTCTCTCCTCACCCAGATTTTGTGTTGTGAACTACAAGTTCTGATTTACATATCTGTGGATTTGGGAAGTTAGGAAAGAGTCTTGTTTTTGTTATTCATGGTGCAATGTGTGTCGTTAGGAGGCAGGCAAAGATTGAATCCCAAAAATCCAGGCGTTCAGAGAAGGTTCAGCTTCTGAGAACTGCTACATGCTATTCTCGCGAGAACAGTCACCAAGATAAATATAGCTTTTCTTTGGACTAGTATGATCCTATTTATTCATTATGCATTTTAAAAATACCTACATCACATAAAGAACTACTACCAACTGCACTCAGTGTGGATATGTAAGTGAAACACCTAGATAAGAATGATGATGGGTGGGTTGTCCTGATTTTTAAATAAATTAAAAATAATGAAAAAATGGTGTCACTGGAAAAAAAAAGCCCATCTGAAAGAAACTTCATCAGCAACCAAGAGGTAGCTCATTATCTCAAAAAGCTCATCTCCTCTAGGTTTTATCAGTGTAAAGATGAAGTATTCCTTAGGCATCAGGGAAATGCAGGTCAAAACTATAATGAGCTACCACTTTGCATCAACTGGGATGGTAATAACAAGTGTTGGAGACACCGTGGGGAAAATGGAACCCTCACACACTACTGATGGGAATGTAGAATGTTGCAGCTGCTATGGAAAAAGTCTGAAGGTCCTCACAAGGTCACAGACAGAGTTACCCTGGGGCCCACAAGCTCCACCGCTAGGTATCTACCCAGGAGAAGTGAAAACATACATCCACATAATAACTTCATTTGAATGTGCGCATGAACGTTATTTGTAGTAGCCAGAGACTGGAGATGACCTAGATGTCGCCAACAGACACGTACATCGACCAAGCACAATACACGCTCACGGTGTTGGGGGACTTGGGCTGAAAAGGAACAGAGTGCATACAACATGTGCGTAGAACATGGATGAACCTTGAAAGCACCCTGTAAAGAGAAAGTAGCCGTTCACGAAAGACCATGTGTTGTTCGACGCCATTGGTGTGAGCTGTCCAGAGCAGACAGAAGGTAGATGTGCCATTTTCTACAGCAGCAGACCTGGGAAGAAATGGGGAACGGCTGCTAAAGACTTTGGGTTTTTTTTTGTGTTCTAAAAATGTTGTAATATTGATTGTGATGATTGCACAACTCAGGGAATATAATAAAAACAATTGGATCGTAGATGGGTGACTCATATGGTACATGAGTTGTATCCGAGTAAGAGAGTTAAAAAAAAGATGCCGGTGGGTAGCCCCATTTTGTTCGCCTGTAGCACAACCCTTCTGGTTAAAAAACATGATCTAAACCTTAGATTAATGACCTAAACATTAAGATCGAGAGAACACGTATCTTACTTCATCGTTTTCATAGTCATTCGCACAAAGGAATTGTGTACTAACAGATTTGGTGAAAGCAAATTATATGGAGATTTACATGAAGCAAGAATTGGTGGAACCACATTTCTGTTTTCTATACATTTCCAGTAGATGTGTCTTCTTTTTATTCACTAAGTCAGAATTTTTGGATCATGTATTATTTCAGGTATGGAGGAATAGATAGACCAATGAACATATAAATACCCTTCTATATAAACACCCATACATAGAAATGTCAAGTCCTAGAGAGTATTGCCAATGCCTTGGGGCGGATAAAAGCACACGCTATGTGAGCTCAAGGAAAGCTTCCGATTCAAGAATATAAACATACTCCCATGACCCTATTGATGAACCAATGGGATAATTTGGGGGCAAGCAGGAAGGTTTTCCCAAGAGCAGAGATGCAGCAGGGCCTCGGGAAGGAATGGCCCTGAAAACCAGGAAATTCCGTGCCCAGTAGGAGTCTGGCTCTTGCTTCTGTCTCTCTCTGACTGCTTCCCTTTCCCTCTCATCTTCTGCTCATTTATCCAGTAGAACGAGGGTGGTTTCTGAGTTTATAGGTCCAGCTGCAGAGATGATGAATCTATTATCTTTGTATTCCCCCCTCCCCATCTTCAAATTCAAATTCCTTCCATAGCCCAAAGCACCCTTGGTGTCTTTCAGCCCCGCTTACAGGGGCCTAGACCTCAGTCCCTGCTCCTGGGATTTATGGACCAGCATCAGAGCTGTCATTCGGGCTCCCTAGGGAACAGAATGGCAGGTGCCACCCAGACAGAGTACATCAGAGCCATACTTAACAAGACCTCCAGGAGCTTGGGACTCATATTACAGTTTAAGAAGCAACCTAAACAATTAGGCAGATTCATTATCTCCTGTAACAACATGGTCCAGGACTGGGGTCCCCAGAATGGTGATCCTGAGGCTCAACGATCACCAATGTCCCCCCTTCTGCTCCCCTGTCCTCCTCTCAGACCTCAGGATGTGCCGTCTTCCCAGGATTGCCACCCTTGCGTGCTAAGATTCTACAGCTAGAGGACAGGGCACTCATCTTTGTGTTCCTTTCTAAGTGAGACAGAGACCTGCCCAGTCTCCTCTTAGCAGATTTCGCCTCCTTGCTGCTAGCTGATTGGGCAGCACACCTCTTCCTAAATAAGTCATGGGCAAAGGTATGGAATGTCATGTGTGCAAGGCTCCTTAGCGGGAAGGGCTCAAGGTGGAGGAGTTGGTGCTCAGATGCAGATGGACGCGTTCTCTGGTATTCCACCTGGGCTCCCCAGCAAGGCCCGTGTTCACAGACCTGCGCTGACGGCCTTCGAAATGCAAGCGCATCGCAGCCAGTTTTTGGAGAGTGGGGAGAAAAGTGGAGAACTGGTCATGCTGTGTTTTGAATGCTGTAAGTCCCAGCGATGGGAGGCTGGAAGTTGTAGTTTTTATGTTAGTGAGGCTGGAAGTTGTTGTTTTTATGTTAGTTGCTCCATAGGATGACAGTCAATTACCCAAACACCGGATTGATACAAAAAATGGTACCTAAAATGTATGGGACAGGCACAGCTCTAACATGCTATCCATGAACTTGGTGACATGATGACCACATCAACTCTATAAAGTGTATACTATTATTACACCAGTTTCTAGAAGACAAACTGAAGCAGAGAAAGCAGAAATAACGTGCCCATGCCCGACATTACACTGAAGAGATCCAGGCAGGAATCACACCCAGGTCTCGAGCCAGGGCTCATGTTGAGGGGCTTTGTAGCAAGTGAGCATCTGCTGGTTTTTACACGTGTCCCCTTCTGCAACTGGAAAAATCACTGGATAAACTGACCTCGGACAACATCCTGACAGTCCATGCTGAAGAGCCGAAGAAAGATGTGTAAATGATGTCCTTCTTTTGTGCAAATGTTAACGCCCACAGAAAATTCATTTCTGAGTTATAAACCCAAAGGAGAGCTCTGCCCTTCAATTTTACTTTGTTCACTTAATGGTGTTATGCTTTATGAATAAGCTCAAGGGAAAGAAATGTGCTCATTATGTAACAATGCCGCTCACCAGTTTAAACACCTGGAGATCGCCGCTAGAACCTCACATTTATAGATCCCGATTACAGGATGATAGTGTGGGGGAGAGACCATCAGAGATCAGATAGTCACAGATTAGTATCTCCAGCTTTCTATCCGTTGCTGGCTTTTAGTATCTACTTTAGGATGCAACCTAATGAGGTATGAAGCTAATGGAGTCTGCGCTTGAAATGGCAGTTATGGTTTCATTATTCTTGGGTGGTTTCTGAAAGAAAAAAATTACTTATCTTTTTATGGTTATTCAGTAGGGACTATAGCAGCTTTATTATATTGGCTCAATAAAGATTAATTTTTTTCCTTCAAGTGCTCAGAGTTACTTAAAGTAATAGCACATAATCCTGGATCTTATTTTTTTCTAAATCTGTTCATCCTACTCTCACCATGAGTCCTTGTCTCTGTAGTGAATTCAAATGGGCAGATATGAGGTGAGTTGTAAAATTTATGGATTTTTTAAATACAGGAGGATTTATTGGCTCACATGGCAGAATTGTTGAAGTATTAATTCTTCAATTTCCATAGAACGAATCAGAAGAAAATTGTATTGTCCTCAGATCTGAATAAAAGAAAAGAACCCAAAACACACATGGAGTATTCTGTACCTGAGTTTTCCATTAAGCAATGTTAACAGTGGTCTACCAAAGAAAAAATGTTTGTTAGAATTGCATATGAAAATTATTTCACTTAAACTGGGGATTAGAAGATGGTAGCAAAGCAGGAAGACCCCAGACTCACCTTGTCCCATGAACACAACTAGATAACTATCAAATCATCCTAAAGACCCCAGAAATTGACCTGAAGACTGACAGAACAAACTCCACAGCTAAAGGGAGAGGAGAGGCCACATCAAAGAAAGTAGGAAGTGGTTTGGGAGAGAATTGGATCTCTCAGGGAGGGAGACATGGTCAAGAGACAAACTAGCAGACAGGGGATCTCATGGGGGAAAATGAACCCCCATAGCAATTGGCTTAGAAAGCAAGAGGAGCTGGATTTCCTGAGTTCTTGCAACCAGGGGCTGAAAGCCTGGAGTTCTAAAGGTCAGCAGGCTGGGCCAGAGGAGAACCAGGAGGACACTGCTGCTCTTGGAGAGAAGGCAAGCCAACAACTCACCACAGACAGCATGGAAAAAACAACGATCTGATTAAAGAAATCAGCAAGGAAACAATAGCTTTGAAGGACACCTGCAACCAGATGGATTTCACAGAACATTCCATCCTCAAGCAGTAGAACACCCATTCTTTTCAGGTGCACATGGAACATTCTCCAGAATGAATCACGTATTAGGTCACAAAACAAGCTTCAACAGACTCAAGAAGATCGAAGTCATACCATGCATCTTTTCTGACCACAAGGTTATGAAGTCAACCACATGTAAAGACCACAATATTGAAAGACCACAAATAAATGGCAGTTAAATGACATCCTACTAAACAATGGTTGGATCAACCAGGAAATAAAAGAAGAAACTTAAAAAGTACGTGGGAACAAATAGAAATGAAATCACAATAGTCCAAAACCTTTGGGGTGCAGCAAAAGTGGTCCTGAGAGGGAAATGTATAGCAATACAGGTCCACCTTGGGAAGCATTTGCAGAAGCTTCAAGTCTGATGCTCTCTATAAGGAAAGTTGAGATTCAGTAAATGGTCATAACCTAGGGCATAAGCTGGAAAACACATATGAAAATACACCTGTGAATATAAAACCAGGGATCCTTCCTGGAATAGGTTTGCTCTACCTTGTCCAACCTTGATGGATTGGTCAAGGTGAACACTGTGTTTTGATTGTTTCCAGAGTTGGAAAGTTTGGTGGGAAGCATGTTGGGTGTGAAACTTCTTTCCAAGCTGGTTGGCTGCTTGGTTATCTCCCTGCTTTATCAGATACTTTATTTATGAGCTGTCTCTCATCCCCTAATTTACTCAGTGCATTTGCTTCAGTCTTGCTGAGCCTGGAATCAGATGTCAGCCTCTGGAGTTCAAGAGCGTCCTTCTTCCCCAGGTCCCGCCAACCACTGTTCAGACTTGGCCTAGGAATTGCCATGCAGGTGTGATGGGGTCATCACTTCCAGCCCATCAGGGTGGGCACAGAGCCTGAAGCCACCTCCCTGCCACCCCCCCCGACCCCCCTCGCTCGCCACCTTCGTGGCTGAGCCAGGTCTGCGCGAAGGATGGGTGGCAGAATATGCCTCTTTGGCATAAGGGTTATTTTGAGCTGGTTATTTTGGGAGTCAGCAGACACAGGAGAAGCTCTGGAAATAGAATAGAAGTTAGCCTTTTGTAAGGGACTGGGCAGCTGCCAAGGGTATCTCCCTTCCTGTGCAGGAAGAGAAGGCTGTCTACATGTCAGAAAGCGCTCACCAATGGAGAAAACACAACTCAGATCTGCTTTACTAACCTCCCTCTGTTTACATACTTTCCCCATCAACCCCCCCCCCCATACACACACACACCTTTTCTCTCTTCCATGTAGCTGAAGACGGCATTGAAGCCTGAATTTTGAACCACCTCTTTGAGATGTACTCATTTCTCCCTGGGCATGTCCCATCGGCCCCTGAGGTCTACATATTAGTAAACTTTCGTTTGTTTTTCTCTTGTTAATTTGTCTTTTGTGGCAGGAGCCACAATAGAAAACTTAGAGGAGTAAAAGGAAAGTGATGTTTTCTGTCCCCTACACAAGGATCTCCATCCCCGTCCTACTTTTCCTTCCTTTCTCTGGGCTACCAGATAGTTCAGCCTGCCTCCCTTCCAATGTACTCACGCCTCTGCTGAGAAATTCTCTGATTTCTGGTTCGTTTCCTAGTATTCCCTCATTGCTGATCTACAACATCTTTCCACATTCCAGGACAAAGTCCATGAATCCCTCCCACTGTGCTTTGTAGAAACAAGTTCTCCTAGGTGTGTAATATTCTATTCTATATAAATTTTTTGGTCTACCTATCTCTTCCCAGTGGTGAAGACTTTGAAGATACATAGCTGATCTGACTCACCATCATTTGTTCCAAAGCCCCCAAGAATGCTCGGCATGTGATGTCTCCCCAGACTCCTGCACCAAGAGACAGGACCAAATGGTAACGTGGGTTCTGGCAGCCTAAGGCCAGCATCCCTGGGACAGAACAGCCCCCCCTTGAGTTCCTGTCTGGAAAAGTGCAGGGCTATAAAAAGAATTTACTGGGTGCCTGGGTGGCTCAGTGGGTTAAAGGCTCTGCCTTCAACTCAGGTCATGATCCCAGGGTCCTGGGATCGAGCCCCACATCAGGCTCTCTGCTTAGCAGAGAGCCTGCTTCTTCCTCGCTCTTTCTACCTGCCTCTCTGCCTACTTGTGATCTCTCTCTGTCAAATAAATAAATAAAATCTTTAAAAAAATAAATGGAAAGAATTTACTGTTCATTCTAGCCAACATCTGATGATGGCCCCTGACCATCTTTCTAAGGCATTCGCTATAAAGGGCTTACAATCATAAATCCCTTCTCTGCCCCTCCGAGGTATAGAAGCATCTTCCATGACTCAGGGGTGTCTTTCTCAGGGACCTGACAGCCATCGGGAAGGATAGGGCCTCTGCCTCCCATCTCGGTGGGAGGATGGATCCTTGACTCTGATCATTGCCAGCCAGCAGACACAGCTGCCTAATCTCATTTACATTGATCCATGCTTTGTCATTTTTCACTTCTGTGACCACTTGCGTCCCTACCCACCCCCTCATGTTCCCCTTAAAATTCCCAGTCATGTCTGCATTAATCAGAACAACGTTTTTCTCGTCCCTTGCTGTCAGCATTTACTGAATACTGTCTCTGCCACACTACCTGACGTCCAGCCTTGTTGAGCTCTGACATCCCAGCATGGGCTGGGTGCCTCTATCGCGGAAGTTGGGGAAGGGCCTGTGAGGCCAGTCTGGGATAGGGGAGTGTGGGGCTGTGCATGCATGCATTCATTCATTCATTCATTCACTTATGCCTTTATTAATCATGCCCCAGGCACTGCAGTGAGCAATGGCTCCCACAGAGCCGCTTGGCTCATGGAATCCATGTCAGGGAGAACATCAGACTCCTAGACACGAACCGCTCCCCCCACAGCACTTTCTGCAAACACCTGAGAGTGTGGAGGGCTCATGGAAATCGGGCAGGCTGACAGATTTACTCACAGGGGTGTTTTATGGCATCAGAAAATTTGATATAGTCTTTACATCTTGCCGGAGGATTATAAAATCTCATTGCTAACGGTTTTGTGAAGTAGATACCAAGTGAGAAAGATCGTTTGTACCTGCTTTCTGGATTTGCAGTTTCACAAGATTTTTTTTTTTTTTAATTTGGTTGGTTCAGTGTTCTGTTTAATGTTGTGTCAGAACAGACTTCAGAGAATCCCGCTTTAACCTTCCAGAATGAGTTGCGGGTGTTTTTCCTCACTTCTTTGCCCAAATATCAAGTTACAGGGATCGCAGCCTTGTAATTATATGCCAATAACCACGAGGAGCTGATTGTCTGTCTTTGATTTACCGATTAGATGGTCTCTCCCCCTTCCTCACTTAAAGGTCGCATTTACATAAAAGATATTCAAGGAAGATGCTTGATCATCAAAGAGGCTCGTGTCCTTACCACCTACGTTACAGGCTGTTGAGGAGACGATCAGTCTGAGAGACAGCTCAGCGAGCCGGGTGCAGGCTTTTGACACTGTCAGGAAATCATCTTCATTACGGAGCTGTAAAATTCTAATGTCTCAATTACCGCCTGCTTTAAGCCTCGCTCCCACGCTTTGTCGTACCATACCATCTTCTGTAACTGTAACCCCTCCCATTAAGGGTAAGAAATGGCAGTTCCCAGACTGAACTGTGTGTCAGAATCACCTGGGGGTTTAAACACACACACACAAAACCTCACTCTTGACGAAGAGGCAAATTCTGTCAATGAAAGGTTGGGGCCCAGGAATTTGTACTTCTGAAGCTTCCTGGGTGCTTTCGATACAAACCAGGATTGGAAAACAATGGCCCGTACAACAGAAATGCGGGAGATACAACCACACCAAAGGAGGGGGCCCGTAACCATGCACAAATCATATCCTGGAATCCAAGGGCTCCTGAAAAGCTGGGTAGCCTTTTTTTGCTGAACACGCCCCCCCCCCCATCACAGGGCATGCTGGAGTATAAATACCTCTCCTCAGCACCTGCAACACGCCCGTCGTCACCAGCCAACCATGCCCCAGGAGGTGTGAGCAAAGATGTGAAAGACAGACACCACGTCCTCAGAGAAAGGGCCAGCCAATGTTTTAGGAAGACTCTATGTTTGCCTTACATTTTTCTTAGTTTGGTTTTCCCTAAAATAAACTCTAAGACAAGGACTTAGATGCGAGGGATGGAGCAGGGAACATGAGTCAGGGAAGGGAGAAAAGCCAGAAGGGACACACTGTTGCGTGGGCTCCCTCTGTAGGTGACCAGGGCTCAGTCCTGTGGAGACCTCCAAGGAGCAGTGTGGATGGAGCTTAGGAGTGTCCCATCAGAGGACCAGAAAGTTGGAGGTCTTACCCACTGGCGACAGTCCCAGACTGACTGCGGGTTGCCACTGGGGGACATTTAGGTCCCAGTTCTTGGGGGCGGCCTTTCTTGAACCAGGAGGTGCCCGGGGGAGCCTCTGCAGAGAAGCATAGGTGTGAGAACTTGAGTCTGGAAGGGTCTGCATGCACAGAAACTGTCCACCATCATCGCAGGGCAACTCAGAGCAGGCCGAGGGCCGCCAACATCCATGACCACATTTGAAGCCTGCATTTTGAGATGTTTCCAACTGGACGTTACCTGGGTCTAGCCTCAGAGGCCCTGACACAAAGGTGTAACCCTTCCAGACTGAACTTGGATGTGGTCAGTGGGAAACAGAAGATGGGAGAGGACCAGGAGAGACGTTTGCCTTCCCATGGCCATGAAAGTCTTCATTTAGTCACAGGTAACAACTACTGGGAGGCATTCTAACTGTTGAAAGACCTGCTCTCAGATGTTGCCTTTCCTCTGTTCTGAGCGACAGGGAGCACCTTTTCTAGGCTCTGCTGCCCTCTGGCTTCCTGGAGAGGTGGGCATTGCTGAAGATGGAAGGTGGGTGCCCAGAAATGCCAGAGCATTCTGCCCCTGCTCCTGCTCTGGGTCCCTTCCAGCCCAGACTGCACTGCTCTGTGCCAGGGCTGGTGGAGGCTTTCTCACATGGCATCTTCGTGACCTACGTATCTCACTCCCTTTTCCACTTCTAAGGACTCTCTGGTCCACCCAGATAATCCAGGATAATCTGCACATTTTAAGATCAGCTGATAAGCAGCCCTAATTCCATTTGTTACTGTAACTCTCCTTTGCCATGTAACGTAGCATGTTCATAGATTTTGGGAATGAAGATGTGGGTATCGTGGGAGAGCCCACTGTGTGGCCAGCTACTCCATATTTCTAAAACATCAACAACTCTTGTTTTTTCTGCAAAATGATGCCTTTAGGTCCTGGAAGCATACCCAGTTTGGCGATATGCGGCAGGTCTAGGAAGGACCTCTGTCAAGGACGGTCATGGTGAGTCCTTTCTTTTTCCTCATCCTAAAAAGAAGGCAGGTTCTTCTATCTATGTGTTGCATACTTAGGAGTGTCCACATAAACACTCACTAGGTGTAGATCACTCTCCCATGATGAAGGTAAAGGTGAACCTGACAAGGCTTTCACACCCAAGCACCTTTCCATCTGCCAGGAACGTCAGTGCGCACAAAGCGTATGGGAACCAACAAAGGGAGTGAGCAGAGTCCTGGATGTGCGTCCACACCAGCCTCACACTTCCCAATCCAAGCCCCAGTGATCGTCTTCTCACCTTGGGTCTGTCTGTTAAGTGTCACCCTGGAGTAGACGAGGGAGGCTCAGGCCACCGGGAGAGATGGCCCTAGGACACTGAACACATTACTCTACCTGAATCTCAAGTCAAATATGGGATTTATCTTTAATCCTTTGGGGCCAACAGGATGAGGCCATGTGGCAAGTGTTTACTGCCAGGTTCCAGTGGCGCAGACATCTCCAGATACTTTCATTTCTCTCCTGCTGCCCAGTGGCCGTCCTTGTTCTGTTCCACATTGCTTCAGGATTTAATCCCGTGAAGTATCCTGCATTTCACAAGTGTCTTAGTCTTAACCTTAGAAATGTGCATCTCTACAGTACTTACTTGATACAATCACAAGCGATCAGTATTGAAGGAATTACTGTTCCAGGAGATCCTTGCCACGGTGGAGGGCACGTCCAGAGGGAGATGCCCACAGATGGAGCAGGACTGAGGGGCAGGGCCCAAGAATCAGACGTGACTGAAGGGAAACTGTTGGGTATCAGATAGGACATTTTGTCATTATTCACAGGAACCAATTCAAGGTTTTAGGAAGCATGGAGGGCTCGGGGGGGGGGGTGGGGGGTGGGGGGAACTGGGAAGGGAGCGTTGCAGAGGCATGAGGAAACTCTGCCTCTCCTCTCTGCCTGTCTGCCTCTGTGTGTCTGTCCTCTTCTCCTTTACCCGCAGGCTGGTTTTCCCATCAGTTCAACCTGTGTTGTAGCATATGGCCCTGCATGGGGACTGCCTGTCTCTCGGTCCCAGTCAACAGGGGGAGGGTCTGACTGGCCAGTTTCAGTCAAGCATTGACCCCATATCCAGCCAACTATGGGTTCGGAGGGCAAGACCATGTACTATGAATGAGGCTTATTCTCAGAGAAAGACTTGTTGGGGCTGATTCCACATTAAAACCTGTTAAACCCCTAGGGCCTACCTGGGCCTACTTAGCCATAGTGACTCCATGTTGCCCAGGTAGCCATTTTGTTGTTTAATAAATGCCTCAGCAGTTACTGATACCAGTTCTGGGTAACCGTAGCTAAAACACATACCTAAAACAAGGCCATTTTGTTGTTTAATAAATGCCTCAGCAGTTACTAGTATCAGTTCCGGGTAACCGTTACTAAAACACACAGGTAGGAGACATCCAATCAGCCAAAGCCACATACGTAGAGGTCTGCAGTTGCACCCTATAAAACTAACCTGTAAGACCAAGGGGGGGTCGCTCTCTTCAGAGGAGGCCCTGGCCAGTCAGTCTGACTTCTAATGTTTGGCATAGAATAAAGCTTTACCTAACTTTCACTTTGTCTCAGCCTTGTTCCCCTGGCTGGTCAGTCTAACTTCTAATGCTTGGCATAGAATAAGGCTTTGCATAACTTTCACTTTGTCTCAGTCTTGTTCCTTTGATAATGGACCCAACAGAATAATCTCCAAGAACCCCATACCATGGACAATACCATGTCCAGTTCAAGTGCGGGAAAGGCATCTATCTAGAATTAGCCAAATTCAAGCTCAGGGGCATGGTCGTCCAGACGGTCGAGTCTGCCCAAAACTTCTGACACCAACCACAAGTTCACAGGTTTCCCAAAACGACCCTCAGGTTCAAGAGTTCACTAGAGTCTCATAGAGCTCATGGAGAATTGTTATGCTCCTGGACACATTTATTACAAGGAAAGGACACACGGTAGACTCAGCCAGAGGAAGAGGCATAGGCGGAGTCCAGGAAGCTTACAAAGGTGAAGATCCCACCACACTCAGGTGTTCCTTTGTCGGCACCGATGTGTGGCTGGACAGACAGAGGGTTGTCCGTCCTGGAAACTCACCAAAGCTTTGGTGTCCAGAGATTTTACAGAGGCATGTTTGGTTGATCAGTTGCCCATGGGTTGGAACTCAATTTCCAGCTTCTCTCTCTGGAGGTCAGGCTGGTATCAGCAATTTCATCCCATGGTTGGTCTTTCTGATCTGACTTGCCCCCACCCTAAGACTCTTAGAGACACCCCCACTCCGCCACCAGTCATCTTAGCAGCATAAGCTATCAGGCATGGTGCAAAGGTCCTGCCATTAATGAGAAAGTCGTCCCCATCAAGAAATTCCAAGTGGATCAAAGTCACCTCCCAGGAGCCAAAGATAAATGCCAGTCCTCTCTTGGGATAAGGCCAAGTTCCTCACAACACTGAAGCAGATCTAGTAGCTATTCTGTTGACATGGTCTTAATCAGCAAAGCACAAGAAAGTGGGCTCTAATTTTATCTTATTTCATTTTTTTTTAGAGAAAAAGAGAGGTCAAGGGGAGGTCAGGGACAGAGGGACAGGGGGAGAGAATCTCAGGCAGACTCCCTGCTGAGGGTGGAGCCTGACTCGGGCTTCGATCCCACAACCCTCAGATCACAGCCCTGACCCAAAACCGGGAGTCACTCAACCAACCGAGCCACCCAGGTGCCCCTAGTGGGCTCTAATTTTATTTTTATTATTTTTCAAAGATTTTATTTATTTGACAGAGAGACGCAGTGAGAGAGGGAACATAAGCAGAGAGATTGGGGAGGGGGAAGCAGGCTTCCTGCAGAGCAAGAAGCCTGATGTGGGGCTTGATCCAAGAACCCTGGGATCATGACCTGAGCCAAAGGCAGATGCTTAATGACTGAGCCACCCAGGCACCCTGGGTCTAATTTTAAAGACAGCTTCATGTTTTCCGCTCTGTGGAGACCACAAAAGGCAGGGTCAGAGGCCCAGTGGCAGACTCCATCCCTGACCGATGCACACAGCCCGTAGTGGAGTTGACCGCAACCATGAGTACACAGTGGCTAGAGAGGGTGGTTGCACCTGCAGTGCTGAAGGGCATATGGGGAACATATGGTTCCAATGACCAGAACACATTCCAAGTCCTTCGGATTCAGTGAGGTCAGGCTTCCAGATTCTCCCACCGTCTTTTTCTGTATCTCCTGCCTTCTGTCCGTGGCCCTCCCAGCTGCCTTCCCATGGAAGTGGCCCCAAACCCCAGGATTACGACTCTATCTTTGCCACAACCTGCTCCATTCACACCCTGTGCCCACATTCCAAATCACTCAGAGGCTGAAGAGTTGTAGTCAGGAAAACGAAGGCAGAATTCACGTTCCATCATGGCCATCCTTAGAAAATTCCGTTCTGTCTATACGGAAAGAGTCAAAGTAAGGATTCAGAGTGAGTTACACTCGGGGATTAGGTTGTGAAAGTTGCTGAAAGCAAGAAGGGTCATCTGTTATATTAGACAACCTGATGCAAACCTGGTCAGCAACACTGGTACGAAGAGCAGGAAGTTAACAAGCATGGATGAGTCAGGTGGGGAGGAAATGCTGTCTAATTGGAAATAGACTAGCATTGCAGGGTTTTCCACAAACTCAGGGGCACAGACTCCTGCCTTCCTCCTCCTAGCTGGGTGGAAAACTGATTATTCTAGCTAAGACAGAGGGCACAGATCAGAGAACAGAAGCCATCTAATCAGCCCCCTTTTTTTTTTTTTTGAGAGAGAGAGAGAGAGAGCAAGACAAAGCATGAGCAGGAGGAGAGGCAGATGGAGAGGAAGAGGCAGACTCCCCCTGGGCAGGGAGCCAGACGTGGGGCTCGATCCCAGGACCCAGGGATCATGACCTGAGCCAAAGGCAGATGCTTAACTGACTGAGCCACCAGACACCCTGGGACAAGGGACTTTCAAACTCCACCCCTTTCCCCCTGTTGTCCTGAATTTGAATACATGTCCAGCACCTCCAGGGAAGGCTCCTGCTCCCAACGGGTCTAAACTGTGCATGGGAATTGTACAGAGTCAGAGAGCAAAAATGCCCTGATCTAGATGGATCTGAGCATCCCACAAACCTTACCCATGTAATCAGTGGGAAGCAATGCAGAAGTTGCAACACTGGAGAAGCAGCTCAGCCTCACTGGGTATGATGAAATGCAAGCTCAGGGAGGGGAGCAGGGGCTTTTAGGGTGGAGGTCACCAGAAAGCTCTCTCCAGACTTAATCTTCAAGTGTGTTAAGATTTATGGTGGCGCATGTCAACATGGGAAATGCCCATCAACTCAATTCAGAATAAAACCTATCTAGTGACTTGAGAGATAGGACCTCTCTACACAGGTGAATACAAATTCAAACTCTGAGGACACTCTGGACTTGGGTGAATTCTCTGGGAGTGGCCTCAGTTACCAACATCGGTGGCATGTTCCCAGGCAAGAGTCTGAGAAAACTCTGTATTTGGATAACATTCATTTTTAAAATGAGTCAAACCAGTTATTTTCATAGTGAGCTTAGATACTGATTTTTTTTTAAATATTTTATTTACTTGTTTGACAGAGAGAGAGAGGGTGGGAGGGAGAGCATACAAGTAGGCAGAGAGGCAGGCAGAGGGAGAGGGAGAAGCAGGCTCTCCACTGAGCAGGGAACCTGATGTAGGGTTCCATCCCAGGACTTTGGGATCATGACCTGAGCTGAAAGCAGATGCTTAACCCACTGAGCCACTCAGGAGCCCCTAGATACTGATTTTTACAATTTGATTTACATTTGGAAATTTAAGGTTCCTGATTTCGGTTGACATATTTGTGAATCTAAATTACTGCAAATTCCCACTGACGATGTTAGGCATCTTGATATGCTTAGAATGTAATTGCTTTGGATGGTTATGTTAACTGTCATTTTGAATCAACTTCTTTTTTTCGTATGTGTGAAAACAAACTGTTACAAATCACCGATCGGCATCATAGTTTAGTAGTAAATGACAGTATGTTGAACTAAAGTGTTTCGGTTATAATGTAGAATGGAGAAAATTATCAAAATTAACTCTCTATCCCGAAAAGCTCATAATGTTCATTGTCTTTTGTAAACATGGAAATTAAGAAAATTAGCAATAAGAAATGAACTTTGTTTTGGTTTACAAACACACTTTACTTTTCTGGTCTTTATGAAACCCATTGTTCCTTCTGTGACAGTTGGACAGATTGAGAGATCATTCTCCTAATCTTCTTTTTAAATTAAACATGCTCAGTAATTATTTATAGAGTGTTAACAATTGCAGGGTACTGAGGGAGATGCAGGGGAACAGACCCAATTTCTCTCCTTAAATATTTAAGTTCACGTGGAGAGATAAAGTTTCCAGTTCAGGGGACATTTTCTAGGTATTTCCATGTAAGTTCTTATTTACATCATCCAATAACCCTTTAAGGTAGAGAAACTACTTTCAGTAAATATAAGGTATATTATAAGGTAGGTGTAACCCTGCGACAGGAGCTGAGGCATGGTAACATTACACAGATGATAAGTGAAAGGATTCTCAGTGCATTTCTAGTGCCCTTGCCATGCTCAAGATAGTGTCCATGCCTGTGTGTAAAGAAAGTGCTAGAAGGGTTCGGAGGAAGTAATATAATAATAATTTGAAAAATCTCCCTGATGGATGATACATGAATCTCAGTTTCTTCTTAGAATCTCTGCTGGGTATGTTTGGCCCCATTATTCTAGTTGTTTCCCTGGGCAGATCTAAATTTTGTAGGTTTGCCTTTGTAATGGAACCAGCATGCATTTGCTCCTTGGGTGAGTCAGAAACTGCACTAGGTGAATTGTGGCACGAAGGAAGCTTTATCTGCAGCGAATAAGGAGATCATCACCCACGGCTTCCAAAGCGGTGACTTCCTGAGAGTGAATGCATTCCTTTTGTTTAGGGCTAGGATGAATATTTGGGTACGAGAGCCTTGTCATCATATGTAGAGGTGGGTATAAGGCCAATGCCTATGTTGTATGTTATGTAAATGAGGATTGTGTTCCTCCTGTGTGGGGCTTTTAGCATTCTAATGAGGTAAAGGTAGTCATCCGTCATTCTAGAGGCTACTCTGTGGTCCCCCTGTGCAGGAGTGACTTGGGGGTTATGCTCACATGAGTCTGGGGAGTCTGGGCTGGCTTGGGGTATTGTCAGGTCAGTCGCTGCTGCTCAGGGGCGGTTTTGGTTTCCATTTGCCTGAGTTAAGAGACAAGGTGGCTGAATCATTGAACTCTACATCAAAAACCAATGATGTACTATATGTTGGCTCAATGAACATAATAATAAAAAAAACTAAAAAAGAATCAAGCTGGAAAGAAGAGCTTAAGGAAAAGTGTGGGACGAGGGTGGGTGAGGACAAGCAGGTGGACAGTCAAGGTCAGGTCTTAGGGTGTGGCTGCTGACACCCTCACTTCCTTGGCCTGCTCTATGTTCTCTCCCGTTATTCTCACCTCTTTCTCCTCTGCATTCTTGGAGAGCGGTTTTTTAGACTGTCACTCAGTTTTCTGTGGAATTAATGTGCCCCTTCCTGCCTCACTCTCTTCAACACATTGTTCCAATTACAGAAACACTCCATTTCCTTGATTCCTTGAGAAAATCAAGCACAAGTTTTCTAAGCTTTTCTTCTATATCCTACACAAAGTTTTTTTTTTTTTTTTAAGATTTTATTTATTTACTTGACAGACAGAAATCACAAGCAGGCAGAGAGGCAGGCAGAGAGAGAGGAAGGGAAGCAGGCTTCCCGCTGAGCAGAGAGCCCGATGTGGGGCTTGATCCCAGGACCCTGAGATCATGACCTGAGCCAAAGGCAGAGGCTTTAACCCACTGAGCCACCCAGGCGCCCCTACACAAAGTATTTTTGAGAGCATGCCCTTCTTCCGAGTTTTTAGATTCAAAGAACTTTAAAAATCAAGGCTCTGTTGTTTTATGAGTCACCTGATCTCACCTAATGTCTTCATCTGAAAATAAGGTTCATGCTAGTACTCACTTCGTGGGTTTGGTATGGGAGGTGAAGGAGTTAGCACACATAAAATGCTGGGAGTCTGGTCCAGCCCAGAGACAGAAATCATACAGCAGGCTAAGCTGGGGAAGTATCATGTCAAAATGGATTAGCCATGATAAAAGAGCAATTATATGGTAGAAGGAAACTCCATGTGGCCCTCCGGGCTGAGGGAGGCAGGAAGGACAGACCTGCAAAGGGCTTAGCCTCAGCCGAAGCACAGGTGGTTCAGCCCACAAGGAGCAAGAAGTTCACTTGGTTGACCAGACTGGAGCTGCTGGGTGGGCAAAGCTGCAGGCTGCCTTCTAGAATGCAAGCAGGTGCGGCGTGGGCATGCAGAAGGAGAGCCAGCATCCGCAGGAACTGGAGCCCCTCAGAGCCCGTGGCCTGGGGATAGGGCCCATGGCGTCCGTGCTGAGAATGGCTTTGGAAGGGTATGGCTAGGCCAAGGCTGCAGGGTCTCAGGGTTTGTGGCTGGTGCAGGCTGTCCAGAATGAACTCACACCTTTCCCACGGACCCCAGTTTCTGCAGTAAAGGGCAGGGGAGCCTCCTCCTCGGGCAGTGTTTCTCAAGCGCTCTCTACTGAGAAGGCTGGATGGTGTGTTCACTGGAGAGGAGAAATGTTGAGAGAATTTCATTTTTTATCAAACTCATGACCCTGAGATGGAGACCTAGCTGAGATCAAGAGTTGGCCACTTAGCTGAAGCTGACTAATCCATCCGGAAACACTGTTTTACATTCTAATTCCATGAATTTTCATATTATTTACCCTAGGAATAGTGTATAAGCTTGGTGGCAGGCTGAATAGTCACTCCCCCGAAAGATATATAAGTTGTCGTTCCCGGAACCTGTGAATGTTACATTGTTTGGCAAAAAAAAGAGCTTTGCCGATGTGGTTGAAGTAAGGATCTTGAGATGGGAGACTGTTCTGGATTATCTGGTGGGCCTTAAATGTAACCATGTGGGACATTCTAAGAGGGCCTGGCGAGAGACCTGGCGTGAGAAGGTAGTGTGACCAGGGAGCAGAGACTGGAGGGATATGGGCAACAGGAGCTGGAAGAGGCTGGGAACAGAGCCTCTGAGGAGAACATGACCCTGCAGTCCCCTTGGTTTTGGTTAAGTGAAACTGATTTCAAACTTTCGGGTCTCTATGACTTTAAGAATAGTTTTTTCTTGCTTGAAACCCCAAGTTTGTGGAAATTTGTTACAATAGCCACAGGTAACTACTAGAGGCATCTAGAATGTTCTCTCTAAATTGGTGGTGGTTTCCGAGGTTTATACACCTTCAGGGGAAGAGAGGGCAGTTGAGAGTCTGCTGTGGGCACACATGGCTCATCAGCGGCCCACCACCCCACCGAATGTTAGTCTAGAAGAGACCTTACAAATCATTGACTCAACTTCCCATCCACTGCATCAACCACCCCTTCCACATTCTCTTCAAGTGCTGGCCGGATCTCTGTTTAAACATTTCCTTCCTGTGGCAGAGACATCACAGCTCATCACGGTGTGGAACTCATGCTTAGACAGCTTGACTAATGAGAAAATTTCCCTTCCTATTTAATGTCCGTCTGCCTCTCTGTAGTTTCTATGCATAGGCTGCCATAATGGGCTCGGAGGCATCCAAGGATATGTCTGTTCCCATGTCCTCAGGATATGTGAGAACTGGCTGTACCATCAGCCAGATCATACTATTAAGTCAATGAATTCAGAATGGACTAAAAATCTTAAGATTTTTCACGATTGCTATTCTTAAACACATCTTCCCTCTTATGTTGGGGCAAAATTAGCTTTTTAAATGCAGATCGATTTTATATAGTCTCTTGTGATACTGGGTCATGGTGGATTTGGTGTGTGGTTCCAGCTTACTGAGGTTCTCCGAGGTCCTGGCTCACTTGCCTTACGTATTGCATCCCGGTTTCACGATGCACGTATGCACTTAGAACAGCGTGCTGTACTTGCCAAGGTCCGAGTCTTTAAAAACAACTTGGAATGAGATAGGGCCAAGAAAAGCCTGGCAACATGATGTTAGAAACCTTGCCCACTAATTACAAACCCACCTAGGCATAGTATCACCATGATGTGCATGAGGATATCATGAGAATCTTTATGAACGTTTTGCTAAAAATCCAAATAATACCAAGTAAATGATTTTCTCTTGACCCATTAAATTCAAGTATCTAGTTGTTTCCTTGAAGTAGAAAAAAAAGATAATGTTTTTGAGTGGTATTTTTGCTTCCATGGAGGCTGTGCTAGGGTTGAGAGGAGGGAGTCCCCAGGGGCGCTGAGGCATTGGCTGGGAAAGAAACCAGTCTGCTGAACATAATGAACACAATGAAAGTGAGGATTTGAGAGGTCCAACACAACTTCCCAGTCTTTGCTGGATTCCTGGCCCCACTCGGCCAGTCAGCCGCTCAATGTGAAACCTGTCAGTGAACTTCCTTCCAAGTTTGGATTTAAGCAATTAAGATAGGAAAAAAAAAAAAAAAAAGATTAGTCATCATGCACATTTTTTTGAAATGCAAATTAGGATTAACCAAGAATAGGTTAGTGAAAGGCTGATTTATCGGGCCCTGCCAGGTTTTTAGCAATGGGGATATTTAGATGACCTAAAATAACTGAATTTGAGTTCGTCATGCTTTTTTTAAAGTGATGGATGAGCTAGAAGTAAGTGTGCAGAGGAGGAGAGCAATACTTTTAACTCTGAAGCTCATGAATTGAAGATTATTTCCTTTGGGGAAATCATTTTAATGTTGACTGATTTTCATTTAGGAGAGTAAAATGGAAATTCTCTGTGGGATGCAGGGATCGTTACACGTAACAATGTAAAATCACTCTCATTTGAAAAATGGAAAGGAAAAATCAGATGACCTTTAAGACCTCTTTCTGCCCTGAAAACCACAGATTTTGTGCTGGGGTAAACAGCTCCGGTTACGGACAGTGGTGTTTCAATTCAGGACCTTTTGACCAGAGCCTGTGTAAGTGCTCACACTGCATTGGACAGGTTACAGAATCACTGACAAGCACTCGATTCAAAAGATCCACAACAATAATGTGGAAAAGAGTTTGAGTCTATAAAACATAATTAAAACGAGCACACGTTCAAATAGAACCCAGCAGGGTAACTGCTGGGGATTTAACCAAAAAGGTGAGTTTTGAGGTATGTTTTCAGATTGTGGGGGAGTGTGAACTAACAAAGAAGATGAGGACGAGCTTTTCAAAAATAGATGAATTTCAGTCTTGAAAACGAGAGCTAAAAAATGGAAGAAATGTATGACTCACATGGGTACTGGTATTTTTTTTTATAAGAAAAGAAATGCTAATGTATTTAGCCGTCTTATATCATTTGTATAATAGTCGTTGAGAACGTACTATGTGTTAGCCAAGGGTCTGCGGATGGTGTTGATTAAGGCAGAGAACAGACCCTTGTGGAACAGAGACTAGGGGGTGATGGACACGAAACCAGTAATTATATTGATAAATACATAATTATAAAATGGGATGAGCACCGTAAAGAAAAATGACAGGGTCATGAGAGGGTTTGCCAAGGGACGCAATTTAGACTGGGGCACCAGGGAAGCCGTTAAGGAAGTGACATCTCAGGTACTCACTGGAGGGTGAGTTGAAGTTAAAGAGGTGAGGGCTGTGGGAAGGGGAGCTCAGGGAGAGGTGTCAAGGTCCCTGTGAGTGGCTGGGAGAAGGGGGGTGGGATGAGAGGGATCAGAGAGCCGGGCAGGGCTCTGGCCATATAGGACATGTGGCACCCATAGGATTATGGGTCTCACGGGGGTGGGGGGTGTGCTGACCTATCTGCATTTCAAATAGCATTCTGAGTTTGTGGGAGAATGGACAGGAGGAGGGTAAAGTGGACGCAGAACAAGTCATAAGGACATCCCCATAGACCAAGATGATGGCGCCTTGGTCCAGTGGTCTTCCTGCTTTTGGTCTCAAATTATTGCAAAAATAACGTGTACCCTCATACATTTTTGACATAACATTTATATTTTTCATTATGCTTAATAATTACAAAGGACATGGTTTCTGCTGTACTGTAACAGCTTAAAATGAAATAGTTGCATCTTTATTTCCAATGGGTTAAACAGGAATCTAAAAACTGTAGTGATTTGATACCCTCTATTATCCATTTGAAAATTCCGGGAATTAGCTCTTCTTTACCTCGGGGAACTTCGTATCACTCCTTTCTCTCTTCTGATTCCATGCCAAATTCCCCACAAGATTGTCTTAATTTGCATGCTGTTATGCAACAAAAATATGCATATAAATTACCAAAAGGCTCTAAGTTCAATATGGATTGGGGAATCACAATTATAACTAGTACACAATCAATCAAAACAACACAAACCCTATAGAGACGTTTATAAACAATTATTAGATAAAATAAAATTGTTTTGGAAATCAACCTTTAATGAGATGAATGGGATACCTTTTTTCCAAGTACTCTACGTGTCCATGGGTAAATCTGATTTATATCAGTTACTGATGGCATGAGACAGGGTTCAGAAACAATTCTGGTCTTATTTTTCTTATTTTTATGTATAAGAATTTTTCATTCTTATACATAAAAGAGGGAACAACCATGTTCATATAAATACAACAGGTAAGAATAAAAGTTTTGTTGTAGTAATTCTTTGAACCCCTGAGTTACTTGCAAAAATCCAAATAGTAATTCATCATAAAAATTATTTTTTTATAATCTACCAGCTAACAATTCTATTAGGTCTTCCTTCAATTTTTTTGAAAGCAAAACGCTGGAGGCCCCAAAATTTGCCAGGCTGGAGGTAAAGAAAGCCCAAGCCATATTAACTCTGTAAAAATATGCAGTTGTTTCTTGCTATTTGCAGCAGCTAGGTTCTAAAAAGTTGCCACAAATATTGATTTAGCAAATACTGAACCATTCCTCCGAGGGAAATACAGGTTTACATTCCCGACAGCATTGACTCCCATTTTTATCAACTGACCAATCCATAACCTTGTTTTATGTGTTTCTGGTTGAAGGTATTTAATATATATTGTGATTCGTTAACATTGACCTCAGAGCCAAGAGGACAAATCTGATCTAAGCAAATCTCACACACCTGTTTTCTCTGTAAGACACATCACAGCCTTCTTGCCTTTGGGAGCACTAGGCAACAATTCAACACTACATTTGGGGGCCATTTTAAACAGCAAAACCACCAGCAAAATCATAAAGATGTGTAAAACATGGCACTGAGTCGATTAGGGGAGATCTCTTGTTTACAGCACAAGAGCTGAAACGAGAAGGCAGGCTGGGAACCTGCCCCTCAAAATTGTCACCACTCTGTGCAGGCCCCATAGAACCACAAAACACCACAAGTATTGATTTGGAGACCATGCCTACATTTTAGTGAGTAGGCAAATTCACAAATCTGGAACCCATGAATAATGAGGATGAGCTCTCAGGTTGATACATTGTTTAATAAAATAGGTTTTATGGATCTCTATCATCATGGATCTACCTCCGGACCGGTACAGAGTTTCATAATGACACAGAAGACTAGATTTACATTTAAAAGTATCGGACCCCTTGGAATTCTATGCAGGAGTGTAGCCAAAAGAGTCCATTCAGTTTGGCAGGTCTGGGAGAGAAGGGCAGAGGCTTGATGCCCAACTCCCGGCTCTCTGGGCTATGCAGTAGTAGAGGGAGGGCTCAAGGTCATGCAGAGCATCTACTCATTAAAATCACTCGTTTTCTCAATTTTAGACCAGTATTACCTCCAAAATATTGGATTTTTATCAAATAACTTAATTATGCTGTTATTATATCTTTTTTACTAAGAGGTGTCTCATTTAACGCAATGTTTTCAGAAAGGGTTAGATAAATAGAAGTATTTGAACAAATTTTAGTACACTTCTGCCAATACAATTTAAAGACTCTTATTTTTTCATGTCTTTCAGTAATATTTTTGTCAAAACCTTGAATCTGGATTTAGCTCATTGAATTTATGGAAAATGTCTGCTGTATTATTAGCATTGCCAAATCAATTAGGCAAATCAGATTGACTTTTGATTATAAAATCTGACTTCAGTTTTCAGTTCAAACTAATTAATAAACATTTCAAAAGCTATTACAGAAAGCACTGGGAAAGAAATTTTGAATCTATTTTTAGAAACGAATTAATAAATCCAGTCAAGTTAAGATTAAACAATGTAGATAGACCTTATTCATGTTAATAAGTTACACAAATAAGAATAAACCTATATACCATTTCTCATTACTTAAATTGTAAAACTGCAATGTAATATGTAATTAAAATATACACTATTTATGCAGGGAAGGGTGTGATTAAAAAGTGTGTTTTTTTTGTTACTGAAAACTGGTCATCAGCTTTTGTTGTAAAGCATCGTGGAGACTGCTTTGGCAGTAACTTTATTAAAGTCATACACACCATGGTAAAAATATGTCTGTTTACTTAATGAGAGAAAGGTCTGTGAGGCTAAAAAAATCTAGTTGGTTCAGCATCTAGGAAGTGGTTTTTTTGAAAGTAGGAAATATGAGACATATGATGAAATAAGATGAAGATTAAATGTAATTGGAACATCTAGTTATGATACAATTAGATAATTTTTTAACTTATTGCATCACAGTATTAATTTTTAAAAGAAATCACATAACATTTTGGTCCTCAGGTTTTATTCAGCGTGTTTTGAAGAACCTGGTGGTCTAGAAAATATTCCAGTTATATTTAAAAGAATTAGTGTCATCCCTGAAATTAACCCCTTTTTACAAAGGATTGTCTTCAATTTATGGAGTTGTGGAAAATAAAGCAAGAGTTCTCATGCTTATGAGGCCAAAGTAATCAATGGAAGAGAGAATTCACTGGATTATTCTTTTAGTAACTCAAACTACTGAAATAGAGAAGGAAAAAACACCTTTAATTTGGAATCACTGTTTCTGGATTTGTTTATCATGAAATGCACACTGTATTTTTTTTGTATAGTATTTGAAAACAATAAAAATTCTGTAATTTGGGAAAAAAAAATAAAAGAATTAGTGTCCCTAGCCAGTACTGCTTCACTGTTTAAAGGTGCTCTTATTTCTAGCTACTGTATTCTGGGAAATGAGTATTATGAACAGCTGAAAAATACTGCTTACCTTTTAATCCATGAAATAAAAACTCAATTTAGTAAGCAATATTTATTACAGATTCTGTCTTGCATTTATTTGACTCTCCATTAAGAGCAAAGAATTATTTGACACTGGTCAGGGTATGGAAGAGATGAGTCCATTTAAAGAAAATACTCATGAATCCGCTGTCCATATTATATAATAATCTGACACCAGGACAGCCTAATGGTTGTAATGTTAGGCATCCCTCTTCACTGAAATAAAGACAGAAAAATGGGAAGCCCTACAATATATTTATAGATGCTTTAATTAGTCTTTTTTATGCTTTAATTAGTCTTCAGAGAGGTGTCTCATCTTAATTTTTTTGTGTTTTGCAGTGGCTTTTTGATGTCCTTGCAAGTTTTTACACCGGGGAAGTATGGTAGTGGAGAGAGAGCTTGTCTCTCTTTTGTGAAGTGGGTGAAGGGAGATTTTGAAGGAGGGGTTAGAAAAGACCAATCTGCATGATGTTAACTTGAGGTACATACGAAGATGTGGAGCTATCAATGGACTCCTTTAAAGCCATCACTATCCTTATAGCCCTGAAAGTCTGTGCTTCCTCCAGACCTACTGCACCCTAATTTGAAGACCACTGCTTTGTCTACAGCTGAAGCAGTAGAGCTGGACCAAAGTGACGGACCCAGCATAGTTCGTGGGTAAAATCTACAGGTCTTGGTAATATATTCAACTGGAGTAAGGAATAGGGAATGCGAAGTGTCGAGGAAGACCCCACAGGAGAGGTGCTGTTTGCTGAGACAGGGAAGACTGGAGAACATGGTTTCATGCTCTGCCTCTTTTTTTAAATCCTATTTTGTTTTACACAGTTTGTTGACTGGTATTTGACGGAGTTGACTTTCAACTTTCTGGCTAATTTTATCAAATATAAGCGATTATTGGCCCACAATATTTCCAAAATGACTTTCCCTTTTAACTGGTACCTTCCCTCCCCTTCAACACCAAGCCCTCTTCTCGGCTCCTCAAAGACTCAGAGCCCTGCTCCAATTCTGCTGTGACACGCGGGACGATGACATCCTCAAGTTTATTAACAGTCAAAGTGGAAAGCTTATCCTTTTAAACAAGTAAGCAGTTTAGAAACAGGAGGCCGCAGCAAATCTCCGCGGTGGCCCTGCTGCGGCCTCCCCCGGGAACCAGAAAGAAGGGAACCCGTGGCCGGTGTGTGCAGCGCAGGGTAAGCGCCCAACCAAGAGCCGCTGCGCGCGAGCGAAACGCAGGACATCGCCTGCTCAACCTTTCACACGACACACGAAAAGAAGGGAGGGATTTGCACGCCCACGCTTCTTAGAATTTCTCTCAGATCCGTGCTACTGCATTTCCACACACTATCTCTTCCTACGGCCCGAGGCCCCGAAAGGGCAAGCTCCTGCCCCAGGCTGTAAAAAGCCTCCACGAGAGTCACTGCTCTCGAAGGTCCCAGTGCGGCGGTTCTGCGAAGTCGCTGGTTTCTCCCGCCTTCCCGCCACACTCGGGCAGCCGTCGGTAACGTGCGCACCGTCTCTCTCCCATCCGCCTTTGCCGCACATTTCTGGGCGCCGCCGACCGCACGGCCAGCATCGCCTGGTGGGAGCCTCCAAGGAGACACCAGCCAGGTCCTCTGCCCTGGGTTCCATCCGGGTCCCGGCCCCAGCATGCCCTGCATGACCCCCAGCCCCCAGCGTGCGTTGCGCAGTGTGTGCACGGGCCTCGTGAACCCTTATGCCAGCGTGCAATGCGCGAGCCTTGTGACCCCCCCCAACTCCCAGTGTGCATTGCACAGGCTCCGCGGGCCTCGTGACCCACCCTTTCCCCCCGCCCCCACCCGCGAGGGGTGCGAGGCGCAGGCTCTTGGCCTGACTGGTCGGCGGTTACGGCGAGGAAAGGTAGGGGCATCGTCCCTCGGGGCTGTCCTCGCCTGGATCTGGCGTGTGTGAGCGGGACCCTCACCTCTTGGCCCTAAGGCTCGAAGCGGTCGCTGGGCCCCGGGGCTGCCAGTGAGGGCAGGGGGTTGGGACACTTACTGAACCCCGCCCTTTGAGCTCGTCTGCCAAACCGGCCAGCAGGGTAGGAACTAGGGTTTGGTGGGGGGGGGGGCAGGGCCACAGGGGTGCGTGGGCCAGGAAGACAGGGCCACAGACTGGTGCCACGGGCTGCTGTCACGTGGGTGGGCGGGTGGGCTGGACCCCGGGAGCAAGGCCGGAAATCAGGAGTGGGCGGGGGTGTAGGGCAGTCCTGGAGGGGCGGGGCAGGTTTGGCGCTCTGGTTGGGGGAACGGGAGTGGGCGTGGGGAATGTGGGGAGTAGAGGAGTCGGGGTGGTGGGGGAGGCGGGGAAGGCGAAAGGGCAGGGCCCGGGGGAATAGGAAGTAGGGTTGAGAAGTGAGCCAGGGTCCTGCTGGGTGTGGGGCTGGGGTGTGGGGCAGGATTGGAGGGGCAGAGTGGGAGGTATGGTGGTCTGGCCTGGGGTTGGCCTGGGGGTGCCTGGTGGCCTCCAAGTCCTGCATTCAGTCTTCATGCTGCAGGCATTTGGGCGCTGGACTTGAGTTAGACCCATCGCTGCCCTCAAGGGGCTCACCTTCTCACTGGACTGGTTACTTGTCCTTGATCAGGCCAAGCGATGTCTCTTCTGTTCCTAGGTTAATGAGTTTGGGGTTTTGTTTTGCATTCATAATTGAGTCATGAGCTCTGAGCAGCTGTGCCCGTACTGATTGTGTATTATATACATACACATCTACATGTACACACACACAAATATAAATGAGTATATATGTCATTTAATGTAGAGATTTAAACGACCCTTCTAATAAGTTGATACGTTGGATTACGTTAATAACGTTAGTAGATACTGTGCTTATATTCATGAGGTAGACTCCGCTAAGATATGTGTAAATCTGTATATATCACACATACATACACTGACACTTTGGATTTGATTTGCTAGTATTTTGTTTAGGATATTTGCATTTACGTTCAGGAGTGTTACTGGCTATAATTTTTTTGGTGCATGTACTTGTTCTTGTCTGTTTTGGGAACCATTGCTGTTTTACTTCTCAAAAAGTGGGTTCAGTAGTTTTCCTTTATTTTTGAAAGAGTTTGCATAGTATAAGGATTTTCTAGCCTTCATATATTTGATAAAACTCACCTGTAAAACTGCTTTGGTCTTGTGTCTTTTACTTCTTTGAGGTAAAGGGGAGCCTTTTGAGTACTGTTTTTTCCCCCTCTCATCAGCTTTTAGTTTTATTGATCTTGATTATTTTTTTTCTGTTACATTAAGTTCTCTTTTAGCTTGTTTGTTTATATTCTGGCTTTACTGAACACATCAATCTTTTTTTTTTTTTTTAAAGATTTTATTTATATATTTGACAGAGATCACAAGTAGGCAGACAGGCAGGCGGAGAGAGAGGAGGAAGCAAGCTCCCCGCAGAGCCGAGAGCCCCATGCAGGGCTCGATCCTAGGACCCTGAGATCACAACCTGAGCCGAAGGCAGAGGCTTCAACCCACTGAGCCACCCAGGTGCCCCACACATCAATCTTTAAAATAGTAAATGCATTCAGGGATGCCTAGGTGGCTCAGTTGGTTAAGCAGCTGCCTTCGGCTCGGGTCATGATCCTAGCGTCCTGGGATCGAGTCCCACATCAGGCTCCTTGCTCGGCGGGGAGCCTGCTTCTCCCTCTGCCTCTGCCTGCCATTCTGTCTGCCTGTGCTCGCTCGCTCTCTCTCCCTCTCTGACAAATAAATAAAATCTAAAAAAAAAAAGTAAATGCATTCAGTACTCTTAAATTTTAATTTCTAAACTCTAGGAACTTCTGTAGCTACATCCACCAAGTCTGAAAAAAGATTATTTATTTAATAATTATTTTAGACAGAGATAGCAAGAGAGGGGAGGAGAGGGAGAAGCATGCTCTCTTTGCTGAGCAAGGAACAGGGTGCAGGACTCAATCCCAGGATTCTGAGATCATGACCTGAGCCAGAGGCAGAAGCTTAACCAACTGACCCACCCAGGTGCCCCTGAATGTATGATATTTTAATTGTTAAATGGTTCTAGAGAGTTATTTTCAGTTTTATTTTCTTTTTAATCCATGGTTGATTTAGGAGTGTTATTTCACATTTCCAAATATGGTACATTTTTAAAAGTTTTTTTGTTGACTTATAATTTATTTGCATTCTATGGGAAAATGGGGTCTGCATAATATTGATTCTTTGAAATTTGTGAAGCCTTTTGTTACTTAGGATGTGGTCAATTTTCATAAATGTCTTAAGTGATCTGAAAAGTACATTCCTTGTTTATTATGTACAGAATTCTTTATTAGGTCAAGCCTGTTCGTGAAGGTCAAATCTATTTACTTGTTATTTTTTTGTTCACTTGATCATACATCATTGAGATAGGTATGTTAAAGTATCTCACTATGACTGTTTTTGTGAAATGTCAAATTTTTTGTTATTCTATCTGGTTTTGCTTTATGGATTTTGAGGCAGTGTTAGGTACATAAAAGATATAAGTTGTAACTTCTTGATTGTCCCTTCTAATATTATGCTGAAACCCAGTTTCTCCTTATCAATACTTTTCCCTTAAACTCTATTTTGTCTGGTAGAATATTGTTAACCAGTTTCTTTTGGTTTGCATTGGCATGCTGTAGTGTTTTCTGTTCCCTTACTTTTTTTATTGTGGTAAAATATGGACAACATAAAATTTATCATTTTAATGATTTTAAGTGCATTCATACTGTTGTGTAACCATCACCAGCATCCATATCCAGAATTTATCATCATCCCAAAGTGAAATCCCACACCTTTTAAACAATGACTCCCCATTACCCTTTTCTCCAGGTCCTGGTCATCTCTGTTCTATTTTCTGTCTCTGTGAATATGGCTATTCTATGCGCCTCATACAAGTAGAAGCATACAAGAAGCATACGGTCGCGACCAGCGCGACAAATTGACCAGGAAACGTGAGGGTAAGAGGATGGTGAAAAGAAATTAAGAGACAAAGAGATGAGGGCAGGAGGAGCACTGAGGATGATGTCCAACAGTACTAAGTTTATTCAAAGCATTAAGGCCATATATATAGTGATATGAGAAGCAATACACCTGTGTCTAGTTAAACAACCATGAGTTGCCATAATAAGTTTCACATTTAACTATAAGCAGACCTCGTGACGCCAAACGGCTAATGCTAGTACAATTGTTCTGCATTGATACAGCAAACCTGAAAGTAATTTAGGAGCGGTACTCGGGCAGCAAGGACCAGCAATGAACTTTTGACCCCAACCGAATTGTTCTCATTTGTTTAGCAAGCATGTGGGAAGTCACGTAGGCGAGCGCACAACACGTAGCACAGACCCTTTCTCAGTGCTACTCAACTTTTCCGTCCTAAACCTTTTGTTAGGTTATTCGGACTTTAAAGGAGGCACAAGTCAGGGCCTGGTTTGGTCCTCGTCTCAAGCCTTATTGCGGCCTCCCACAGCATACCATCTTGGTTCTTTGTGTTTGGCCTGTTTTACTTAGTGTGATGTCTTCAACGTTTGTATGTGTTCTAGGATGTGTCAGAAAACCTTTTTTGTTGTTGTTGTGAGAACATTTAATTACTATTCTCAGCAAATTCCAATTTTACAGTACAGTGTTATTAACTGTAGTCATTATGTTATAGATTAGATCCGCAGACCTTATTCTTGGTAAAGAATGGTAAAAAAAAAACAAAAAACAAAAAAAAACGGTAAAAGAATGGTTTAAAAAAAAAAACAACAAAAAACCTTTTACCAACTCCTCCCTTCTCCCCCAACCCCGTAGCCCTTGATGACTACTTTTCTACTTTTTTCTGAGAGTTCAACTTTGTTTTCTTCAAATTCTGCATGTAAATGGTACTATGCAGTATTTTTCTTTCTCTGTCTGGCTTATTTCACTTAGCAAAGTGCCCTCAAGTTACATCCATGTTCTCACAGGATTACCTTCTTTCTATTGGCTGAGTAATGTGACATTTTATAGAGGATGTCATCTTTATCCATTCACCAGTTGACACTTAGGTTGTTTCCATATCTAGGCTATTGAGAATAATGCTGCAGTGAGCATGGGAGTGGAAATACCTCTTCAGGATTCTATTTTCATTTCCTTTGTATGTATTTCCAGAAGTAGTACTGGAGGATCATATGGGAGTTCTTTTTTAATTTTATGAGAATCCTCCATACTTTTGTCATAGTGGTTGCACCAGTGTACATTCCCACCAACAGTGCATGAGGGTTTGCTTTTCTCCACCTCCTCGCCAACACTTGTTATTTCTTGCCTTTTTGGTAACGGTCATTCTAACAGTTGTGCGGTGTTATCTCATACTGGTTTTGATTTTCATTTCCCTGATCACGAGTGTGTTGAACACCTTTTCATGTATCTGCTGGCCAGCCATTTGTATGTCTTTGGAAAATCAGCACTTTTAAATCAGATTGTTAATTTCTTTGCTACTGAGTTGTGTGAGTTCTTCATATATTTTGGATGTTAACCCCTTACCAGATAGATGACTTGCATTCCATTGGTTGTTTTTTCATTGTGTTGATGGTTTCCTTTGCTGTGAAAGAGCATTTTTATTTCATGTAGTCTTATTTGTTTATTTTTGCTGTTGGTGTCATATCTGAAAAGACCAATGTCAAGACCAATGTGTTTTCTTATAGTAGTTTTATGGTTTAAGGTCTTAAATTTAATTCTTGAATTCATCTTGCTTTAATTTTTGTGAGTTAATATGATCTGTACCCAATTCCAATGTGTGTGTGTCTTGGTGGGGGACCCCTCATACCACCAAGCACTCAGTCCTCAGACACCTTTGGTGTCCTACAATTCAGCCCACCTCGGACTGTTCATCTGGAGATCACATCAGATCTCACAGGCTAAGGGCTCAGTCCTGTAACACTGTACCATCCTACCTCCCCTTCCCATTTCAGATGCCAGTCTTAAGCTCAGGTTATCACCTGTGCCTCTGTCTGACCAAATGTAGATGGGAGGCTCTAATGACCCTCTCTTTGGGTTCCATCACTTTGCTATAGTGGCTCACAGAGCTCAAGCAAATATTTTACTTACTATTTTATTTTACTAGTTTATTATAAAAGGGTATAATTCAGAAACAGCCAGAAAGACAAGAGGCATAGGTTGGGATATGGGGAAAAGGCGCGGAGCTTCTTTGCCTTTGATGAACCACACTTCCTCAAATCTCCATGTGTTTACCAGCTCAGAACATATCTGAAACCCATCCATTTTTTAAAAGATTTTGTTTTGTTTTGTTTTTAGAGCATGTGCACACATGTGTGTGAGGGGAGGGGCAGTGAAAGAGAGAGAGAGAGAATCCCAAGCAGGCTCCATACCCAGTGCAGAGCCTACCAAGGAGCTCGATCCTACAACCCTGACATCAAGACCTGAGCCAGAATCAGGGGTCAGACACTTAACCGAGTCACCCAGGTGCCCCTCCTTTTGGGCTTTTATGGAGGCTTCATTGCACCGACATGTTGATTAAATCATGGGCAGTTAATTCAACCTGCAGCCCCTTTCCCATCCCCAGAGGTCAGGGTGCTGGGACTGAAAGTTCAATCATCTAATCAATCATATGGTTGGTTCTCTTGGCAACCAGCCTCCATCTTTAGGTGAGGTCCAAAAGTCACCTCATTAATGTAATGTAACCTTTATCACTCTATTTATTTAGTATATTCTAGGAGTTTTAGGAGCTTTGTGCCAGAGATGAGGACGAAGACCAAATATATATTTCTTAAGGAACACAATATCACAAAGGTGTAAAATACTGGTCTGTTTCATTCTTTTGCATGTGGCTGCCCAGTTTTCCCAACCATTTGTTGAAGAGACTGTCCTTTCCCATTGTATATTCTTGCCTTCTTTGTCATAAATTAGTTGACTTTGGGATCTGGATAATGTTAGCCTTATAAAATGATCTGGAAGTGTTCTCTCTTTTCTTTTTTGGAAGTTTGAGAAGGATTGGCATTAGTTCTTCTTTAAATGTTCGATAAGATTAATCAGTGAAACCATCTTCCTTGTTATTTGTTCACATTTTCTGTTTCTGTTTCCTAATAGGTTTTATGTTTCAAAGAATTTGTCCATTTTCAACTTGGATTATCAAATTTGTTAGGACATAAATGTTCATAATAATCTCATATGATTCTTGATATTTCTGTGGTATCATCTGTAATGTTTTTCTTTCATTTCCAGTTTTATTTATTTGAATCTCTCTTTTTTTCTTATTTTACTTGTTGGTCGATTTGCTTATATTTTTAAAATCCAACTCTTAGTTTATATCTTTCCTATTGTTTTTCTGATCTCTATTTCATTTACTTCTGCTCTAATCTTATTTAATTCCTTCTAATTTGGCACTTTTTTTTAGTTGTTTAAGGTATACAGTTAGGTTATTAATTTTAGGTCTCTCTTTTTTGAGTTGGTTTCTAATTGCTATAAACTTTCTTCTTAGAACTACTTTTTGTTGCAGCATGATACGGTTTTTGATGTGTTACATTTCCATTTTTATTTGTTTCAAGATATTTTTGATTTTCCTTTTGATTTCTTCCTAGACATATTGTTTTTTCAGGAACGTGTTGTTTAATTTCTACATTTTTCTGAACTTTTCAGGTTTCCTCCTGTTTTTTATTTCTAGTTTTCATAACATTGTGTTTGGAAAAAACACTTGATCTGATTTAAAGTCTTCTTTAATTTTTAAGACTTGTTTTATGGCCTAACATATGATCTATCCTAGGGAATGTTCTGCATTCACTTGAGAAGAATGTGCACCCTGCTGCTGATGGATAAGTTTTGCATATATCTGTTATGTCCATTTGGTCCAAAGTGTAGTTCAAATCATATATTTCTTTGTTGATTTTCTGCCTGGATGATTTATTCAAGTTGAAATTAGAGTATTAAAGGCTTCTGTTATTATTGCATTGCTCTGTATTTCTGCCTTCAGATCTGTTAGTATTTGCTTACTATATTTATGTCCTCTGATGTTGGGCGAATGTATGTTTACTGTTGTTATATCCTCTTGATGATACAAAGTTACAGTTTTGAACTTAAAGTACATTTCATCTGATACAACTCCCCCTAGTCTTTTTGGTTACTGTTTGCATGAAATATCTTCTTCCATCTCTTTTCTTTGAGCCTATATGTGTTCTGAAAGCTGAAGTGAGTTTCTTGTAGGCAGCATATAGTTAGGCCTTTTTTAACCTTATCAGCTACTCTGTCTTTTTATTGGAAAAGTTGGTACATTTACATGTATAGTATAGTAACTATTTGCAGATAAGGACTTATTATTGCCATCTTGTTAAATGCTTTCTGACTATTTAAAAAATTTTTTTAAAGATTTTACTTATTTATTTGACACAGAAAGAGAGAGAGAGCACAAGCAGGGAGAATAGCAGGCAGAGGGAGAGGGAGAAGCAGGCTCCCCACTGAGCAGGGAGCCCAATGCGGGACTTAATCCCAGGACCCTGAGGTCATTACCTGAGCCAAAGGCAGACTCTTAACAGGCTGAGCCACCCAGGCACCCCTTCTAGCTATTTTATAGTTCCTTTATTACTTGTTACCTCTTTGCCATCTTCCTTTGTGATTTGATGATTTTTCCAGCATGGTATGCTTTTATGCACCTACTATAGGTTAACAAAAGGCTTATGTAAAACCCTTTTTTTAATGCTAGTCTGTTTTAAGCTGAAAACAGCTTAACTTTGATTGCATACGAAATACCTTTTACTCCCCCGCCCCAACATTTATGGTTTTGATGTCACAGTTTACATCTTTTCATATTCTGTATACGTTCATAAATTATTTTAGCTATAGTTATTTTAATACTTTTATCTTTAAATCATTATACTAGAGTTAAGTGATTTGCATAACACTATTATGGTATTATTCTGAATTTGTCTATATTCTTTACTGGTAAGTTGTAAGTTTTATACTTCCATATGTTTTCATATGACTCACTAGCAGCTTGCATTTCACCTTGAAGAGTTCCCTTTAGCATTTCTTGTAAACCAGGTCTAATGGAGATGAACCCTTTCAGCTTTTGTTTGGAAAAAGTCTTTATTTCTCCTTCATTTATAAAGGACACCTCTTCTGGGTAAAATATTCTTCATTGGAAGCTTTTTTCTTCCAGTACTTTGACTATACCTTCCCACTCTCTCCTGGTCTGCAAGGTTTGTGTTGAGAAAGCCCTGACTGCCTTATGGGAGTTCCCTTTTACGAGTTGAGTTTCTTTTCTTCTGTGGCTTTTAAAATTCTCTGCCTTTGATTTTTGACAGTTTTAATGCAGTGTATCCCAGGAAAGTCCTCTTTGTGTTGAATCTGTATGGGAACTTACTAGCCTTATACACCTGGATATCCCACCTTTTTCCCACTCCATATGTGGGAAATTTTCAGCTATTATTTAGAAAAGCTTTCTGCTTCTCTCTCTCTTCTCCTTCTGGGACTCTACTTGATAGTATCCCACAATTTGCATAGGCTTTCTTTAATCTTTTTCATTCTTCTTCCTTTTATCTCTGATTGGATAATTTTAAATGATCTGTCTTTGAGTTCACAGATTTTTTTTTTCAGCCTGATGGAGTCTGCTGTTGATGATAGTGCATTTTCTTTTCATTGTATTCTTCAGCTACAGAATTGGTTTGATTTCTTTTTATGATTTCTTTCTCTCTGTTGACCTTTCAGTTTGTTCTCATACTGTTTTCCTGATTTTGTTTAATTGTCTGTGTTCCCTTGTAGCTTACTAAGCTTCCTTAACACAATTATTTTGAATTCTTTGTCCAGCAATTCACATGTCTCCCATTTCTTTGAGGTCTGTGAGTGGAAGATTACTGTATTCCTTTGGTGGCGTCATGTTTCCTTAATTTTTTGTGTTTCTGTGGTAGCTTTACATTGATGTCTATGCATTTGATGGAGCGGTCATCTCTTCCAGCATTAGGGACTGGTTTTTGTGGTTCAGGGCCTCCTGTGGGTGGATGCAAGGGCACTGCTTACTGGGGTGTGGCAGTTCTGGCCCTAGGGAAGACTCCACAACATATTTTACATGTAGCCTCTTCAGTGAGGTCAGTATTGGCATAAATTTTAAGGGTTCTCAGTGGCCAAGGCTGCAGGTGTTCACAGTGCCAGTGGGGACTATTAAGGTCTTTTGCTAGTGAAGTCTGCTGGGGACTTCCTGGTCCTTTTCCCTGCTGTGCAGGGTGTTATGGTTGAAGGGATCCATCTTGGCATAGGGTACAGCTACGAGGGCCCTTGTAGTGCTGGGGGCATTGGTGTCTGATATGTGGGCACTTCTGGGGCTCCAGAAGCTCTGGGGTCTGAGGAGCTGGGTATTCCCCAGCAGTGGTGACCCCAGTGCCTGCCACAGAGATGCCTATAGAGCAGCCATGGGGCTCGGGTTTGGAGCATGGCCATGTGCAGAGCGGCCAAGGAGATGGAGTCTGAAGTGGGCACACGTGTGGAGCCCTTGGGACCCTGGAACCAAGGTGTATGTGGGGCTGGTGGTGTGGCTGTGCTGCTTCTGGGGGAGGGGCAGCAGAGTCTCCCTCTCTGGTTGTTCCTCGGCTCTGGGCAGTGCTGCCTGTTGCTTGTCTCAGTAGCTGATGCCCTGGTGTCCTCTGGGGAGCAACACAGTGCAGTCCACATGACAGACACTCTTGGATCCTCCACCAATTATATACAAATGAGCTCTGTGTAGTCTGGGCTGTTGTGGGAGCTGCTGAGATGCTCAGTGACAAAGGCTACCAGGGTCCTCCTAGAACATGCCACTGGGAACTATGATGGCAGCCCCTGTGTGACAGACGCTGACAGCCCACCTTCTTCTTGGTTCTTAGCCAGCTGTCTCAGCTCAACCAGTCTCCCCAGGGATCCTTTCTGTGGAGTTAGTCTCTTTTTTTCCCACTGTGTTGCTGTAGCTCTGAATCAGACTCTTGAGCCCTCCCAGGCTTATTTTTGTTCATGGATACGGTTTGTCCTTTCTGGGGTGGGGGACAAAGAGTGGTATCTCCCACTCCCATTACCTTGTTGATGTCCAGAGGCCTGCTCTCATCTTTATTTTTTTCTTTCTACTTTCTTTGGATTTACAAAGTTTTGCTTTTTCTAACTTCTTTAGTCTTTCCTTTCTTCTGGTATAAGCATTAAAAGCTTTTATTTGCCTGTACGTGCCTCTTGAGATGCATCTCAAAAGTTTTAATATTTAATATCTTAGTATTCTTAATATTTTGAAATTTTCATTATGGTTCTTTCTTCGAACATGAGTTATTTATACAGGTGTTTCTTCATTTCCGGATTTATGGGATTTCAGTTTTTATCACTTTATTTCTAATCTGATTGCAATGTGGTCATAGAATTTGGATTGTATGATGATACAGTGTTTGAAATTTGTTGAGACTTATATTATGACCCAGTAGGTGGTTAATTTTGAAACTCTGCCATGTGCACTTTAAAATACATGCACTCTCCACTTCTTGAGATGTACATAGTGTATTTGTGAAGTCAGACTTTAAAATTAGATTATTAAAATCTGTGTCACTACTGGTTTTGTTTGTGTTTTGTTTTGGTGGCGAGGGGGGGTTGGCCTGATTAACTGAAATGAATTTGTTATAATGTTCTATTATCTGCTATATTTATTTGTTTCTCCTTATGGTTCTGCCAGTTTTTGAATTATGTGTTTGGCATTACATATTTGCAATTATGTACAATTATGTACAATTATATACAAACTATGTACATTACATACTTCGAAGTTATGTTGTTAGGTGGAAGGTCAGAACTTTTATTTTCCTGGTGAAATGAACCTTAATCATTATGCCATGAACTTCTTTACGTCTCATGACTACTTCTGCCTTAATATCTATTATTTCTGATAGAAATACAGCTCTAATATCTTTATTTTGCCTAATAGTTGCCCGATATATCTTTTTACTATCCTTTTCTTACATCTTTTTTGTATCCTTTTGTTTTACAGATTTGTCTTTTAAATAGGATATAACTGGATTTTTCCTCCAGTTTTTCTTTGTCTTTTTAGAAAATTTGGTGCATTTGTATTGACTAATTTTTAATATGTTTTGATTTATTTCTGCCACCTTATTTTGTGACTACTACAGAAGTTTTAAGATGTATGCTTAGCTTGCCAATGTGTAAATTTAATAATTTTCCATCTTCCTCCAGAAAATACAAATATCTTAGAACAATTTAATTTTAATCATCCCCCTTCTGACCTCTATGCTGTTGTTTGTAGTGTACTCTAGTGCCTTCTCACTTGGAGTCCCACAAGAAATCATTACTCTTTTATTCAGTAAGTGTTTGTCTAGGTTTACACAGATTCGTTACTTCTGCTGATAATTTCTTACATCTTAGTCCTGTCATCTCGGGATCCATAGTCCACCTGTTTAAAGTCCTTTATGGTTTATTTTTGTGTGTCTGTTGGTTTTATTTGCCCAAAATGCCTTTATTTTGCCTTCATTTTTGAAATACATTTTTGCCAGGTATAGAATTCTAAGTTGACAGTTATTTTTCCATAGCACATTGGAGATGTTGTGCCACTCTTAGTTTGTGCGTGTGCATGTGTGTGCATGTGTGTGCATGCGCACATGCACGTTATCAAGAAGCCCATACTTAGTCTCTTTTTCACTTTAATCTCTCTCTGGGTACTGCTTTGATCTCCTCTTTGCCTTTGGCATTCTGTAGTTCCACTGCATTGGAAGGGTGTGTGTGTGTGTGTGTGTGTGTGTGTGTGTACATGTGCATGTGTACACTTATACGTTTATCCTGCTTAGAATTTGCAGGACTCTGTGAACTTAGATTGGTGTCCAGAAATCTGTCATTATATTCCCCATTTTCTCTCTTCTTTCAGACTTTTGATGTGTATTATGTCAGATTTATCATTCTCTCCTGTCTACTACTTAACCTGTCTTTTCATTTTCTCATCTCTCTTTTTTGATAATTTGTTCAGATCTACCTGAATAAGAATCCAAGTACTGTTTGGGAAATGGAAGGAGGGAATGAATATTATGTAGGCAACTTACTAAAGTCAACCAAAACTGTCCTTTTTTTTTTTTTTTAGTGTTTTAAATCCCTGTTTTGTGTGAATATAGAGTTTTGCTTCTGATATTTGGGAAGGTTTGTGCATCATTTTAGTTCTTCTAGACTTAAATCATCATATATATTTCAACCTTTGTGATGTATGCACTTTAGGTGGCATCTGTTGGCTCCACATTGTGAAATGAAGAAAGTAGAACATAATTCATGCAATTCTTTTTATCTGATATCTCATACTCCCTAATGTTTATTGCATATGTTGTAATTGTAGTTTTTTTTACAGGTACCTTTATACTTTTAAATAATATAGCTAAACTTCTATTATTTTATTTATCAAAATTAAGTATCATCTATTGACTTCTGTGTATCTGAGAGGTGAAGAGCACTTATGTTCCCTATATTCCATTTACCTCCTCTTCTCCCCTCTTGATTGTTTTAATACTCTGTTATTTCTGTGCTATCAAAGTTCTGCTGTGTATCAGAAGTCCTATAGTTGTTTTGACCTACTTCTATACTTAAATGGTTTTAATGCTCTTCCTATTATTTTCTTCATTGCCATATTTTTGCCTTCATCACTGTGAGGGTGGAATTTATTACCACGTACATTTTATAAGTAGGGTTCATGGATATCTTTACTGCATTTTGCATGTGTGGAAATATTTGTTAGCTTCATAGTTACATGAAAACTTGGCTCTGTAGAAACTTCTTTGGCCACTCTTTTCTCCTGAGGAAATGTTCTGGCATTTGAGTGTTGCTGTGAAGAAGTGTGAGGTTAACTTGATTTTTTCGCTTGTCTCATAGGAAAAAAGAATAATTCATTTGATTTTTTATACTATTTGATTAGTAGTGAGATCAAACTTCTCTTTTGGGGGGGGAATGTTTGGTGGTGTGCTGTTAGCATGCAAATACAAGCTACTCCAGAGTTAAAGTAGATGTTGCAATTGACATGTACAGTCTCATAGGGGCTGACATATGATGGTCCATGGGTCAGATCTGGGCTGCGACCTGTTTTTCTAGGTCTGCAAGATAAGAATGGTTTTTATAAAGGAATAATGGCAAGCAATTTGATGATGGATAACATTAACCTTGAATCCCAATATGTAATATGTTACCCTTCTCAAAAGAACTCTGTGTTCTTCATTGATAGGAACATTTAAGTAGGAATATTTTAAAAAATTGTATTCAACTATTTTCATATTGAATTTCATCAATAAAACATTTGTGGAAATCCATTTTCTCTCGCTGTATGAATAATGTGTAATATGTTTGATTTTTGTCCTTTGGTCCATAGGCCTAAAATATTTACTCTTTGGCCTTTTTTTAGAATAATTCTGCTGACCTCCACTCTGTTGTAAGTCCAGAATGAGTTTGATTCAGGGTTGCTTTTGAATGTAGGGGGAATGTTCCTTGGATCTGAACCTTGTCTCAAGTGTGGGCCCCAGAGTTGTAGCCTTCTGTTCCTGGCTGTAGTGAATAATCCTTCTGTGGCCATTTTTGATGCTCTTTGGATCTGATCGGGACCCTTTCTACACCCTGAGTCTCACCACTAGATAGACCAGTCCTGCATTGATAGTGTAGTTGTTGGCTTCATTTCTGATGTGGAAATTTCTATCATTTCTATTCCAGTAAGAACTCCTCTTGCCTCTGGCCCATTTCAGTCTGTCATATTTGATTTGTCTGATGCTATTGACTTGACAATTAAAGCTTTTTCTACCCTACATTGATTCTAGGCTACATCTTGGCTTCTTTAGTTAGAGTATAGTTCCATGCCTGTGCAGTGCATTTTCTTTATTTGGAGGCTAGAGTTCCCTCAGAAATCAGAAAGAGAACTCTTCTTTTTCATATTTCAAAACACACTCCCTTCTGTTCTGTGTGAAGAATGCTAGTAGCATATGGATATGGACTTTTAGTACTTAGTGAATGGTGAAATATGGTTAACACCTTAGGCCACCAGTTCCATTGACTTCCCTACGTTCTTTCTGATGATTTTCCTTGAGGAGAGGATCTTAAAACTTAGCATTCTCTTCAATATATAATTTAAGGTAAATTAGAATCGTATGTACATGAACCCATCAATTAAGAAAGAAAACCTTGCCTTAGAGATGGAGGTAGACAGTATGGAGGCCGCCCCTGGGAAGGGTAACTAGCATAGTGAAGGGTCTGGGAATCACCATATATGGTGGAAACACTTGAAGGTGATGGAGATATTCAATTAAGCCTAGTGGGAAGTTGAGAACCAACTTTTTTGCAGTTTTGAAACCGACAGTCACAGCTGTGAAAGCATCTTTTATGTTTAAAAAGTAATGTGAACATATTTCTTACAGCCTGTTACCTCATAGTTCTGTCTAGGAAAAAAATACCAAAAATATACCAGTTGATTTGACAACAATAAATCAAGACATGGATAAGGAGAAAAGCAACACAAAAGAAAGGTAAGATAAAATCTAATAAAATTAAAATTTCAACAACATGTGGTAATAGTGGTAAGTCATTCTGACAGTGAAGAATGGATGTCTTATGAGGAATGGATGAGGGTGCCGGAGTTTAGCAAACCTTAGGGAGAGGTTCCTGATAAGATAGGCAGATTAACATCGGCTCCTTCCCCCAGACCAGTCTTGGATATACCAAAAAGATGAGAAGGAAGTTGCTGGAAATGAGAAGTTAACCAACAGCTGGGAAGATCCCAGAAGGGCCAAAGGTGGTTAGGTGTGGGCAGATGGAGAAGAGGTCAGAGAGATTCATATGCTTGCTTCCTTTTTCACATTCCTCTTGGTGGGTCAGTGTCCACTCAGGAAGAGTATAATGGAGTGAGGAAGTGCTTGAAGAAACTTGACTTCTATTAAGTCTGATGGGTTGAACTTATGCTCTTACTGCTCTCCTTCCTGAAATCCCACCAAATGATCAAAAAGAATAAATCCACAAGAGAAGGCGAGAAGAGACAAAAAGCACAAAAGATAAAAGAGCTGCCAGTGTCTTTTTGGAAGCTCAGAAATGGAAGGACAAGTGATCACTAATTTTGCAGAGTGAACGGTACAAACCTAAGGTGGCAGGGGTAAAGCCCAGAGGTAGCGGCTTCTTGCCTGCTGCCCCTCCCCCCCCCCCCCCCCCGCCTGGAAGGATACTCTCCAGGTGGCAGCAGCAGCAAAAGCAGTAACCTGGAAGTTCACAGAAGCAGTGCTTAGAGCGCAGATCCCTTTCCTTAACCTCTCTCAGCCAAGAGAGTATTCCTTCCTTCATTCCAGCAGAAGACATCCAGGATGCAGGGACACCCGACGCCGTGAGAGTATCGCACCCATTATCGTACCCAAATCATAGGGGACCTTAGTATTCTTCCTCTGCTAGTCTTCGAGGAAGCTCGCAGCCAAAATCTAAGCACGTTGTGCCCTGGGAAACTGACCAGCCTCTAGGAAAGCCAGTTGGGAAAACCTCAACTAAGCATTACCCCACAGTGAAATCTGGCAGTTGGCAGATTCCTGTCAGTGCATGAAGAGTGGTCTCATTGCTACCTCAGTGATGATTCTTAAATACGAACAGATGACCCATGATCATTTGAGGAAAGCTTATAGCTTGATGGAAACTCAAATCACAGAAACCTGGAGAAAATAGACCCTACAGGGAGAAGAAATGTTCAGTAACAACCAGCACAGGTCTATCCTGGATTGTCAGGTGACCGAAGAAAATAGCTTTAAGAGAATAAAAAATAGGGGACATTTGGAGAAAAAAAAATAGCTTTTGGAAATTAAATATATAATAGCAGAAATGGAGATAGAATAGGTGAAAGATAAAGCTGATGAAGTTCCTCACAAGGGAAAAAGGAAAGGTATAGAAGGTATGAGAGTAAAGATAAGAAAAGGTTTATGTTAGGAGACAAAAATAAGATAGAAATAAATTCCAAAAATGCCTGTAATAACAGTAAATGCAAATGGGCTAGACTTTGATTTTTGGTTTTTTAAAAAATGTCAGACTGGATTAAATGCATGTGGAAACATCTTGGGAAGCAAAAGGGTACCAACAGATGAAAGAAAAAAGATGCTTCCATATTATCTTCTGGGTCATAGGGAACAATTACAAGACTTCACCATTTGAGACCATAAAACTTGTTTAAACAAATTCTCAAGACATCTCAATAGATCACATACTCCTTGATCATTGTAGACATCAGTTACAAGAGATTAACTAGGAAAACCACTCTGTGGTTTGGAAATGAAACATGATGTTTGACAAACAAACTTTTCTGAAAGACTCCCCCACCCGCACCCAGGAGGAAACAAAGTAGAACTAAGTCTAGAAAAGCAAGAAACAGAGAAGAGAGGTAGTTGCTGAACCTGGCCCACTAATCCTATCACACTTAGAGGTGGTGTGGTGGTGCCTATTCTATTGTGTGGAGAGTTTATAGTCCTATAGCTTACATTAGTAAGATAGGCTGAAAAATTAATGAGGTAATGATCCATTCTAAGAAGTTAAAGGGAGAAATTGAACAGAATAAGCCAAAAGAAAATCGAGGGAAGAAGATAAACAGTATCAAAAACTTAGAAAATAGAAATCAAAGAGAGAGAAAATCAGGAAAAGCAACAGCTGTCAATCACATTGGCAGATCTTTGACAGACCAGAGCAGGAAAAAGAGAGTCACCCATGGACGGTTAGGCTGTGACATTGCACAGCTCAACACCACTTAGCATGTGCTCTCTTTGTATGTGCAGGGGGGCGGGGCAGTGGGTCTGTGAGCACTACTCAGGAGGCCAGAATGGGAGACCCTCAGAGCAGAGCCATCTGCAGTTAAAGAGATAAGAAAATTAACTCTTTCATGGCAATTAGTCTGAAACAAAATGTAGAAGTTTTAAGAAAAGTATGAACAAAATAGGCTCAATAAGTAATAGGCAAGGGGAACTTTTCTGTTTTTATTTAAATTCTAGTTAGTTAGCATACAGTGTACAATATAGTGGTTCAGCACCTCCATGGGACACAGTGCTCATCAAGACAGGTGCTTCATCCCTATCACCTGTTCTGCCCAGCCCCCCCCAACCCCCGCCCCTCTGGTACCATCAGTGTTAAGAGTCTGTTTCTTGATTTGGCTCTCTCTCATTTTTGCTCCCCTTTGCTCATTTGATTTATTTCTTAAATTCCACATATGAGTGAAATCATATGGTATTTGTTTTTCTCTGACTTATTTTGCTTAGCACAGTACTCTCTGGTTCCAGCCACATCATTGTAAATGGCAAGATTTCATTCCTTTTCATCCACTAAAATTGTCGAGTTTGTAGTTATGAATCATGACCACCTCCCCAACTCCCCACCACCACCACCACACATACTAGGCTCAGGCAGATTTCCAGAGTTTTTGAGTTTCTACCAGGTTTATAAGTTCTAAAAGAAACTCAAGAAATGGAGAATTCCAATCTTATACAGAGAAAAAGAGAAAATAGTCCCTAAATCATGCATGCACATGGAGGGCGGGGCAAAAGGAGGCAGAAAGGGAAGAGGCTGAGAGGGAAACTTAAGCAGACCCTGTGCTGAGCTCGGAGCTGAGGTGGGGCTTGATCTCATGGCCTTGAGGACACAGCCTGAGCGGAAACCAAGAGTCAGGAATCCAACCCACTGTGCCACCCAGCACCCCCGTTTAAATCAGTTTCATTCACATTCTTAGAAGTAGAAAACCCGAAATAAAATGCTAACCTGCAGGTTATATAGTAGCATATTAAATTGGATGATACACCAAGATCGGATTGAGCAGCTTGTCTAAAAACTGCGAGGTTAGTTTAACATTGGAAAATGCATCAAAATCAATTACCATTAATAGATTAAAGGAAGAAAGTATTTGATAAAATGCATTATCTCTTCATGATAAAAAAAAAACCCTTAGCAAACTACATGATGAAAGGCATTTACCAAAAACCTGAAGCAAATATTTTTATTTATTTATTTATTTTTACATTCTGAAGCAAATTTTTTTTTTAAAGATTTTATTTATTTATTTGACAGAGAGAGATCATAAGTGGTCAGAGAGGCAGGCAGAGAGACGGGGAAGCAGACTCCCTTCTGAGCAGAGATGAGGGGCTCGATCCCAGGGCCCTGAGATCATGACCTGAGCCAAAGGCAGAGGTTTAACCCACTGAGCCACCCAGGTGCCCCTGAAGCAAATATTTTTAATGGGCGAGTGTTAAAAGTGTTCCTCTTACATTGAGAAAAGTGGCCAGGATACTTGGTATTGCCACTTCTGTGTAACATCCTATTAAAGGTCCTAAAGCAGTAAGACAAGGAAAAAAAAAAGATAAAAAAAGAAATGAAAGCTGGAAGTTTTGAAAAAGAGAAACCATAATCATTTATACGATGTCTAGTAATAAAAGTACAAAATAATCGTTTTATAATTAATAAGTGAATTTAATTTAGCAAGACTTCTAGATTAAAATCAGTGTAAGTGAATTTCATTCCTATAGTCCAGCAGTAGATTGAAAATTTAATTTTAACCATCACTACCATTTGTAATAGTAATAAAAAATCCAGTACCTAGGAAAAAGCATCAGTATGATCTTTGTAGAGAGATTACAAAATTTAATTGAGAATGCAACAAAATTTATATGGGAAAGCAAAAGGCCAAAGATATGTAAGCACTCTTTAAGAAAAAGAAATTTGAAGGCATGAACTTATAGCTAGGACAACTCTAGTAATTAAAGCAGTGGGACAGAAAAACGAGGATAGACAAAAATAAAGAACCAGGGGTAGATAATTGTATACATTTGGAGTGATGCAGACTTGTATATAATTTTATATCTGGAGTTACAGTCAGGGAAGAAAAGGTAGGGGTGTTAGTAATGTGTGGTGACAATTGCATATCCTTATGGGGTGGGGGTGGGGAGAATTGGATCTGCTCCTCACATCATAGCCCAGACCCAAGGATGAAGTGTAAGACTTGCAAAAGGCAAAACTTTTAAACTATTTGGTAAAAGTGAAAAAGAGTTTTGTTAATATTGGAGTAAGGACAGATTTCTTAAAAGTAAACACAAATTGGGAGATGCAAAGATAGATAAATTAGGTTATATTAAAGTAAGAATTTAGATTTATGAAGACTTCATCAAGAATATGAAAAGTTGAGTCCAAACCAGAAGAGATTTTCAGTACATGTAAAATGACAAAAGATTACTATATAAAATGTGAAAAGAACTCCTAAACATTGTTAAGAAAATAGTATATAATTCATTATTAAAAAAAGAAAGGATGTGGATTAGACATTTCAGTGAAGAGGAAACTGTTCAAGGTGTTTATAAACCAAAGGGACTCAGAGCGCTCCAGGGAGAAGGATTTAAGAATACCTGATACCGGTCTCCACAAGCAAGTGTGAAGAAGTTGCCTCTGTCTTTGAAGAGAAAGTTCGCCTCCTTATTCATGTGATTACGTATTTTCGTTTAATACACCAGTGGGGAGTTTTGCCCACCGAGCAGCGCGTGAGGCTCTTCGGAACCCTGCATTTCCTCCACCTTGCAAAAACGTGCTCTGCTACGTAAGTCAGCTGTAGGCACTGATTGTGGATTCTGCTCTTATGAAAGGGTTTTTTTTTTTTTTTAACATTTACAAATAGGCAGTTAGTTAATGTATCGTGAAAAGGTTTTGGTTTTAATCTTGGTAAGGGTTGTTGTTGGTGTTGGTTTTATAAGGAAAGGTAATATGTGAGTATAGAACTTCAAAAACTATTTTGACCTCACACTGCTGCTAATCGGTTTACATTTCTTCCTTCTTTTAAGTTAGATGACGATTCTTAAGTCCTTTCCAGCCATGACAATATCAAACCTCTTTTACATTTATCTAGACTCTCCTTGTTTCAGATATGCTTTCTATATTTTTTAATTATTTATTTATTTACTTTAAAAATTGTCTTAACTTTTAAGTAGGCTCTGCACCCAGCATGGAGCCCAGGGCGGTCCTTGAACTCACAACCCTGATCAAGACCTGACCTCAGATCGAGAGTCATTCGCTTAACTGAATAAGTCCGCCCAGGTGCCCTCAGAGCTACTTTTTAAAAAGTGTATCAGAAATTGTTTGAAAGGGGTGCCTGGGTGGCTCAGTGGAAGTGTCTGCCTTCAGCTCAGGTCATGATCCTGGAGTCCTGGGATTGAGTCCCACATCGGGCTCCCTGTTCGGCGGGGAGCCTACTTCTCCCTCTCCCTCTAGTGCTCCCCCCTGCTTGTGTTCTTTCTGTCTCTCAAATAAATAAATAAAATCTTTAAAAACATTGTTTGAAAGGATAGATATTGTATTGTAAAGTACAGTATAAAGATTTAAACTTAAGTCCTAGAGGCTGTTGACCATAGCGTCTTACTTTCTTTGTCATACTAGGCTTCAGAAACAAGAAGAGCAAGAATATGAAGATGTCACACCATCAGAATACCAACCAGCTAAAGCAGCAGAAAAAGAAACCTCGAAATACCAAACACTCAGAACGCTTTCTGCCCTGAAGTCAGAGGAAACCGAACTCTATCAAGATTACTACTATCCAGGCAAGCCAATCTATGTTTTCTTTTATGAACATGGAAGGAAGTTGTCATTGCATTAACTTAAAAAACCAGTGAGCTGCATTGCAATACTAGTCTACTTTCAAAGTACGAGGTTTGTTGCTTTACCGATTTCGTTAACCAGGACTGTCGGTGAGATCTTCCGATACAGAGCTTGTCTCTTAAAGGACCATAATCTAAATACTGGTCATCACTATAAAATAACAACAGTGGTATTGTTCCCACCGCCAAGAATATCTGACATTTCTGGAGCAACTTAGAGTTGCCATCACTCTTCTTCGCATGTCATCTTTTTCGGGGTTTGTGTGAGGTGAGGACCCTAAAGTTGGGTCACGTTCCCTGAAGGCCCTGGTGCCTTCTGGCTGGTCTGTGACCTCTGTGTGCTTATCTGTCAGGGCCCTGCTCCTCCTCCCCAGGCTCCTGCTGTTTGTCATCCTTCCCTCCACCTGTCCCAACTGCACCATCAGCAGCATGTAAAGCAGTTTTTCACCACACTTCCTTTTTTATCCAGCTCTTTCCTTTCCTCGCTTTTCTGAAGGTTGGTCTTTGGTCTCCTTCCATGGCCCCCTTCTCCCTCCAGCAGCCTATTAGCAGCGTCCTTAACCCTCCCACTTCTCTCCTCTGCTCCTGGGTTGGCAGAACTGCAACTCTAAGCAGCAGAATTGTCAATTTTGCCTGCCTCCACCCCGTACAGTAAGCCTTTTTGCAGAAAACTGTCACACTCCTGTGGGTTTGTTCTTCGCGAATCGTGGTCTCCAGCAGCGGTGGGGGGGTGGGGGTGCTCAACACTGCCTGGGGCCCTTTTATGCCTCCGTTCAGCTTTGCCTCTCATTATTCACCGCATCTCTTTACACTGTCACAGTTTAACCATAAGCCTCTCCTCCTCGATTATGCTTCCTACTTTAAAAAAATAATAATAAAAATAGAAGGAATCAAAGGGAAACCTGTAACCTGCAGCTCCCCAGCCCCATTTCTGTACTTGTCTCACTTATGGAGCTCCTTTTCTGCCACGTGCTCAGGAATGTGGGGTCGTCTTCCATTCTAACAGCTCTTTGTCAGTGCACAAACCTACTGCAGGCTTACTTGTCTCGAATAAACCAACTCAGGAGCCCCTTCCTTCCTTTCTTTCCCCTTGACTTTGAGGAGACTACTCTCTTGGCTTTCTTTGTACTTTTCTGTCTCCTCTCTTTTGGTCTCTTTCATGGATCTTTATTCCTCTGACCTTTAAATATTGTTGCTTTTCAGGTGTTTTGGGTTCTGCCAAAATTAGTGTTCTCTCTGTGGACTAGACTACAGCTTGATGATTTTAAATAACAATAATTTCTTCTTATATTTCTTATTAAGTATATACCCAGAGCATGTAGGTGCTTCCTGTAATTGTCTTTAGTCTGTGTCTGAATATGGGTATGTTTGATTTTCTGAAGGAGCCTAAGAACTTTGGCATGTGTTGGGCGAGACTCTTTTCTCTGACGGATTAAAACAGAGGGAGTGCCTGGACCTTCTAATTAAGTGTTTGCAGGCCTGACGTAGCTTCCTTTCCAGCAAAGTGGAAAGTAGAAGTCCTCTGACCCTTCTGTTACTTTCCTCAGTAAAGAGGGGCAGAAATGCAAGGCTGGATAGGAATACAAGGGCCAGGCGGAGCAATCGTTGGCTTTGTTAAGGATCAGGGCGTTATACCGTGAAGATAAAAGCCACAGGAAGGCTTTACACAAAGAGTTAACATGATCAGATTTCTGCTTTGCAGAGATCACTCTGGCTATAGATTAAGAATAGATTGGAAGATGGGGCACCTGGGTGCCTCAGTGGGTTAATGCATCTGCCTTCAGCTCAGGTCATGGTCCCAGGGTCGTAGGATCAAGTACCGCATGGCTCTTCTCCCTCTCTCTCTGCCACTCCTGCTTGTGCATGCTCTCTCTCAAATAAAATCTTAAACACACAAATACACAACCAAGACCCAGAGAAAAAATCAAAGGAGAAATTTTTAAAAATGCCTGAGACAAATGAAAATGGAGATACAGCATACCAGAACTTACAGGATACAGCAAAGCAATTAGAAGAGAGAAGTTCATAGCATCACACATCTATTTTGATAAATGAGAAAAATCTCAGTTGAGGAAGTAGAAAAAGAACAAACAAGCCAATGGTTAGTAGAAGGAAAGAAAGAACAGAGATCAGGGGCGCCTGCGTGGCTCAGTGGGTTAAGCCTCTGCCTTTGGCTCAGGTCATGATCTCAGGATCCTGGGATCAAGCCCTGCATCAGGCTCTCTGCCCAGCAGGGAGCCTGCTTCCCCCCACCTCTCTCTGCCTACTTGTGATCTCTCTCTCTCTGTGTCAAATAAATAAATAAAGTCTTAAAAAAAAAAAAAAGAACAGATCAGAGCAAAAATAAATGAAATAGAGACTAAAAAGACAATAGAAAAGATCAATGTCACTAAAAGATGGTTCTTTGAAAAGATAAAGTTACAGACGTTTAGCAAGAATCTCACCTACACACACACACACACACACACACACACACACACACACACACATAGACTTAAATGAAAGAGGAGATGGTATAGCAGATACCATGGTACAAAGAGACACTATGAACAATTATGCACCAACAAATTGGATAACCCAGCATAAATGTATAAATTCCTAGAAATGTACAACCTACCAAGACTGTCATGAGGAATTAGAAAATTTGAACAGAATAATTAGTATTAAGAATTTGAATTGGTAATCAAAAACCTCCCAATAAACAAGTCCAGATCTGTTGGCTTCAATGGTGAATTCTACCAAACATTCAAAGAAGAGTTAATACTAATCCTTCTCAAATTCTTCCCCAAAATAAGAAAACACTTCCAAACTCAGTTTACAAGGTCAGTATTACCCTGATATCAAAACCAGACAAAGATGCCGCAGGAAAAGGAGATTACAGGTCAACATCCCTGATGAACATGCAGAAATTCTCAGTAAAATATTAGCAAACCAAATTCAGCAATACGTTAAAAGCATGAAGCTCCTAAGAGAAAACATCGGTGGAAACATCCTGGATATTTGTCTTGGCCATGATCTGTTTTTGCATTTGACACTAAAAGCAAAGGCAACAAAAGCAAATATAAACAAGTGGGACTACATCAAACCAAAAAAATTCCGCACAGTGAAGGAAAACACCAAAATGAAAAGGCTATGAAATGGAAGAAGAATATTTGCAAATTATGTATCTAATAAGGAGTTCATATCCAAAATACATAAAGAACTTCTACAACTCAATAGCCAAAAAACCAAAACTCCAATTAAAAATGGGCAGAGGACCCGAATAGACTTTTTTCCAAAGACATGCAGACAGCCAACAGGTAATTATCAGGGGAATGCAAATCAAAACCACAATGAGCTATAACCTCACACCTGTTAGGATGGCTAGTATCAAAAGAGAAGAGATAGCTCGTGTTGGGGACAGTGTGGAGAATAGGGAACCCTCATGCTCTTTTGGTGAGAATGTAAGTTGAGGCAGCCACTGTAGAAAATAGTATGGAGGCTCCTCAAGGCATTAGAAATACCATATGATCCTGTAATTGCATTTCTTCATATTTATTTAAAAGAAATGAAAACACCCAACTCAGAAAGATGCATTACATCCCCATGTTCATTGCTACATTATTTATAAGACGCAGAAATAAACTATTGATGGATGAAGAAGCTGCAATACGTATATACAGTGGAAGATTATTCAGCCGTAAGAAAATGAAATCGTTGCCATTTGTGACAAACAGATGGACCTTGACAGCACTGTGCCAAGTGAAACAAGTCATCAAAAGACAAATACAATATGATCTCACTTGTATGTGGAATCTAAACTCATGAATACAGAGAATAGGTTGGTGGTTGCCCGAGGCAGGGGTTGGGAGTGGGTAAAATGAGGGAAGGTGGTCAAGTGTACAAACTTGGACTTATAAATTATGGGGACGTGATGCACAGCATGGTGAATGTTAACAAAAGTGTGTTGTAAATTTGAAATTTGCTGACAGTAAATCTTAAAAGTTCTCACTACAAAAAAATTGCAACTGTGTGATGAATGTTGTGATGATCTTTTTGCAATATGTACAAATATTATACTATGTTGTATAGCTGAAACTAATAATGTTATTTGTCAATTATATCTCAATTTTACAAAAAGAAGGAACAGTCGAAGGTAATAATACTCAGTCAAATGGGGACTGGGGACTGAAAATCCCCATTGAATTTATATGGTCACTTGAGTGCTATTTAAGTGGAAGTCTGAAACTCAACTAGACTAGATTAGGAAGTGGGAGCAGATGAAGAAATAGAATAGTGAGTACATGCAACTCTTTTGAGAAGTATGACTGTGAAGAAAGGTGAGATAGAATTCACCAACTAGAGGGAAATGTGTTCTAGGAATGGGTGAGGCTTGCTGGCAGCTCAGGCTTGATGGTGGGAGCTTGATATGAGAAGGGAAAGAGGAATAATTAGTAGAGTAGGCTTTAGGGATTGGGTTGCAAACAAGGGTGGAAAGGATTGATGTGTATGGGAGGAGAAACACCTCCCTAATGAAGTCAGAAGGGGCAGGAGGAAAGGATACTGCTGGGGTGTGTTTGTTGGCTTACTTAGCACAAGCACATTGAAGGAATTCCCGTCCGATGCCTTTGCGTGCCCTGGGTAGTAGGCATGAAGATCCGTCGAAGTGGAGGGGTGGGAAGGTGAAGGTGCTGGGGTTTGAGGCGCATCTGAGCTAGCCGTTCAAAGCCAGAAGAGCAAGGGAGCCAGGCAAATGTAAGATTTCACATTAGTGTTCAGGGGCCATTTGTAATAAATTAAAGTCGATTTCAATCCACTCCCGTTTGGGCCTTTGTGTAACAGCTCTGAGGTGTGCAAACGCAGGAACACTGAGCACGTAGAGCTGGCATCTTCCAGGGCCGCTGTTCTGCCACGGAGATGAGATCAAGAGTGAGAGTTGAGGCTCTGGCAAGAGTATCATTGAAAGACAACATAATTTCAGGGGGATCAAAAGAAAGATGCAAAGAAGCAGAGGGGTGATGGGTAGATAGTCATGGGGCCGTGAACTGGAGGTGCCAAGGACGTCAAGAAAAAAATGGTGATATCGGGAGTGCCAAGCAGGCTGGAAGGAGAGGTTGGTGATGATGGGCTCTCAGGGGTGATCTCGGGAGGGGTTGGTTGAAGCGCACTAGAGATGAGAGGGTGTTTAGAGAGTGGGGCGGGGTGTTGTGTCAGCCACCAGAATGACAGGGCTGTACTCTGGGGAGAGTAGGCCCTCCCTGATAAAAAGCTTTTGTTAATGTTTTTCACACGAGAGTTCACATTTATTGTAATGATAGAATTAATATTTATCTTTGTAAGTACTTACTGTGTGCTTTTTAAAAAATATTTTATTCGAGAGAGACAGAGAGAGAGAGTGAGCACAAGCAGGGTGAGGGGCAGAGGGAGAAGCAGATTCCCCGCTGAGCAGAGAGCCTAAGGCAGAACTCCGTCCCAGGACCTGGAGATCATGACCTGAGCCAAAGGTGGACACTTCGCTGACTGAACCATCCAGGCACCCCTGACTGTATGCTTTAAACATATTAACTAACTTAATCCTTGTAACACTCTATGAGGTTCTCACTATAACAGTCCCCATTTCACAGGTGGGTAAAGAAAGGCTGACGGGCTACTTACAGAGTTAAATCACAGCACTGAGTGGCAAAGCTTGTAACTGGTTGGAATGAAGGCATCTGACTCAGAGCCTGCACTCTTAAAAATTGACACTGTGTCATGATCCCCTGTATGGCCTGGCGTGGAGAATGGCTGTGGTATTATTTATAGCTCTTGCTGGTTACTCAGTTAATAATGCTTTTATTTTCAGATTACTTCCAAAAAACTGGAACTCAGCAAGATCCTTCAGAACCAGTTTCTCCTAAGAAGAAAGAGAAATCAAAGGGAAAAAAGGATCAGACTCACCCTTGTCCAAAAGTTAAGAAGAAAAGGCTTGTGTCCTATGATACAACAGGTAGACAGCTTGTTTGGAAGACATGACATTTTCTTTCAGATAATTCTGTGGTTTTATGTGTGTGAGTAGGACACTGACTTTAGAAGAAACAGTCTTACCGAATTTTACGTGTTTGGTTGCTTAGAGAACTGTTAGCTTTTTTTAAATCTTTTTGAAAACCCAGAATATCAATAGATTGAAAAACATAGATTGACTATGTTCTTAATTAAGAACAACATCTGAAGGTTATGGTTATAGAATTTAAATAAAGTTGTATGGCTTTGTTTTATCCTTTTAGTAAAACTTTGTGGTATATATATATATATTTAATTCTTTTGTGTCTTTTTCTGACACAGGGTTTAACTCCCCAAATAAATAATTCATTTAAGCTGATTTTTCTCATGTTTTCCAGGTTATACTTTCTTTATACCTGAAATCCTTATTTATTTATTTATTTATTATGTTACGTTAGTCACCATACAGTACATCATTAGTTTTTGAGGTAGTGTTCCAAGATTCATTGTTTGTGTATAACACCCAGTGCTCCCCATCACCAGGCTCACCCCCTCCCCACCCCCCTCCCCCTAAAACCCTTAGTTTGTTTCTCAGAGTCCATAGTCTCTCATCATTCATCTCCCCCTCCAATTCCCGCCCTTCAATCTTCCCTTCCTTCTTCTAATGTCCTCCATGCTCTGCCTTATGTTCCACAAGTAAGTGAAACCGTATGATAATATACCTGAAATTCTTATTTGTATTAGTATCTTAAGTTTGACAGGAAAGGGGAAACTTTTCTGTGTTTCACTGATTTACCATGGTCCAAGCCAGATTAGTCATAAAGCTATTGAAATGTAGACTTCTGGACCCCTCACTTAAACAGGCTTCATTTTTCTGAAAAGAAGATAGTCACTATTATGAATGCCTCCGATGGCACAAAACTGACAGGCCTTGTCTCCTCCCCTCTTGGCGAATGTGAGCCACAGCTGCGAGTGCGATGGAACGTTGCTCCTGGATGAGGTCAGTCTGTGTGGCATTTCTGAGGTGTAATAAGGTTGTAAGAGAAGGTTTTCCTGGGTGAGCCTGCCCTAATCTGATGAGCCTTTAAAAGAGACCAGAGCAGTAGCAGATGCCATGCTGGTGTCTTTGAAGGGGAAGATGGCCATGTGTGGAGAGGGCCAATGGGGCAAGGACCCCAAACTAGACTTCTGTAGCCGACAGTGGTACCTGGGCCAACTGTTAGCCGGAACACCGGGACCTCAGTCATGCAGCCACAAAGAAAACGAGTTCTGCCAGCAACCGAGGGGAGCTTGGAGCCAGTGTCTCCAGTTGAGGGGTCATCAGCCAGCATGTCCATGTCAGCCCTGTGAGACCCTAGGCAGAGGACCCCGCTAAAATTTGCTAGGTACCTGACCTCTGGACACTGTGGGATAACAAACAAACAGTTCGCAGTAATCTGTTACACGGCAGTGGAGAGCAGGTACCCAAGTACAGAGAGTAGCTCAGGGCGCTCCCCTCTCTGCTCCCTGTCGACAGTTAACAGTGGCACCAGCTGGCAGTCGCACTCACAGGGGTGACTGTCCATTCCGTGGATGGTTTTATGTATTGTCTACATGTATATTTGTCCATGTGGGAGTTTAAAAATTTGTGACATATGTTTTGACGCTCCTTCCTTCAAAAGCCAGAGTGGACTCATTTCTAACTAATGATACAGTGGATGTGATAGATTGCAGTTGTACAAAGTAGAACATGGTGGAATGATGCCGTATGCCCTCCAGGACGAAGTCATGAAGTCATGATAGGCCTAGAGAGATCCCTTCTCCTGTGTGCTCTCCTGTGACACACGTACGTGGCCCTATAGAGGCATCCACTGGGCAAAGAGCTGAGATCCCTGGCATATTAGCATGTCTGTGTGGGAGAGGGTCCTCCAGCCCCAGGAGAGCCTTCAGTATTTTGATTGCAACCTCATGGGAAACTGAACTACTCACCCGTAGAAATTGTGAAAAAAAATTTTTTTGTTTTAAACCTCTAAATTTTAGGACAGTTGCTCCCACATCAGTAGACAACTAATACATCCATAAAACATGTGGCAGTATTTTGTGCAGAAGCACACACCCTGTTGACCAGAATAAGCTGGATGGGGAAGAACACCCATGGTACAATTCCACTTCTATAGAGTAAACACTAGGCAAAATTAATCTCTAATCTGAGAAAGCAGGATAGTGGTGACTTTTGTGGGAATGGGCTGAAGTGGTAATAGTAACTGGGCAAGGTTCAAGGCGGACATCAGCAGTGCTGGTGATGCTTTCTTTCGTGATGGGTGCGCTGGCTCCAGGGTATATTAATGTCTGAATGGTAATGTGTACCATCCGTATGTATGTCATACTCCAGTAAAAGCTTTGAAATATGCACGTATGTGACGTTTTATTGTGTCCTTTTGAGATCATTCATGTTGATAGGCGCTTTTGGAATTTACTCTTTGTCTCTTTCTTTTAAGATGATTCTTTGTCTAGAATGTCCTTTTTCTCTTTTTGCCCCCCTCAGTCCTTATGTTAAGATTGATATTTATGCAACTTCTATAAGCTCTCAGTGAGGTCCCTAGTCTGCTGTGACCCTTCTCCTTGGAGCTAACACAGTACTTACCAGCAGTGCGGCTCATTTGACAGTTTTTATATATTATCTTTCATTAGGAAGACACGGTCCCATGGTGGGATAATATCAATTACACTCTGACTCCAAGGTAGCAGAAGTTCTGTTTTAAACTTTTTTTTTCTTTTTTTGGAGAGAGAGTGAGTGAGGGAAGGGGCAGAGGGAGCGCGAGAGTCCCATGCAGATTCCATGACCAGTGCAGAACCCAACATGGGCTCTGTCTTAACGACCCTGAGATCATGATCTGAGCCAACATCACTAGTCAGACACTTAACTGTCTGAGCCACCCAGGTGCCTGTTTTAAACTTCTTAAAAGAAAGGTTTTATTTTCATCGTAAAGATACGTGATTTTACCCTTAAATGCTGGAACTCCTCCTTAAGCTCTATCTTCACTGTCATTCCTGTTGAAGATTCTGTCTGGTGATAGTGCTTTTTCAAAGCTGTGGATTAGAAGGGGAGGGCACTGGGAGCCCAGCCCAGTGTTCACTGATGAGATTTCATTGCGTCTCTAACAGCAGATAGAGGCTTGTGTCTACATTGACAAAATAAATGTCTTTATGCTGCTTTTTTTTTTCCATGGTTTTTTTCTGGAAGACTTTCTCTTGAAAGTTGTGATTTCCTGACCTTACTTCTGGTACCTATATTCTTGACTCACCATGAAAGTGGAATACAGGCTAGTCTCTTCGTAGTTCTGATAGAAAGAATTGCTGTCCTGGCTCACATCATGCACCCAGCGTGCTAGGACCGTGCCTCACCCTGCCATGTTAGGTGCATATTGGATTGTCTCATTTTAGTAAATACCTGTGATTTTCTTTCTTTCTTTCTTTTTTTTTTAAGATTTTATTTATTTATTTGTCAGAGAGCTTGAGAGTGCACAATCCGGGGGAGTGGCAGGCAGAGGGAGAAACAGGCTTCCTTCTGAGCCAGGAGCCTGACTTGGGACTTGATCTCATGACCCTAGGATCATGACCTGAGCTAAAGGCAGCTGCTTAAACAACTGAGCCACCCAGATATCCCTATCTTTGATTTCTGAATTAATCTGGCGTTTTAGAAAAATTTTCCCCCAGCATTTTGGAGGATATATACTTTCCCTAAATTTACTACTTATTCTGAAAAATCATTATTTTAAATTTGTCATAAATCACTTCCGTTCTCCAGTGGTCTCTATCAGTTCATTAAATCTGCCAGGTCACCACCAAGAATGGATGCATTAATTTATGCTTTTGCAGTATTGCATAGGAGGAATACCCTGGCCACCAGTGGATATTTCCTAACTTAATTTTCTGCAAGTCTGATGGGTGAGAATGGCTATTTTGTTGTAATTTTAATTTGCAATTTTCTGATTACTAATGGGGTTGAATATTTTTTGGTATGTTTACTGGCCATTTGTCTTTCCGATAAATTGTTCATCTTTATATCAAAACGTTTATTTCTTATTGATTGGTAGGAACTCTTTAAATATCTGATTTTAATCCCTAGCTTCTTACATAGGTTAGAGACATTCTAACTTGATAATTATGCTTTAGATTTATTTATGGTGGCTTTTCTGCTGTATAAATTGCTAAGTTTGAAGAAATCAAATTTATTATTTTTTTAACATGCTTTAATTCTTTTTCAGGAACATATATTTTCTGTAATTTCTGTTTCCACATTTACTCCTTATAACTCATCTATAATTTACACTTGCATATAATTGCATTGTTTTTTAAGTGGCTACTTTCCCATTATGATTTATGAACAGCTAATGATTGCTCTACTGATTTGAAATACCTTTTTCTTGCTTACTAGATTGTCTTTTGTAAATGTTCCTATTTCTGGTCTCTACTTGGTTCTACCGATCTGTTTTCCTGTGTTGTAAGCGCACTACCATGGTTTCAATAGGTGTACGTTGTTATATCCTAATCTGTATGGCTTACCTCTCAGCTAGACATAAATACTTTGTGCTGTCCCTTACATTAGTGTCGGCACCTCCCCTTCTCTCTTCTACACCTAATATTAACTAGCTTCCCTTTCAATTAAGTATTTTAAACTTCTTTCCTGTGTAAGCAACTGATAGGGCCTAGACTAGGGTGAGACAGGTGAGTTGCCTAGAGCACAAGATTAAAAGAATTTACTCTTAGGGTTGTGTAGGACTGTACACTGGTCCTGACTTTGTTTTATATAAAAGTTCAAGTCCTGTTTAGTCCTGAGTTAAGCTGTTTTTATCAGTTAGTATTTGTGATTTCTAGAGAACCAGAAATCCTGAACAACTTCTTAGCATTGTTGGTTTTGTCAGCATGGTTTCTGGGTTGCTTCTCTTCCCATGATTAGTTTTATCAAGAAAAGAAGAAGGGCTAAGAGGACAAGTTGTAGAGCATGGTGAATAAAAGCCAAGAAAAGGGAATGTTTCAAGAAGGAGAGAATTATTAGCTGCTAAGAGATCAAGGAAGAAGGTCTGAGGGGCACCTGGGTGGCTCACTTAGTTGTGTCCAACTCTTGACCTCAGCTCAGGTCTTGACCTCAGGGTTATGAGTTCAAGCCCCACATTGGGCTGCATGCTGGGTGTGGCATCTACTTGGAAGGAAGGAACAAAGGAAGGAGGAGAGAAGTGTATTGCATGAGACTCTTTGGGAAGAATATTTCCACCTTGCATGGTCATCACTTTTTTCCTGATCCTACTGCTTCCACATCATCTTAAGCTTTTATTAAGAAAAGCCTTCTAACTGGCTCCTGTTCCAGGGTCTTCTTGTGACAACTACCTGTGTAATTGTGGAATTAGGTCTTTTGTAATCTCTTTTTTAAATGGAAAATATTATTCCTTTTTTCCAGCTTGTATTAAAATTAAATTTTAAGCTATATTTTCTCTTCCAATTATATAGTCTTTGTGTAAGTAAGTATGAGTTTCCATTTAAATTTTTTCTCTATGTAGAAATATTTGGAATATTATACATTATCCTTAAGTGATGCCCATACTCACACTTATATTAGATCTTTCTTTTTTTATGTTCTAAACCAGAACCAGAGGATGATGATGTGACAAGACATATTATAAGGCTAAGAGAAAAGTTTGGTTGGCAAACGATGTTACCACAGCACTGTTTGGAGCACAAAAGTTCCAAAATTGCAATTCAGAAGATTATTCTAAAGGTATTCTTCTGTTTTATCCAGTTCTGTAATACAAAGGTTAATATTTAAAACTATACCTTAATCTTAATTTCATTCACTCACATATTGTATTAAAATTAGCCATTACTACATTAATATCAAATTACCATCATTGTTTCATGGTAAATGCTTATGAAAGCATTGGGCATCATTTCACTTTAACATTGTGTCCTTGTTCTTACTGCCTGGTACCCAATTTTCTATCTCATTATCTTTGTATTTCTTTATACTTTCCTCTTTGGAGAAGGTTTAGCATGTGCAGGGTCACATGCAGAGGGCACGAGCAGCCATGAGGAGTGAGGTCTGCCTCTGGTGCCCTTCTTCATGACAGGAGATGGAAGATTGGGCAGGATCATAACTACTTTTAGACCCAGGATTCTCAGAGGGCAGTTCCCAGGTAGATCACACCAGCAGCATCTGGGAGCTCATCCATCATACATATTCTCATCTCCACCCCAGACCTTGTGGATCAGAAACTCTGGGGGTGAAACCCAGTGGTCCATACTTGATGAAGCTCTCCAGATGATTCTGATGCACAATTAAGAACCATTGTTCTAGACCAGGGGCCAGCTAATTTTTTCTGAGAAGTATCAGGTGGTATTTTAGGCTTTGCAGGCTCTCTGATCTCTATTGTTATTACTCAGCTCTCTCACTGTAGGGCGAAAGCAACAGGAAACAGATATAACCAAATGGGTGTGGCTTTGTTCCTATGAGACTTTAGTTAAAGAAATAGGCACCTAGTCCTGACCAGAGTTTGCTGATCCCTGCTCTAGACTGTTACCAGGAGGAGAAACAGTCTTTGGATCATTGTCAGAGGCAGCATTAATGTAAAGCAAGGAACCATGCATAACGGAAGCAGAGTTGCCCAGTTTTGCATCTCTGTTTATGTGCTCACTGTGTGGTTTTGGGCAAGTTCCTGACCTCTCTGAGCTTTAGCTTCTTTGAACTTAAATTGGAAATAATAGTACTTAATCTTAGAGAGCTGTGAAAATTAAATGAAGAATGCAGGTGGCCTGGTGTCTGGCATGTAGCAGGCATGGTGGCTTAGAAAATACATTGCTGAGCCAGATGTTGGACTCACTGATACTGGAGGTTTCATTTGTTTATAAAGAAAGGATTGAGAATACGAAAAACTACTTGCTTTTAATTGAAAACCAGTAATTTCATTGGAATATATTATGCTTCTGGTAAGTGGATGATTTAAGTACATACATGACCCATTTGGATAATTGTGTCTACATTAAGTTTCTAGTATCCTCAGGGCACCTGGGTGGCTCAGTGGGATAAAACTCTGCCTTTGGCTTAGGTCATGATCTCAGAGTCCTGGGATCGAGCCCCACATCAGGCTCTCTCCTCAGTGGGGAGACTGCTCCCCCCCCCTCTCTCTGTCTGCCTTTCTGCCTACTTGTGATCTACTTCTCTCTCTCTCTGTCAAATAAATAAATTTTAAAAATCTTAAAAAAAAAGTTTCTAGTATCCTCAACTTCCTGTAATGTAATCAGAACAAAAATGGCTCAAGTGGCCACGTAACTGTAACCAAACCATGTACCATACAAATCATCACCTGAGGCTTATTTCATTTTACTTGTAGTTTCAAACTTGTTCCTTAAGGTTTCCAGGTTCATATCCTCTCAGTGGTCAAAAGAAGACCGTGCGGGGCGCCCGGTGGTGCAGTCGGTTGAGTGTCTGACTCTTGGTTTCTGCTCACGTTGTGTTCTCAGAGTCATGGGATTGAGCCCCATGTCAGGCTCTACGTTCAGTGGGGAGTCTGCTTGTCCCTCCGCCTGGCCCCTCTCCCCCAATAAATAAATCCTAAAAATAAACAAGACAGTGAGCACCTGGGACAATTAGGGAGAAACAGTGACATTCTTCAACGAGGACACAAACTGTTTTAAGAAGTAAAACTGGGTCTGAGATTTTTAAATTCCAATAATGAGAAAGTCTCAAAGGTGAAAAAAATAAATTTCATGTAAAATATTTTCTCAATACGAAGTGGCTGGTTTCTCAGGAATGGCTGGTGAGTAAGAGAGAGGCTCCAGTAATACTACAGGGTTTCAGAGCACAGCTTCAGTGTGACTCGCATTCCCATCTCAACCTGCCCTTCCTGTCTTTGTGACTTTCCCCAAATTGCCTCATTCCTCAAAATATTAACTTGTGCATCTGTTTAATGAGCTAAAATGATCATAAACCCTGTGGGTACTTTAAAAGATTAAATTTAAGAGATTAAATTCTGGTGAATAATGTATACGAAACACTTATTACTTATCAAATTATTTATTATTTACTTCACAAATAGTAGTTATTATTATAATACTATGCCACCATCATTATCAAAACAAATGATTAACACACTCCAAAAGCTTCTGATGTTGGCAGACTGACTGGCAGTGGGGCATGTGTGTTAAAGATACGTTGCCAAGTTCTTTGTGTGAATAAGCACGCATTAGGAGGCATATAGAGGAGTTTTTGTGAATCTTGCTTTACCACAGTGTAAGAATGAAAATTACATATTTTAAATATTTCATAGGATTGATCTTATGGAACTTTGGACATAATTTGATGTTAGTTTTCTTCAGTGATATTACTCTTAATTTTAATCTAAAATTGTTTCAGTTTACTGAGTGATCTGTTGTTCAGCCATTTTATTACTTCATTTGGTCAAGTTAATTAAAATTTTTTTAACCTCAGGAACCTTTAACAGATGATGGAGAATTTGTATATTGCCTTCCTCGGAAAAATCGTCAAATTCTCTATAATCCATATGATCTTCAGGTGGTCTCTGCCCACAGAGCTAGACACTGCAAAGAATTTTGGATTGTTACTGCATCATTTATCTCAAAGGTAAGACAGAATATGTGTTTTCAGCTTTTAGAATCATAATGGAAAAATATTATTCAATTTAGAATATCTTTGCGTGTTTCAGGTAAACCTGGTCATTTGAGGGATAGTTTATATTTAAGATCTTATTTGGGAGAGGGGCGCCTGGGTGGCTCAGTGGGTTAAAGCCTCTGCCTTCAGCTCAGGTCGTGATCTCAGGGTCTGGGGATTGAGCCCCGCATTGGGCTCTCTGCTCAGCAGGGAGCCTGCTTCCTCCTCTCTCTCTGCCTGCCTCCCTGCCTACTTGTGATCTCTGTCAAATAAATAAATAAAATATTTAAAAAAAAATCTTCTTTGGGAGAAACTTAACAGCAAGTTTTTTTCTCTTTTTTTATAGAGATAAAGGTTTAAGATTCAATTTTAATAATTTTTATCTCAAATACTTTACTAAGTGTAGTTTTTTAAATAAAGATTTTATTTATTTATTTGTCAGGCAGAGATCACAAGCAGGCAGAGAGGCAGGCAGAGAGTGAGGAAGGGAAGCAGGCCCCCACGGAGCAAAGAGCCCAGGACCCTGAGATCATGACCTGAACCAAAGGCAGAGGCTTTAACCCAACTGAGCCACCCAGGCACCCCCAAGTGTAGTTTTTTTTGTTTTGTTTTTGTTTTTAAAGAAAACTAGACTACAGGGATTTGCTGACATATAGGAATTATAATAGTTAAAAGAAAAAAGCGTTTTCTCAGGTTTGTCAGAAACTTCATTGCCAGATGTATAAATCCCCTATTACACTCTTACATGACGCTCTGATACTTATCACAAATTGTAATTATAGAATTACTTGTTTTGATCATTTTCTTAGTGTCTGTCTGCTTCCCGCTACTCTCCCAGCCTCCCAGCTGGGAGAGTATTTGAGCATGGGCAGGGCTACACCTGAATGAAGCAGATCTGTAGGTGTGGATGTGGAGATATCTCTGACGTTTATTATCAACTGAAAGTGGGAGGAACAACTTCTATATAAACAAAAATGTGCACATAAGTACATATGTGCTGATATAGGCATACTTTTATTTCCAGAAGAAATTGAAGAAAATGTTAACATTCAGATGGGGAAGAGTGACTCTGGGGAAGGGAATTCCTTGATAAAGTCCTGTGGTTCTTGGTTGTCAAAATAAGGTATCTTGGTAATGGGATTATTAGTCCCTTTGGAACTACTATGCCCCTGTAGTTAAAATTGAGCTCATACATATTACGTTTACAGAAAATGTACAGATTATGAGAATGAAAAATGAACAGATATTTGTGAGAAGTATCTAAGAATGAGGAAGAAGTTTCTCTTATTCATTCTCTATTGGAGCATGAGAAATAGCCTTAGAAAATGGCAAGTATTGAATCAGTGTGGGAAGGGAAATCAAATTTGGGTATAGATGAAGTGGTGGAGGTCATCTATAGAACAGGCTTAATTATGAAAGCAAGTAGGTTATGAGGCAAACATAGGCTTTCTTAATTTCTTGAAAATAGTGCATATTTTTTAAAGAAATAAAGTCATGATTTTTGTGCTTTATATTTGCAGGTTACTAAAATAGGTGATGTAGAAGAAATAGAACTCATACCTACTTTGGAATGGCTTTTAGAAAAAAAATGTTACCATTTATTACAGCAATTCAAGATATTTTCTAATTTTCGGTGAGATAAAAGAAAATGAAACCAATTATTTTTAGTATGGTCCTGTGGAAATAGTGACTGGCTGGTTGATATGTGGGTTATACTACATAATGACATTTTTATGGGGAATATTAGAGAAAATGGGGTATCCTATAGAAGTTTTTTAGGCAAGATAGAGGTGTAGGAAGATCCTGAACTGCCTCCCTCCCACAGACACAACAGACCCACAGCTGTATGTGCAATAATTTCCTCTGGAAGAGTTCTGAGAACTAGATAGACAGTATCTCCACAACAGAAGATAAAGGCAACATGGAGATAGGTAGAGGAAAGAGAGAGACTGGCTCTCATCAAAAACCCCAGCCCTGGTGCAGCAACCCATAATCAGGAAGGATCTTAAAAATGTGGAAACTACCTGAGGAGTAAAGAATGTTGCTCACATCAGGCACCCCAGTCCTTGGGTTCTGCACTAAAGAGAGGAGCCACCAAAATGGAAAACAATGGAAATTATGTCCAGGAAATCCATAGAACCTAGGCAATGGAGAACCTTCTCATAAAGGGTTTGCATGCACACTCAGCTCACCCTGGGACCCAGAGCAAAAGCTGCCCCTTGAAAAGTGGCTGGGCCACGTGTAAAGGAGACCCACTTACTATTTTTAAAGTGAGTGACAGAGAAGCAGGAACATTTTGGGACTCTTTCTGGGATAGAAGTGCTGGCAGGGGCCGTTTTTGCAATCTCATTCTCCTTTGACAGTCAGTTTTGGCAGTCTTTCTATAACCTGAGCACACCCCAACCCCCCATACCACAGGTGCACCACAGCCATCTGAGCAAGCCTCCCATCCATCCCTAGCCATAGCTGTAACCCCACCCCAGCTTGCCAGGTGAGTGCCCTGCCCCTCCAGTGCTACATCTGCGACCTCACCATAGCCAGCAGGGGTGCGTAGCCCACACTTAGCCCTCCACTTGAGCACCTGGCACCAGTGACCAAAGGGGATTGTGCTTCTCAGCCTCACAGATCACCTGCACAAGGCTACTACTTCAAGTTTGGGAAAGGTAGTTGTTTTGCCTAATACATAGGAAAAAACAAAACAAAACAAAACACAGAAAATCAGGCAAAATGTGACAGAGGAATATCTTCAAATGAAAGAAGACAAAACCCCAGAAAAAGACCTTAATGAAATGGCAATAAGTATATTACCTGATAAATAATTCAAAGTAATGGTCAGAAAGATGCTTACCAGACTTGGGGGGAGAATGGATGAACATAGTAAGAACTATAGCAAAGAGAAAATACCAAATGGAAGTCTCAGAGCTAAAGTAGAATAAGTTAATTTAGAAATACACTAAAGGGGTTCAACAGCAGACTGGATGAATCAGAAGAGTGGGTCAGACAGTGAGCTAGACTACAGAACAATGGAATTCACCTGGACAGAGCAGCAAAAAGAAAAGAGTTTTCGTTTTTTTTTTTTAAATGGAGATTACGTAAGTGACCTCTGGTACAATTTCAGGTGGAGTAACATTCTCATTATAGGAGTCACAGAAGAAGAGGGGGCAGAAAAACATATTTGAATGGCTGAAAATTTCCTTAACCTGGGGGACGTAAACAGACATCTATATCCAGGAAGTCCAGAGAATTTCAAATAAGAAGAACCCAAAGAGATTCACACCAAAATATGGTATATTTAAAATGTTAAAAGTTATAGAGAATCGTAAAAGCAACAAGAGAGAAATAACTTGTTACATACAAGATAAACCCATAGGCTATCAGCAGATTTCTCAGCAGAAACTTTGCAAGGCAGAAGGGAGAGGCAGAACATATTCAGAATACTAAATGAAAAAAAAAATTGCAACCAAGAATACTCTACCCAGTAAGGTTATAATTCAGAATTGAAGGAGATGAAGAGTTTCCATATAGCAAAAGTAAGGGACTTCATTACTGCTAAATTAGCCTTATGAGAAACTCTAAGGTGGATTCTTTAAGCTGAAAAGAAATGGTACTAATTAATGACAGGAAAACATGAAAGTGAAAATCTCACTGGAAAAGGTAAATATATAGTGAAGGTAGTGAATTAATCTTTTATAATCATTTATAAAGCTAACAGGTCAAAAGACCAATGTAGTAAAATTAAAACTATAATACTAAGTTAATAGATATACCAGAATATTACATTCAAAAGCAGCAGAATACATTTCTTCTCCCATGCACAGGATACTCTCTCCAGGATAAATATAACATGCTAGGCCACAAAAAAGTCTCAATAAATTTAACAATTTTGGAATCAAGCATGTTTTTCAACCACGATAGTATGAAACTAGAAATTAATTATAAGAAGAAAACTAAGAAAGTCATAAAAACAAGGAGCTTAAGCAACAAGCTACTGAATAACAAAGGGGTCATTGAAGAAAGCAAAGGAGAAATAAAAAAAATACCTCGAGACAAGTGAAAACAAATGTGACATAGCAAAAATGTATAGGGTGTAGCAAAAGCAGTTATAAGAGGGAAGTTCATAACCATACAGGCCTACCTTAAGAAATAAGAAAAATCCCAAACAGCTTAACTTTATACCCAAAGGGATTGGAAAAGAAGAGCAAGTTCTACTAACCCAAAGTTAGTAGAAGGAAGGAAATAATAACGATCAGAGTGGAAATAAGTGAAATAGAGACTAAAAAGACAATAGCAAAGATTGGTGAAATGAAGAGCTGATTCCGTGAAAAGATAAAATTGACACATGTTTAGGTAGACTCACCAAGAAAAAAAGAGAAAGGGCTCAAATAAAATCAGAATGAAAGAAGTTACAGCTGATAAAATAGAAGTCACTATGATAAAATAGAGGTCACTATGAACAATTATGCACAAGCAAACTGAACAACCTACAAGAAATGGATAGATTCCTAGAAACATTCAACCTACCAAGACTGAATCATGAAGAAATAGAAAATTTAGATTTTAATGAGATTGAATCAGTGATCCAAAACTTAGCAACAATGTCTAGAATCTGTTGGATTCATTGGTGAATTTTACTAAACATTCAAAGAGTATTTAATACCCATTATTCTCAAACTCTTCCCCCCCCCTAAAAAAAAATGGAAGAGGAAGGAATGCTTCCAAAGTCATTTTATGCGGCCAGCATTATCCCAATACAAAAACCAGACGACAATACACAAAGAACATTACAGGCCAATTTCCTTGATGAACTTATATGCAGAAATGCTCAACAAAATGTTAGCAAATCAGACTATAAAATACACAAGAAGGATCATCCACCATGGTCAAATGGCATTTATTTCAGGGATGGTAAGATAGTTCAGCATCTACAAAATAATGTGATACACTGTGATATACCACACTAAAAAAATTGAAGATAAAAATCATGGTTATCTCAATAGAGGCAGAAAGAGAATCTGAAAAATTCATTCATTTATGATAATGCTCCACAAAGTGTGTATAGAGGGTGAATACCTTACCATAATAAAAGCCATATATGACAAACCCACAGCTAAAATAATATTCAACCATGAAAAGTTAAAATCTTTTTCTCTAAGATAAGGAACAAGACAAGGATGACTACATTCCCCAGTTTTATTCAACACAGTATTGGAAGTCTTAGCCGCAGCAGTTAGTCAAGAAAAAGAAAAGGCATCCAAATTTGAAAGGAAGAAGTAAAACTGTTTTTTAAAGATGGCATTATACTCTGTGTTAAAGAACAAAGCTATAGGTATTGCAATCTCAGATTTTAAGACATGCTACAAAGCTCTGGTAATCAAAGAGTATGGCACTGGCACAAAAATGGACACATAGATCAAAGGAACAGAATAGAGTGCCCAGAAATAAACCCATGGTTATATGGTTAATTAATCTATGACGAGGGAAGAATATGCAATGGGAAAAAGTCTCTTCAATAGAGGATGTTGGGAAAACTGGACAGCACCATGCAAAAGAAGGAAACTGTGCTACTTTCTTATACCAAACACAGAATAAACTCAAAATGGGTTAAAGACTTGAATGTATGACCTGAAACCATAAAACACTCAGAAGAAAAGTAGGTCATAAACTCCTTGACATTGGTGACATTTTCTTGGATCTGACTTAAAGGCAAAGGGGTCAAAAGGAAAAATAAGCCAATGGAACGGCATCTAACTGAAAAGCTTCTGAACAGTGAAGGAAGCCCATCAGTAGAATGAAAAGGCAAACTACTGACCAGGATGAGATAGTTGCAAATCATATATATAATGAGTTGATATCCAAAAAAAAGGGTGGGGGGGGGATTCATACAACTTGACGACAAAAATAATCCCTTAAAAATGAGCAGAAGGGTCAACTGGGTGGCTCAGTCAGTTGTGTATCCGGCTCTTCATTTTGGCTCGGGTCATGATCTGTGGGTCCTGGGATCAAGCCCTGCATTGGGCTCCATGCTCAGTGGGGAGTCTGCTTGAGATTCTCTCTTTCCCTCTGTCCCTCCTGCTTGTGCACATGTGTGTGCTCTTGCTCTCTCTCTCTCAATGAATGAATCTTTAAAAAAAAAAAGGGAAGAGAATCATTTTTCCAGGATCTACCTGTGGTTGCCAAACAGACACATGAAAAGATGCTTAACATCACTAATCATCAGGGAAATGCAGATCAAAACAAAATAAGGTATTCCTTCCTACCTATCAGAATGATTATCATTAAGATTTCTTGCGGAGAAAAGGCCCTTGTGTACCGTTTGTGGGAATATAAATTGGTGTGGCCACTATGGAAAACAGTATGGAGATTCCTGGAAATACTAAAATTAGATCTAGCGAGTCCCCTTCTGGATATCTATTCAAAGAAAACAAAAAGACTGATTTGAAAAGATACATGCACTCCTTTGTTTATGGCAGCACTATTTACAATAGCTAAAATAAAGAAACAACCACAGTTCATTGATGGATGAATGGATAAAGAAGATGTGATACATACATGCAATGGAGTAGTACTCAGGGGCACCTGGGTGGCTCAGTCATTAAGTGTCTGCTTTCGGGTCAGGTCATGATCCCAGAGTCCTGGGATTAAGCTCCGCATTGGGCTCCCTGTTGGGTGGGAAGCCTGCTTCTCCCTCTGCCACTCCCCTGCTTGTGTTCCCTCTCTCGCTATCTCTCTCTTTCAAATAAATAAATTTTTTTAAAAAATGGAGTAGTACCCAGCCATTAAAAAAAAAAAAAAAAAGAAAGAAATCTTGTCCTTTGTATCCATGCTAAGTGAAATGAGAGAGAGGCAGATACCACATCATTTCACTTATATGTGGAACCTAAAAAACAAAAAAACCTACACTCAGAGATACAGAGGATAGAGTTGTAGGTTGCCAGAAAAGAGAGGTGTTGGAAGGGGAATGAAGTGATTGAGGAAAATTGGAAGGTAAAGATTTCCTAGTTGTAAAGTAGACCATGGGGATGTAATGTACACTCAGTAACATCATGTTAACTCTGTATCGTGACAGACGTTAACTAACTGCTCCTCGGTTCACAGTGTGTACACTGATGTCAGATTACTGTGTTGTATACCTGAAACTAATATATTAATATTGTATGGCAATTATACCTGAGTAAAAAAATTTTTTAGATAAAGTTTGCTCATTTAAATATTAGAACTCCTCATCTTCTTGGATAAATATTATAAGAAAATTATTTTTTATGATTGAATTTAAATTAACTATAATGACCTTAATTTAATTGGCCTTTTGTTTTTCATGCATTTATTCATTAAACACATTTATTTATTTTAAAAATATTTTGTGTATTATTTGACAGCACTATTGGGGAAGGCAGAGGCAGAGGAAGAAGCAGACTCCCTGCTGAGTGGGGAGCCTGATGTGGGGCTCCATCCCAGAACCCTGAGATCATGACCTCAGCAGAAGGCAGACACAACCTATTGAGCCACCACGCACCCCTAAACAAATATTTATTGAGAGCTTGCTAAGAATCTTTGTTCCAGATGCTGGGGATACTCTATTGAACAAAACAAATGATTGGGGGCACCTGGGTAGCTCAGTGGGTTAAGCCTCTGCCTTCGGCTCGGGTCATGGTCCCAGGATCCTGGGATCGAGCCCCACATCGGGCTCTCTGCTCAGCAGGGAGCCTGCTTCCCCTCCTATCTCTCTGTCTGCCTCTCTGCCTACTTGTGATCTCTGTCTGTCAATAAATAAATAAAATATTTAAAAAAAGAAAAACAAATGATTGTCCTGCTCTCAGATAACTTCTAGTAGAAGACATATAGACATATAGATATGTAAAACATCAGGTAGAGAAGGAATGTTATAATGGAAAATAAATCAGAGAATTAGGGAGCTGGACAGCTTGTTGATTCAAAGTCATCATTTAAAAATTTATCTAGTTTTAAGTGACGGGACATGACAGCAGGATTCCTGGGACTGCTGATCCCTCACACAGAAGTCCCAGACTTGTTCTTTTAGTGTTTGTGTCTAGTGTTTTCCTTTGTGTGTAACTGACATGTGATGTTATATCAGTTTCAGGTGTACAGCAGAGTACTTCTGGGTCTCTGGGTGCTCTGCGCTCCCCACAAGGGCGGCTGCCATGTGTCTCTACAGCGCCATTACACTCTCTTCCTGCTTCTGTGTCTGTGTTTCCTTGTGGTCTGCTGCTATCTGCTGGAGGCTAGGAAAAGACAGTAGTAGTATTTTAAATGGTTGCATTTAATATGATAAATGGTTGAAGATCTTTTTTAAGAGAAGTGAATGGATTTGTGGCAGAGAAGGTCCTCACAGAACAGACACTTGCTGGTACTACTTTTGTCCCACTGTTATGGGCCCTGATGAGATGTAATCATGTTAGAAAATGTACAAAGTCTGTGTTCCTGTAGAACTTCCAATTCTAATGCAGGGAGATCCATAATAAGTAAGTAATATGATTATTTCAGCTAGGGATAAGGGCCAGAAAGATAATAAAGCAGAGAAATTAAGCAGAGATGTGTATGTGTTGCTGTTTTAGAAAGGATGGCCAGATATGTGCTGTGTAATCCGAGGCCTGAATGCTGAGAATAGTCTCAGTACAGCTAAGGTGAAAAGCTCCAGGGCAGATCCAAGGTCAGTGTGTATTCAAGGCTAGACGTGGTGTGGCTGAAACACTGGAGAAGGGTGGGAGGTGAGGGAGCTGGTCCTGTGATGGACTGAACCAAAGCATGTGGCAGTGGAGATGGGTCGTGGAGACACAGTTCCGAGCAGTTCCTCTTCGAGAACGTGTGTGACAGCCGCATCTCTGCCAGCCAGGCGGCAGCTTACGATAGTAGGAAAGTACTGTTCTCTGAATCTGTTGATTTAAACTGTCAGTGTTGGGCTTTCCACTGTTGTCCTTGCCTGTGATAAATCCTTGGGGTCCTCTCCACTGTGAGTAATTTTAATTGGTCAAACTTTGAAACACAGTTGGAACTGGGATGAGTCATCTTTTTATATGACATTTGGCATCAGTCATTCCATGGTCAGAATGATTAATTTTCTTAGAAAAGTATAAATTAAAGTTTACTTGGGTTAAAACTGATAAATTCATTTTATTTTAGTTTTTTATATATTTTTAAAGATTTTATTTATTTGACAGCATGAGCAGGGGTAAGAGGCGGAGGAAGAGGGAGATCCAGGCTCCCCATTGAGCAGGGAGCCCAGCATGGGATCATGACCTAAACCCAAGGCTTAATCAACTGAGCCACGCAGGTGTCCCCTTCATTTGATTTTTGAATTTTATTTTTAATATCTTTATTTATTTTTATTTGACACAGAGAGAGAGAGAAAGGTCACAAGCCGGCAGAGAGAGAGGGGGAAGCAGGCTCCCTGCTGAGCAGGGAGCCAGATGTGGGGCTCGATCCCAGGACCCTGGGATCATGACCTGAGCCAAAGGCAGAGGATTAACCCACTGAGCCACCCAGGTCCCCCATTTTTAATGTCTTTTGTAAAGTTTCTTATGACTAACATTGTAGCAAGTAACGGTCCAAGCAGAAAATAAGGTAAATCTGCAGCGCTGGTGGCTTCTGTTGGCTGTGCGGTGTGTGCAGTGCAGGGTGACTCGAGCAGCAGCACCAGCTTCTTAACCTTGGGGACCTGCCTGGAGGTGTCTTCTGTGGCCTGTTGTGGACACACCTCACACTGTCAGTTGGGGGATTCATCTGGGATTCTTTCCAGGGATCTTCTGGAGTCCTGAGGTTCTGTGACTAGAGAAAAGTGAGATAGGAATTTAGCTGGAATGCCTGTTGGGAGCCTGACTTAAGGTCAAGGTGCTAAATCAGAGGAATTTCTGATTTCTGAGGCCTCAGGTGTGCCTGTTTGCGTGACAGCAGCGGGTTCTTTCAGAACTGCTTCTGGCTTCTGGGAGTCTCAGTCAGCAATGAGATGGGATGGTTGGCTTCTTGGGCAGTCCAGACCCCACCAGTTCCTCTTGCTGCATACGGAATCTCACTTTGGCAAACTAGCATCACCATTAAATTCCTTCTCAGATAGCTTTTTTGAGTTTTTAAAATTATAAATACATCTTTTCAAAAACAAATATCAAATGACAAACACTAGCTGATTTTTTTTACACGTTAGTATGCAACAATTTCTTATCAATGTACTTTTTCATTATTATTGAATTAGTCAAAATTCAATTGACTCTTGAAATATGAGTCTCTTAAATATAGTAAGCTAATAAATGTATAGAGAGAAGAATATGTGTAGCCAATTTGTTTTAGCATGAGCAAGGAGAAGGGATAGAAGGATAGAGGGAGAGGGAGGGAGAATCTCGAGCTGACTCTCCATGGAGCACAGAGTTGACTGTGGGGCTCCATTCCACGACCCCAAGATCATGACCTGAGCTGAAATCAAGAGTCAGACACTTAGCTGACAGAGTCATCCTGGCGCCTCCAAGAAGAATATATTTTTATAGTGTTTATACTTATTGGGATATTGTAACTAAATTGTGTGTCTATGAGAATTATAGCTCTATATTCTGTTGACAGTTTGGGAGAGAAGTGATATGATCTAGTATGTACTTCAGGTAAGATTTAGGATGAATGAAATGTGAATGAAACATGTTCTAGGGAATCTAGCATTCTTAAGATGTTATTAAATGTATTCTATATAAATACATGATTTATGAGTATGAATATAAGAAATGTTTTTCTTTTCAGAGTCAATAAATCATTTGTTACCTGGAAATTGAATGTTAGAAGAATTAAGACAGAGAAGAGTAGGTAAGCTTTTTTTTTTTTTGAAGATTTTACTTATTTATTTGACAGAGAGAAAGAGAGATCACAAGTAGGCAGAGAGGCAGGCAGAGAAGGGGGGGGAAAGCTCAGGCTCCCCACTGAGCAGAGAGCCTGATGTAGGGCTCGATCCTGAGATCATGACTGAGCTGAAGGCAGAGGCTCAACCCACTGAGCCACCCAGGTGCCCCAAGCAGGTAAGTTTTGATAAGCAACGTAACTCTAAAAATTTTATTTAAATACATAATATGGAAGCAGGTATAAGTCATTTTTCACTCAGTGACTGGAAAGTCACTTTATGATGATTAAATTTAACCATTTATGGGGGCACCTAGGTGGCTCAGTCAGTTAAGCATCTGCCTTCGGCTCAGGTCATGATCTCAGGGTCCTGGTATCGAGCCCTGCATCAGGCTCCCTGCTCAGCAGAGAGCCTGCTGGCTCCTGTGCTTGTGCCCTCTCTTTCTCTGACAAAATCTTTAAAAAATTTTAAACCTTTATGATTAAATTTAACCTATCTTATTTTTAAACGCTATTCATATATAAACATAATATTAACACTATATTTCCTGGTATGCCAGTCTGTGGTAGGAGGAAATCACAGCACTATAAAGCACTTAGGATAACTTCCTCTGGTCACTTGATGTAACTTTCTGCCTCCAGAAGGAGTGACCACATCAAACCAGTGAGACGGCTGTTAGTCCTAGTTTGCAGGAGGACCTCCAGCAGCCACATTCTATGCTGAACTTTGTACTTTGCTGTAACGCTGACTGAATGCAGTTGTGAGAAACAACACAGAGATGATACAGAGATCTTCTGTTGCCCCAGTGGTGACGTCTTGCAGACCTGCTGTAGGACAGTTGTATGACAACCAGGGCAGAATCCACATACAGCAGACCTCCGTCATGGCAGGAGCCCTCCTGTTGCCCTTCCCTTCCACCTCACCCCTCCTGAGCCCAGGGCCAGCACTGCTCTGGTCTTCGTTTCTGTGGTTGCGTCTTTTCAGGAATATTATGTCCTTGGAATGGTACAGTCTGCAGACTGTGGGAGGGGGGCTCTGTCTGGGCTGCTGCCTCTGGCGTGGTTCCTTTGCTGCCAGGGAGCAGTCCACAGGGACGTGCCGGTTGGTCATTCCCTTGTTGAAGAACACCTGCTGCTTCCCAGGTCTTGTCTCTGTGAGAGACAGCTGCCGCAGCTTTCATAGAAAGGTCTTTATGTGAACAGAAGTCTCCATTTTTCAGGGGGAGATGCCCACCAGTGCCATTCTGGCTCACACAGTAATTGCATGTTTAGGTTTTTTTCAGAAATGATTGTACCATTTTTCATCCCCACCAGCGACATCCGAGGGCCTCAGCTTCTCCACATCGGTGCCACCATTTGGAATTGTCACTGGTTTTCACGTAGACATTCTCGTGGCTATGTGGTAGGATCTCGCTGTGGGTTGGTGCTTTTTTAAAAAATTGATATATTAGACCATGTACATTCAGTTGAATTATTTTTATGTTAGGGCTTAAGTTTGCCCATTCATTTTTTGGTCTCAAATTTTTTGGTCTCAATTTCTTCCCTGTGCTTTCTGTTTCTTCTTCCTGTGGATTATTTGAGTATTTCTTAGAATTCTTTTTGGATTTTTTCTATAGTATTTTTTAATGTATCTTTTTGTGTGGCTTTTTAGTGGTTGCATTATATATGCATAACACAATTTACTAGTGTTACCATTTTATTAGTTCACGTGAACTATAGAAACCTTAGCTTTATGTCCCTTTACCCTCCCCTGTTTGTAGTATAATTGTCTTAAATATTTCCTCTTTATGCATTTGGCACTATATCAGAAGAGTTAGCGTTTTTGCTTCCATCATCAAATATAAGTTGTAAAACTCAAGGATAGTCTATATATTTTTGTATTTGTTTTATTTTCTTAAGATTTATTTATTTTAGAGAGAGAGAACACAAGTGGGGTAGGGGCACGGGGAGGGGGGAAGAAGACTGCTGAGTGCAAAGCCCGTTAGGGGACTCGATCTCACAACCCTGAGATCATGACCTGAACTGAAATCAAGAGTTGGATGCTTAACCGACTGAGCCACCCAGGCGCCCCTACCTTTTTAAAATTTATCCAGTTTGGTTTGTTTATCATGTTCTTCATTCCTTCTCAGTGTTTTGGGGTTCCTTCTATTATTTTGTCATTTAATTTCTGTTTAGAAAGCTTCCTGTAGCCGTTCTTATAGGGCAGGTCTGCTAGCAGCAAATTGTCTTGCTTCTCCTTCACCTGAGAATGTCATGATCTCTCCCTCAGTGAAGAGTGTTATTGCTGAATCCCGGACTCTGAGTCTGGACTCTGAGTTGGCTGTTCTTTCCTTTCAGCACCGGAAAGAAGCACACCCCTTTCTTGTGGCTTCCACGGTCATTCAGATTGCTTTTCTTCTATAGATGTTTCTTCTCTTGCTGCTTTCACGTTCTTTCTTTTGCCTTTGGTTTTCAGAATTCTGAATTTGATGCATCTTTGTAGGATTTCTTTGTCTTTACCCTGTTTTAAGTCACCCTGGCTTCTCACACCTCTGTGTTTGTGCATCCTTTGATAAATTTGGTAAATTTTCATCCATATTTCTTCAAGTATTTTTTCAGCCCTGCCCTCTTTCTCCTCCCCTTCTAGGACTTCAGACCCAAATGCCAGATCTTGTTTATAGTCCTGCTGCTCCCTGAGGGTCTGTTTTTTTTTGCCCCCAGTCTATTTGCTTCTCTACTGTGCAGATTGAACTATTTCTGCTGTTCTCTCAGTTCATTGATTTGTTTCTCTGTCCATTCCATTTTGCTGCTGAGCCAGTGTATTGATTTTGTAAATTTCGGTCATCATATTTTTCAATTCTAAAATTTCTATTTAGTGCTTTTTTATGTCTTCTGTTTCTTTGTTTGACTTTCTCTTTCTTTGCTTGCTCCCAGGGAAGTTGAAATTCTTGATTCCCTAATTAGCTTTCCCTGGAAACCCCCAGAGGAATGCTAGGGAAGCCTGGTTACCATTTGCTGAGGGTAGAACTTCACGCTCTCCACATGGCCTTTTTTTTCTGTGCTATCTCGCTAGCGTAGAATGGTTATTATTGAAAATTTGCTGTCATGCTCGGCTGCCCCTTTCCTGATCCTTTAGCTGGACAGCAGGCATCTGTTGGTGTTTCCAGCTTGCTGGTTTCTTCGACTCCAAGCCTGGGATGAAGGAAGGGAAAGAAAATACCCAAGGACCTTCGCGCTATGTCTTTCCTAGCCTGTCCAACCTCTCTGCCTTTTAGTGTCTTCTTATGTTCACTTCATATATGACGTTCACAGTTTTTAGTTTTTAGTTGTACTCAGAGGGAAGAACACTGAAAAGTACATATACTCCATTTTTCTAGAAGCTAGGACCTGAGTTTTAATAGAGTTCTGTGGTATATTTTCTATTATCAAGCAGTTCTGTCCTGTGAGAAGCTTTGGAGAATGTATTTAGTTTGCTGTTATAATAAAATGGAATTTGTTGGTTAGTTCCTCATAGAACCTATGCTTGAATAGTCATCAGATGATGCATTATTTTTCTTTTGTGAGATCTCACCATTACAATTCTAATTTTTTTGTGCTTTCCTCACTGTTATTTTTATAATACACTCTCCCTAATTTCTTCATATCTGTGTTAAAATATGTAAATAAAATCCATTGTATTTTTTAAATGAAGAAAAGAAAGTCTTAAAACAGTGTTGAGTACTGTGGGTTCATGACTCTGGTTTGTGATCATCATTCTCTTGTTAGTAAATATCAAGACTGGGTATGATTTTTGTGGTGTTTCACTTTCTGGTGTACCATTTGTCTTAGTGCGGATCATTTCTCCTGCCTATACTAGTGCTTGGGAACATCCTGAACCAGTTCCACCTCTGTGAGGATCTCCAGGTTCCGTGAGGCATGTGTAGTGAGGAGGCCTTCTTGGAGACAGACAGAACAAGGCTTTGGGAGAGGCAGGGAGAATAAAGGGCCCATGGAGCTTCAGCTTCACTAGCCTCATGGTGTATAAAGCTTTTGCCAGTTAAATGGAGAGACAGGAAGAGGCTAATTTCTGATAATTCTGTCTTTTGTCTAAAATACAAAAATCAGTCATAAAATTCAGCTACCCCCCAAGTGATCAGTGAAGGGCAGAAGAACCCCTGTTCTTTAGACACTGTTGCACAGGGACGTTTGCTTTTCTTGATCCAGTTTTTTTGGAGCCTTATCTCTTCCATTCTGTTCTTCTCTCCCCACGTCTGTCTTGGGATGTTGGAAGTGGTCTTTTTCATCTTTGTAACCATGACCAGACAGTAGGAAGGGGCTGAGGAAAGAGAAGGGCCCATCTTTCCTATTTTAAGATTCGGGTGGTTGGAGAAATTTAAGAAAATTGTCGCTGCCTACTATTTCAAAATTATTAGAACTCAGTGGCATAAAATTATAACATCATCACTTGTTTCCCCTCCTATTTTGTTCATATTCAACACACCCAGTACCATAGCCTTGCTCTCAACATTATCAGCCAAACAGATCTCGTCATGCTTACTGATGTTTATTAATGTCACTTAAACTGTAGGAGATAGAATACGTGCGGGGTACAAAACAGGTTATACTGGCTACCTCTAAATTCATTGTACTCATTTTGAACGGGAGATAAGCCTGGAAATTCTTTAACTTTCAGGTCATTTTTGACTCGCCATCTTTTTTGGGCTGATGAGTTATTTCAAGGCTGTTTGCTTTATATAAAGGGACTTTGTGAAGATGCAGTTGATATTAAAAAAGGTAATGACAACGAAGACCATCCATCTGCCATATGCCTCATCAAGGTGGGTAGAAGTGCACTGCTGTATGCTGGTGTTTGTCTGTGGAAACCAGGGGACAGTAGAGTTTTGAGTTGAAGGAATCCATATTGCTCAATCCATCAGGAAATGATCACAATACATGACTAATGTTTTAAAATACTCACAAAGAACATTATTCCCTCAGGTAGTCATTTTTAATAATTAACATTCCTTGTACATAATTTCTTCCCTAAACTCAACCTAAGTCGGTTATAAGGCCCTTTCTCTATTTTCAAAACTCTAAATGTGAAATATCATTTATAAATGATTATTTCTACCACAATTGATAGTTACCAGCTATTCTCTCAATATAGCATGTCAAGAAATTGTTGTGAGTTACAGCACAGAGGTTTTGATTAAATTTATGAATTCTTCTATTCCACAATTCTAAGAAAGGGTGACCTTCCTAGTGGATGATTTCATTCGGTTTATATAGAATAATTCTTTTAAAGAAGTCAAAGTATATAGAAGTATATGTTTTCAAGGGTTTAATATACAACTGAACAGCTTTTATTTCATTTACCCAAGTGAGGAAGGTGCTGGAAAGTAAAGTTTATAGTCACCTAGACTTAAATATAGTAAAAGGATTTAGACAAGTTATAAATTTGATCCTCAACTCAAAAATTGTGTTGACTATACATGTGTAATAAGTTTTTAATACTTCCAAGTCAGTAGCTTACTTTTAGAATTGATTATATACCGTGGCTGATACATGATAGACGCTTGATAGTCTTTAAGTGAGTGAGTAAAAGAGTTAAGGAAGAAAGATGAATTAATCACTACAGATGAAGTATATTTTTTATAGCTATGTTGAGATGACTCTTTCAAAAGGATTACCATTCAAGTTAAGGACACATTTCATAGAGGAGTATTTTTGATATGGTTTTATTCTAGAAGGAGATTGGTTGGGCAGCTATATTAGATTGTTTTATGAGTGACTCAGTGGCAGAATGTATTGGCTAATGATGGGCAGTAAGGTAGAAGAGACTTCAGAATATCTGTGAATGCCCATACCTACTGGATGGTAATACTAACGGAGTGACCTCAGGCTCTATCAGCTTCCCCCAGAACGTCAGGAGAAAAGGAACAAAGCTTCCAGACAATTTGTAAATATTTGTTAATTATTATATGCAAAGGAGGTGGAAACAAACTAAAAATGAAGCATTGCCATTTGCAATTTGCTTACAGTTTATTGTAAGAGGTAATTCTTTACATATAAAAATGATTGCTGATTCCAGAGGTAGTCCCTCAGTTTGGTAGTCATTCTATCTAGCCGGTTAGCAAAATATAAGGCAAGGAAGGTTGGAAGGTTTCCTGGCAAACAATACTTGTAAAATACTCATGTCCCAGCTATTCAGACAAGCCAGGTCAGGGCATGTTTCATGGGGAAAGCACGTGATGAGCAGGCCACGCTGGATTGGAAGGGTCTGGCAGCAGGGAAGCCATGGCGCAGAACGGGAGTGAAGGATTCAGTGTATGTTTGATATGAAAGTTAGGCTGGGTCTTGAAAGTTGGCCCAAGAATAACAGAATAAAGGAAAGGTAGGCGTCGAACCTGGGCATTAGGGCTGGGCACTCCTAGTGAGGGTTGTGAAGAAAGTTAGCAAAAATAGGAATTTCTGAGCCTGGAGAGACCAGGGCCAAATGGAGGGAGAACAGATTCATAGCCAGGAGAACCGAGATATGGAGGTCTGGAATCAGAAGGTGGCCACCTATACCTTAGAACTGCTGGGGATGCAGGTACCAGTGAGGACTGACAAGGAGGAGGCAGGGAGAACGAAGCAAGGGCAGGAGTGCAGACGAGGGACCATTCAGAAGTCAGAGTGGAGCACTTGCAGGTGCCTGTGCTCTGCTGGCATAACCTGTGCTGTGCTGCAGGGGCTGGAATGTCTCAAACTGGATGGGAGAGGACATGCGTGGGTCATTGTATCCAGACCTTCCCTTTCAACTGAGAAACCAAGTCCTAGAGAGACAGCGGTTTACCCAAAGACACAGAACAAGCTGAAGAGTTGGGACTTGGGGTTCAGGAAGAATTGCATTGGGGGTAGCATTATTTTAAGTGGTTAATAAAAATGTAAATTTGCATCCTACCCCTTTTGGTGGAGAGTGCAGTGAGTGGTGCTAGTAATCTGCACCTTTTGCAAGCCCTTTTGGTGATTTTCTATGAGAGTAAACATTGAGAACTATTCTTTTTTTTTTTTTTTTTTTTTTTTTTAAGTAGCCTCCTCGCCCATTGTGGAGCCCAGTGTGAGGCTTGAATTTATAACCTTGAGATCAAGACCTGAGCTGAGATCAGGAGTCAGGTGATCGATCCACAGAGCCACCCAGGAAGCTGAGAACTACTCTTTAAAAAAAAAATTGTTTATTTGACAGAGAGAGAGAGAGTGAGAGAGAGCACTAGCAGGGTGAGCAGGAGAGGGAGAAGCAGACTCCCTACTGAGCAGGGAGCCCAATGCAGAACTTGATCCCAGGACTGTGGGATCATGACCTGAGCCAAAGGTAGATGCTTAACCAACTGAGCCACCCAGCACCCCATATTCTTAAAGAACAATTATTGAAAGTTTCTGAACATATTATTGTAGGAAAATCAACATGATGGTGGTTAATGGGAAAAACTGAAAGCAAGGAGATACAGAGTTAAAGAGATGCTAGTAGAATGCTGGAATAATGCAGGTGTGAGCAACAACAGCTTCAGGTAGGAGGTTAGCAGTGAGATCAGCAAGGAAGGGAGATTGAGACATGTGCTGGAAAAATCATGACCTGGTAGCCAGATACGAGACCACGAGAAGGAGAACACAGAGAGTTAATCCAGAATTTTAAGGCAAGAACAACACTTTGCAATCTTTTTTTGAGGGGAGTGTACATTTATAAAATATTACAGTATAACTAGGGATAAATATGTCTTATTTATTGATGAAAATGCATTTTGGCAAGAGAATTAACAGAATGTGGGAAAAATGAGAAAATTCTGAAAGGAGGAAGGATGCTGGGATATGTGTTGTTCGTGTGTAGCAAGGCTCAGTAGCAAAGGTAATGCATTTTCTCCAGGGCACATTCGAATGAGCTCAGAAGAATGTGCATGTCACTTGAATTATGTAATTTTTGCCTCTTTATCCCCCATTCAGTGCTTATTGGGATTTCAAAAGCAATTCCTGGATTTGGTGGTTCCCCTGGGTTCATAGATAATTCAAAAATATATTGAGTCTTGAATTTTTCTGCTGAGGCTTTATCTTAGTTATGATTAAAAAAATAATGTATTTTTCTGTCTTTTATCAAGATTTAGTTGGTTTCAGCTACTGGTGTTTGTATTTGAAGAATGTAAGAAGCATGTATATAAAGCATAATGTATACAAAAGGAAAAATAGAATATGACTTTTGTCTTTGAGTTTCCAACACTGAGCATTTTCTGTCATGTCATTAGCTGGATAGGTCTCGAACATACTCTCTAGATGCGTTTTGTAAAGAGCAGTTACAGCAAGCTACCCTGGCGCTGAAGCAGCTCGAGGATATCAGACATAAGGCTCTTTGTGAAATCAGAAGTACAGTTTTAAAGGTAATTCTTTATATCTTCTCTTTCTATCCATTTTGAATGTACTGGTTAAAGCCATTGCTCCAGATTGCCTCTCTGGGAACAGTGCTGGCAGTGGGCAGGCAGATTGGTTAGCTACGGGCTGGCGCCACACGGTTCCTGGGTGCAGGCATTCTGCAGGGGCTGCGCAGAATACGAGTACTGACATGTACAGGTACGGCCACTGCTCTCTCGAGGTTCCTGCTCCACCAAGGTGCTTTTACAAAAGATCCGTGTCTGTACCTGCTTTGGCTAGCTAACTAAAAGTAATTTAGAGAGAATTTTCACTTTTATGAAAAAAAGAGCCAGAAGCAGAAATAGCCTTCAGTGTCCGTTTTGCAGTGAGCCATTATGGGGGCAGCACCTGGAGCAGTGAGGGGGCCCCCCAGACCTGTGCCGGGACCCACGCTCAGCATCTCTGTATCAGGCCGCTGGAGCTGTGGACTGTGTCTGTGAGTGTCTGTGCTGCTTCTGGACTTGGTCTGTGCATCCTTTAGCAACACAGTATCAGAAAAGCCTAGCAGAGGCGATTTTGGGGGTCTGGGAATGCTTAAAAATTTTCTCATATAAATGAATGGTCATTGCCTCTTTGTGCTATTTTGGCTTATGGAAGTTTTCATAGCAACTCTACTTTTTGACAGTGGGGGAGACCTGCGTGAGAGTGTGTGCATGTGCGTGTGTGTGTGTAAATGCATGTATATGTAAGTTTACATATACACCTTAAAGATACCTAAATTCTAACCTGAGCTAACATATATAGGGAAATAAAATTTGTTGCAAATTTCAGTATTTCTAAGATGAAAACTTCCTGCTCAAGAGAAACATGCCTAGATGAGACAAAACTTCCCTCAGGATTTTATAAAAAGGACTTGATAATACAATGAACAGTGTCCTCAGAACATTCTTACTGAGATGCTGTGATTCAGTTCACAGGGTTATCTTCTATAGCCTCCCTATATAGGGAACACCAGCACATGGAAGCAGGGTTCACAGGTGCGGCTCGGTGAGGGGCTGAGGCAGTGTCCCTGCTCGTGGGCTGGCTGCCTCTCTCGGCTGCTTTGGCGGAATCCAGGAGATACTTGAGGCTCTCTGGAGGAATAGGTGGACTGCATCTCCCTCAGACATTTTCAGATGTTACTTCTCGGAATTGAACTTTCGATAGATCCTGGGTAACCCTGAGTTCAAGGCTTTGCTTCTTGACAAGAAAATGAAGTGCAGCTCTTTCACATCAATGAAAGAAGGATCTCTTTCCTCATTGTATTCTGCAGTCACCCTAACCCCACTGAGTCCTGTCATATGGGAAGACTCTGGGACAGTTTGGCCAAGGATCAGATAAATCAAACAGGGATTAACAGCGTATGTGTTAGGGCACATATTCCTCGTAATCACTCTAGTGTCTCCCATTCAGAAAAACCATGATCTGGTCAGAAATATTTGTTCAGAGATTTCTATTTAAATAAATGTCAGATAAGAACCCATTAGACCCACTGCCAACCAACCCTGTTGGTCGGTTATTCACCACATAGAAGTATGCAGATTTAATAAAAATGACAAGATCATAAAACTGAGAATGGGTCCAAACAAAAAAGAGGATATGGGGAATGGAAGTATCAATAAAGCATTGCATTGTTTTTCCTTCTTTAGGTGCTTTGTCTCTAACAGGGACTCATGCCCTATTTTGACTTGGCATTTTATTTTATTTTATTTAAATTCAGTTACCCAAAATATAGTACATAGTTAGCTTTTGGTGTAGTGGTCAGTGATTCATTAGTTGTGTATAACAGCTGATGCTCATCATATCACATGCCCTCCTTGATGCCCATTACCCAGTTACCCAATCCCCCCACCCTGGTCCTTTCCACAACCCTCAGTTTGTTTCCCAGAGACTTCCCAGAGTCTCTCATGATTCGGCTCCCTGTCTGTTGACATGGCTCTTTAATCAAGCCAAAGCATGGCTGAGTTGCTTGGTCCCATCCCACGCAGCTACCTAAGGTAGGCAGCGTTCCCCATTTCTGGACTAAGTGTAATTAGAAAGCACTGACAGTACCTCTCCTATTTTCATATTGAAATGCTGAGGACTATGATTATCAAGCTTTTGTGGGCAAGAGAATCTCCTAGGAGGTTTGGTAAAGCAAGGGGTCTCAGTTTCAGCCACTGTAGCCGGGGGGGTGGGGGGGGAGTTTACATTTCTGACAAGTTCCTAGGGGAAGCTTGATGCTGCTGGTCTTGGAACCACTTACTCCAGGAATTCCTCCAGGAGAAAACTGACCATTTATTTAAGTGTTCAGACGCAAACTTGATATGTGAATTGAACACACTCTAAGACTGTATTTATTTCTTACTATGAATTTCCCTGAGCTCGGCAGAAGCATCAATTTCAGAGAACTTCAAAGCTATCTGTTAGAAATAAAGTCACAATTTCAGATGCAGATTTTTTTTAAAGATTTTATTTATTTATTTGACACAGAGAGAGAGAGATCACAAGCAGGCAGAGAGGCAGGCAGAGAGAGAGAGGGGAAGTAGGCTCCCTGCTGAGCAGAGCCCGATATGGGGCTTGATCCCAGGACCCTGAGACCATGACCTAAGCTGAAGGCAGAGGCTTTAACCCACGGAGCCACCCCAGGCGCCCCTCAGATGCAGATTTTAACAAATAATGAATCATGCTTTAAGTTTCAATGGCTGTATACTTTAAGAAGAATTTGAATTATTAAGCGTTTCTCCTATCAAGTTTCACCATTCACAGAATTTTGGAAATGATGGACACTTCCATATGTTACATAATTACTATTACTTTTTTGCAGTGAGAACACTTAAAGCAAAGAAAACCATCAACAAAATGAAAAAGCAACCTATTGAACGGGAGAATATGTTTGCAAACAATGTATCTGAAAAGGGGTTAATATCCAAAATATATAAAGAACTTGTACAACTCAACACCAAAACCCCCAAATAATCCAATTAAAAAATAGGCAGAGGACCTAATAGCCATTTCCCCAAAGAAGACATAGAGATGGCCAATAGACATATGAATGCTCAAATCACTCATCCTCAGAGAAAGGCAAATCAAGGCCACAATGAGGTATCATCTCATACCTGTCAGATTGGCTAATATTAAAAAGACAAAAACAGCAGTGTTTGCAAGGATATGGAGAAAAAGGGAACCTCTGTGCACTGTTGGTGGGAATATATATGGTGGTGCAATCACTATGGAAAGCAGTAGGGAGGTTAATTAATAAAAATACTATATGATTCAGTAATTCCATTACTGGGTTATCTACCCAAAGAAAATGAAAACACTAATTTGAAAAGGCGCATGCACACCTATGTTTACCGCGGCATTATATGCAATAGTGAAGATATGGACGCAACCTAAATGTTGGCTGGTAGATGAATGAATAAAGGTGTAGTACATACACACAATGAAATATTACTTGGCCATAGAAGAGAGTGGCATTTTACCATTTACAACAACATGGATTAGACCCAGAGGGGACTATGTTAAGTGAAATAAGTCAGACAGACAGATACTATATGGTTTCATTTATATGTGCAGTCTAAAAAAAGGAACAAACAAACAGATTCGTAAATCTGTAGAACAAACTAGTGGTTGCCAGAGGGAAGAGGCTTTGGGAATGGGCAAAATAGGTGAAGGGGATTAAAAAGTACAAATGTCCAGTTATAAATAAAACCTGGAGATGAAGAGTATAGCATAGGGAATATCTGTTGTAATAATATTGTATGGTGAGAGATGTTAGAACATTTATTGTGGCGACTGTAATACTGTATAGAATTGTCAAATCCTTACGTGGTGTACCAGAGACGACTACAACATTGTATGTCAACTGTACTTTGATTTTTAAAAATTGCAGTTTTCAGGGCACCTGGGTGGCTCAGTTGGTTGAGCAACTGCCTCGGCTCAGGTCATGATCCCGGAATTCCAGGATCGAGTCCCGCATTGGGCTTCCAGCTCCTTGGGGAGTCTGCTTCTCCCTCTGACCTTCTCCTCTCTCATGCTCTCTCTCACTCATCCTCCCTCAAATAAATAAATAAAATCTTAAAAAAAAAATTGCAGTTTTCAGTGTGTGGATCTTTTAACCTTCTTGGTTACTATTCCTACGTATTTTATTGTTTTTTGTTTTTATTTGTTTTATTAAGAATGAGATTGTTTTCTTTATCTCTTTTTCAGGTTATTTTGTTGCTATAGAAATGCAACAATTTCTGTATCTTGATTATTAGTTTTAGTATATTTTTGGTGAATCTTTTAAGATTTTCTACATATAAGATTGTATCATCTGAAAACAGAGACAATTTTACTTCTATTTTTCTGATTCAGGTACTTTTTTTTTTTTTTTTGCCTGATTACTCTTGCTGGTCTTCCAGTACTATGTTTAATAGACGTGGAGAGACTGGGCACCCTTGTCTTGTTTTTGATCTTAGAGGAAAAACTTCCAACTTTTCAACTATTGGGTCTGATGATGATAGCTGTGAACTTGTCATGTATGGTCCTTAATATGTTGAGGTATGTTCCTTCCCTACCCAATTTGTTGAACATTTTTATCATCAAAGAATGTTGTATTGTGTCATATGCTTTTTCTGCATCTATTAAAATGATCATGTGATTTTTATCCTTCCATTAATGGGATATGTCTTATTTACTGATTTGTGTATATTGAACCATCCTTGCATCCAAGAGATATATCCTGCCTGATTATAGTATGTAATCCTTTTAACGTGTTGTTGAATTGGGTTTGCTAGTATTTTGTGGAGAATTTTTGCATCTATATTCATCAGGGATATTGGTCTGTAGTTTTCTTGTGGTGTTCTTATCTAGCTTTGGTATCAGATTAATGCTGTAAAATGAGTTTGGGAGTGTGTGCCCTCTTCAGGGTTTTTGGAAGAGTTTAAACAAGATTGGCATTAATTCTTCATTAAATGTTTGGTAGAATTTGCAAAGGAAACCAAATAGTCTTGGATTCTTCTTTGTTGGGAAGTTTTTGATTACCGATTTAGTGTCCTTAATTGTTATTTGTGCTTCCTGATTCAGACTTGGTAGATTCTATGTTTCTAGTAATTTATCTGTTTCTTCTAGGTTAACCAATTTGTGGGCAAAAAACTGTTCATAGTCGTATCTTTTGATTGGAGAATTCAATCCATTTTTTTTAGAATGATAATTGATAGGTAAGGACTTACTAATACCTTCTTATGTTTTCTGGCTGTTTTGTAGTTCCCTGTTCCTTTCTTCTTCTCTTGATGCTTTCCATTGTGAATTGATGATTTTCCATAGTGCTGTATTTTGATTCTCTTTATATTTTGTGAATCTCCTATAGCTTTTTGCTGTGTAGTTATTATGAGGGTTACTTAAAACATCTTCTAGATATCAATCTATTTTACATTGATAACTTTGATCACAACAAAACTCTACCATTTTATTCTCCCCTCCTTCTATGTTTTTGTTGACATAATTTACCCCTAATTTACCCATAATTTGTATGTCCATTAACATTAATGTTAGTGGAGCTATAGTTCTTTTTAATACTCTTTTTCCTTAACTTTTACATGGCAGTCAGTGGTTAATACCCCACTGTATTACATTTTTAGAGTGTTCAAAGTCTGAATGTGTTCCTTCCTTTATCACTCTCTTGTATATTTTCATTTTACAACCTAGCACCCTAGCACCTTTTCACTTCAGCTTGAACAATACTTTCCATCATTTCTTGTAGGGTATGTCTAGTGGTAAGGAATTCCTTCAGCTCTTGTTTGTCTGGGAAGGTCTTTAGTGCTCCTTCATTTCTGAAGGACAGTTTTACTGCATAAGTTATGCTTCATTGGCAGTATTTTCCCCAGCTCTTTGAGTATATCTTCCCACTCTCTCCTGGGCTGTAAAATTTCTACTCAGAAATCTGCTGATGGCCTTATGGGAATTCCCTTGTAAGTTACAAATTTTTTTTTCCCCTCCTCTCCTGGCTGAAAGATTTTGTCCTTTTCTTTGATTTTTGACAGTTTTATTCTGTATTCTGGAGAGGATCTCTTTGATTTTGTTTAGTGGCTTGTGAGTTTCATGAACTTGGTTATACAAGTCTCTCTCCAGATTTGGAAAGTTACCATTTTCTTTATAAAAACTTTCTGTCTTTTTCCCCTCTCTTTTCTTTCTTGGACCTTCAATAATTCAAAAATTGATTCGTTTCTTAGTATCCAATAGATTATGTAGGCTTTCTTCACTCCTTTTACTCATTTTTCTTTTATCTCTGGTTGGATAATACAAATTGATCTGTCTTGTAGTTCACTTGTTTTTTTCTTACACTTTGTGAAGTCTGTTGTTGAAGCTCTCTGTTGAATTCTTCATTCAGTTATTATATTTTTAACTCTGAATATCTTTTTGTTTCTTTTTTACATTTTCTCTTTTTGAGCATCTCATTTTGTTTGTGTTGTTTTCCTCATATCATTAAATTATTTATCTGTGTTCTCTTCTTGTAGATCTCTGAGCATCTTTTTTTTAAGGTTTTATTTAAATTCTAGTTAGTTGACATATAGTGTAATGTTGGTTTCAGGAGTAGAATTTAATGATTCATCACATATAAAACACCCAGTGCTCATCACAAGTGCCCTCCTTAACAGCCATCACCTGTTTAGCCCATCTCCCCACCCATTTCCCTCCATCAACCCTCAGTTTGTTCTCTATAGTTTTAAAGTCTCTTTATGGTTTGCCTCCCTCTCTTTTTTTCCCCTTTCCTTATGTTCATCTGTTGTTTCTTAAATTCCACATATGAGTGAAATCACAGTATTTGTCTTTCTCTGACAGACTTATTTTGTTTAGCATAATATACTGTAGCTCTATCCACATCATTGCAAATGGCAAGATTTTGTTCTTTTTAATGGCTGAGTATTATTCCTATATGTGTGTATATGTATATATTTATATACATGCACACACATCACATCACATCTTCTTTATTCATTCATCTGTCAATGGACACATATATATCCCATCTTCTTTATCCAGTCATCTGTCTATGGATACCTGAGCTCTTTCCATAATTTGGCTTTTGTTGATAATGTTGCTATAAATATTGAAGGTACAGGTGCCTCTTTGAATTGGTATTTTTGTATCCTTGAGCAAATACCTAGTAGTTAAATTGCTGGGTTGTAGGATAGCTCTATTTTAACTTTTTGAGGACCCTCCATACTCTTTTCCAGAGTGGCTGCGCCAGTTTGCATTCTCACCCATAGTGTCAGAGGGTTCCTCTTTTTTCTGCATCTTCACCAACATCTCTAGTTTCTTGTGTTTTTTATTTTAGCCATTCTGACTGGTATGAGGTGATAATCTCATTGTGGTTTTGATTTGCATTTCCCTGATGATGAGCGATGTTGAACATCTTTTCATGTGTCTCTTGGCCATCTGGGTGTCTTCTTTGGAAAAATGCCTATGCATGTCTTCTGCCCATTTCTTAACTGGATTTTTTTTTTTTTTTTGGTTTTGGGGTGTTGAGTTTAATAAGTTCTTTATAGATTTTGGATACTAACCCTTTATCAGATAGGTCGTTTCCAAACATCTTCTTCCATTTTTTAGTTTTGTTGTTTTAGTTTTGTTTAGTTTAGTTTAGTTTTTCTTTTAGTTTTGTTGTTTCCTTTGCTGTGCAGTTTTTTATCTTGACAAAGTCCTACTAGTTCATTTTTGCTTTTGTTTCCCTTGCCTCTGGAGACATGTCTAGCAAGAAGTTGTTGTGGCTGAAGTTGCAGAGGTTGCTGCCTATGTTCTCCTGTAGGATTTTGATGGATTCCTATCTCACACTTAGGTCTTGCATCCATTTTGAACTTATTTTTGTGTATGGTGTCAGAAAGTGGTCCAGTTTCATTCTTCTGCATGTTGCTGACTTGTTTTCCCAACACCATTTGTTGAAGAGACTGTGTTCTTTCTACTGAATGTTCTTTCCTGCTTTGTTGAAGATTAATTGACCACAGAGTTGAGCATCCATTTCTGGGTTCTCTATCCTGTTGCATTGATCTGTGTGTCTGTTTTTGTCTCTGAGCATCTTTGGAATAATTACTTTGAATTCTTTGTTGGAAATCCTTGGATATCCACTTCTTTAGGGTCAGTGACTGAGTTTTACATTGGTGGACTCATGTTTCCCTGATTTTCTGTGATCCCTGTAGCCTTGTAAAGGTATCTGTGCATTTGAAGAAGAAGTCACTTCCTCCAGACACTAAGACCTGCCTTTGATAAGGGAAGAATTTCACTGTAAGTAGGGCATGCTGGAGCATCTGGGATCCTGGAGTTAGTGGCACAGTGTGCCAGATATGGGGCTGTGTAACTGCTCCAGGTCCTGGGGCATGACGACGTGTCTTTGCTTGGGCCTCTGGGGACCACAGCATTGATAGCTCTATGGTCCTTGGCAAATACTATGGAGGCCTGCTGTGGCTGTGAGGGTTTTCCATAGTGGCTCCAGGTCCAATAGCTAGGGACCATGGCTGATGGTTGTGGTGGCTGAAACTGGTGGGGTATACACATATGACTGTTCAGGTCATCTGCAGGTTTCTCCAGTGTGGCAAGAGCTAGTTGGAGACACACATGCTGGTAAGGGTCAGGGTAAGCAGCAAGGACCAGGCCAGCTGTGGGTGTACTTGGTAGCTGCTGGCACCTGGCTGTCATTATGTACTACTGTGGCTGTTGGGTCACACCCCTGTACATGGCATTTAAGGCCAGTGACAGGTGTTAGGTCAGCAGTGTGCAAATGCACAACTTAGGAAATAGCCCCAAGAATGTGCATGGTGGGGGTCAGTCATGGGGGTCTAAGCAGGTGTCTTGTCCTCATACACCTGCAGAAACCGGGGCTGGCTGACAGTGTGGTTCCCAGGCTCTGGTGGGGGTGAAGAAGGGAGGGGACGGAGATGAACTTAGGCAGCTGGCATTGGTGAATACAAATACCTATATGTCAAGAGCTAGTGGGATCTGCTGGGGGTCTGCAGCAGCTGTGCTGGCTACCGAGGCCTTCTTTAGTGGCAAAAGCTATTGCATTTTTATGTTGAGCAGGTTACTGGGAACGGGGATCACTCCTGCATGGCTGCAATAGGCGGTATGTGTTTTTCTCCCTTGTTTTAGCCATCTCTGTCCATCTCAGCTTTGCTGGTCTGGGCAGGGCAAAATGGAAGTGGGGCCTTTTGTTCAGTGCCCCGAAGTCTGGAGAAGCCGGTTGCTCACTCTGCTCTTCTTTCCTGATGAGGGCAACTCTTTCTAGCTGGGAAGTTTCCTCTTGGTGCTGAGCAATGCCAGCTGGGGATGGGATGATGTGGGCAAATTAAGGCTGTCTTCTTTCTCTTTTCACATGGCTGTTCTCAGGACATCTGTTTCACTGTGTTGCGAAGTTTCTTCGGTGGACTCCAGAGCTCTCCCAGAACTGGTTTTGTTCATGGACACCTGTCTTACTTGTTGATCCTTGTCAGGGGCAGAGGCTGGGCTTTCCTACAGTGCCATTTGGGTGATTTTGTAAAACTGAAATGTGTGATGACTAAGAGGCCAAACTCTAGGCAGCACACCAGAATCGGCTGGCGGGGTGGCGATGGGGGGCTCTTACTAAATATTGATATCTGGGACCTCCCTCGACCAATTAAATCAGAGTTTCTAATGATAGAGCCTCAGCTCAGCAGGTGGATCCAAAGTACGGCTGGGTTAAAAAGTGTTCTGGGCACCAGTGGGGACTGCCCAGACACAGCACGGGCACCACAGAACTGACGGGATGGAAACCGAAAGCTGCCATCAGCCTTGGAATATGCCTGACCTAGAATAGAGCCTCTGATGGGAGAGAATATCTACCTAGCTGCCTGTCAGTTTCAGAATCTCCGTCAGCCTCAGAATAGTCCATAAAAAGGCCAGCATTACCAGGCTACTACTGTATACTTTTATACTGATACAGTTACTGAGCTACTTAAAATTCTTTTAGTACCAGTGCTAAAAATCCTTATTTTGAATAGTTAATAGACTCTGCCTCACTGTTTTACTAATTGAAATGCATTTTGCACATAAAGTTTTCAAATCATGTGGCCTATCCTGGAAAAACATGACATTTTCAATAAATACATAATCTATTAACAAAGTCAGTATTTCATTTGTCAGGCCCAGCATAGCTATGCCCAGTAAAGAACTACATCACCGTGGTAACCATTCCTCCAGAGAATCAACCAGTACTGGAAAAAAACTTGCCAAATTGATAATCAACTGACCTAATTAATTTAAAAAAGAAAAAATACAAATTGAAAAAAAAGAGACATGAAGAGAGGCAACATAAATAAATGCAGTTGTGTTTTTAAAAATTAGAAAACAATTTGGAAAGGATATTTAAGTATCAATGGAGCAAAAAATAAGAATGAATAGGTGAACAAATATTGGAAATATTTTTAGAATTTTAAAAGTCCATCAATAATTAAAAAAAATGTTTATGTGTCTAAAAAGAACCATTTGCCCAACTTTGGGATTATTTTAGAGGGCACAGTTTGGAAGTCCTGATGGCCATTCCCTAGTAACATACTATGTCAGTTGTCTTAAGAGATACATTATTTAAAGGGTAAAACTCTAACATTGGATTTGATGAATTTAAATTTTTTCTTAATTCTGTATGATATATATGTATTAAAAACAAAAAAAGGAGTCAAATTGCTGTAGCCTCGCATAAGAGAGGCAGTATTGGGCTGGATTTTAGGAAGCCTAGCATTTATACTTGACTCCCGCCCCCCATTGTTTGCTGTGTCCCCGATGGTGTACTTGAGAAGGGTCCCTCTATGTAGGAGTGCTTAGAAATCATGGCTATGTCCTTCCTGAGTTCCATAAACTTATCTCTTCATAAATGAGACCCCAAGCTTCATAGGCTTCTTTTTGTCTCCTTGTTTAAATACAGTGCAACTATAAAATTTTCATGAAAATTGTCATAATAGTGTATAGTTGCAGTGTTGTTCAGACTAATGAAAATACTATACATTAGTAATCATGCTATATTAACATAAGAAATTATCCCTTGTTTCTCAAATGTTTATTGAACTGTAGGTGGCAGAAAAGAAAGAAATTAAAGAATACTTTGAGTCAAACCTCTCTGAAGATGACACTGTACATTTCAAGCTGCCTAAATATCGACGTTTATTAGAAACTGTTCTGAGGTTTCTGCTGCTGGTTGACTACATATTTCAGGAACTCATCCGTAAACTAATGAATACTGCAGTCACACTACTTTTGGAATTATTTAATAATTCTGCTAGAATGCCATTTTCAAGGGAAAAAAGGAATGAAGATCTCATTAAGTAAATCAAAATTTTTTTACTTACAAAAGAGATTTGTGATCACAATGTAATATATTATCACTTATGGAGGAAATATCCAATAATTTAAGCTAGAATTTGAAAATTCTCCTCACAGCAAATTATATGTACTCATTCTTTGCAATTATCTGAACTTCTTATCTGGTAATACTTTCATTAATACTGTGCATAAAATTTAAGAAAATTTCCTTCCCGCCCAAAAAATATTCTGCATAGGCTAGGTTGCTATGTGAACTCTATGATGTTCAGTGAGTTTTGAAATTCAGGTAATGAATAATAATCTTAGTGTAAGTATGTCCCAAATATTACCTATACTAAAAATCACTGTTTATCTTGGAATTCAGTTTTAATTTGGTGTTCTGTATAAATTTGCTAAATCTGGCAATCCTATATATAGATATGCTGTATCTTCAAAGTTCAGAACTAGTTCTTAAAAAATCATTTGTAAGAATGATTCTGGCAGTAGTCACAAAGTTCGATTTGCATTCGAGGCAATTTTCTAAATATCTATTGAAAACAAAATGTTTTCATCTTTAAAAAAAAAAAGATTTTATTTATTTGAGAGAGAGCAAGCATGCGTGCATACTCACAGAGAGGGAGGAGAAGTAAACTCCCCACCGAGCAGAGAGCCTGATGCAGGGCTCCATCTCAGGACCCCGAGATCATGACCCGAGCTGAAGGTAGATGCTTAACTACCTGAGCCACCCAGGTGCCCTGTATTTTCACCTTATATTTAAATACTAATGTTAAAGCATTTTTCTTATTTTCCACAACTGGATCTATCGCTGTAATTTGTGAATCATGGAATATGAATTGACACTGTAGAATAGTTTATGTTCAAACTGTCAGAATTTAGCAATATCATTTTAAGTCAAATCAGAATTTCAGTATTAGAGTTAGTGAAAAATAAATTCATAAAATTTTGAAGATTCTTAAAGATAATATACTGTTTCTGTAATTTGCTACTGAATCCAACAGAGCTCAAATCACTTCTCTGAGACCTCATAAGTACTTTAAGTCAGTGCTAGGACTTTAACCAATATAAGAGCACAACTATTTAGTAGTAATAGCACATTAGAATTGTATTTCTCCTAAAACTACAGGTGTGTGTTTATCTGTGTGTTTGTGTGTTTAGGAGAAGTTTTTAATTTTGAACATAATTTTTTAAAAGATACTATAGTTAATTCATCATATAATAGGAAAATTTGAAAAACGGAAATTACCTTAATTCCATCACTTAAATACAATGTCTTATTATTTTGGTATAATTTCTCCTAGACTTTTCCTATGTATTTTTCTGTTGTAATCTTAGTGTACTATTTCATAGTTCATTTTAAAAATACAGCATGTCTCATGTATGTGTATATATATGCATATATATGTATGTATATGTAAATTTATGTATTTTAGTGTTATAGGAGGAATATGTGTGTAGTGGTTCAAGTACATATGTTTTTGGAGTCATACCACCGGGGTTTTAATCCCTTTTTCATCTCTGACATATTGCATAACTTAGGTTAGCTAGTAATAGTAAGCTAAGAAACATAAATAAAATCTTTAGACCTCAGTTTCCTCATCTGTAGACTAGAGATAACAATTATACCTATACATAATGTTGTTTGAGAATAAACAGAGTAAATGCCTGCTGAGTAGGAGCTATCATTATTAATCTGTTTCTGTTGACCTTCTTAATAGTATTGGTTTGTATTTCCATAGTGACTAATGATGTACATCCTTTCATGTGATTATTGGCTATTTGTGTATCTTCTCTGAAGAAACGTCTTTTCATGTCCTTTGTCCAATTCTCAATTGTGTTGTCTTTTTATTGTTAAGTTATAAAGAGTTTTTAAGATATATTTTGGGTACAAGACCCCTGTTATTACCATATAATAGATTATTTGCAAAAATTTTCTCCCATTCTCTGGGTCTTTTCAATTTCTTGATAGTATCCTTTGGAGCGAAAGTATTTAGTTTTGAAAAAGGCCAATTTATTTTTCCTTTAATTGTACTTTAAGTATCATGTCTAAGATCATTGCTTAATGCAGGGTCATGAAGACTGATACCTATATTGTAAGATTTTCAGTTTTAGCTCCTACATTCAGCTCTTTGATCCATTTTGTTTTAATTTTTGTATACAGTGTGAGGTAAGGGTCTTAAATTCATTCTTTCCCATATGGATGTCCAGTTGTCCCACCACGACTTACTGAAAAGACTCTTCTTTCTTCATTGAATTGTCTTGGCACACTTGCTGACAGTCAGTTGACCATAGATGTGTGGGTTTATTTTTTGGACTCTAAATTTCATTCACTTGATCTGTATGTCTGTCCTTATGCTGGTACTGCACTGTCTTGATTATAGTAGTAAGTTTTGAAATTGGAAAGTGTGAATCTTCCAACATTGTTCCTTTTCAACATGGTTTTGGCTCTTCTGGCTGTCTTGCATTTACATATGAATTATAGAATAAGAGTGCCAGTTTCTGAAAAAAAAGTAGCTGGAATTTATATTGGGATTGCATTGAATCTGTGGATAAATAAGGGGAGCATTTGCATTTTAATAGCATAAAGTTTTCCAATCCATGAATGTGAGATTGTCTTGCCATTTGTATAGGTAGTCTAATTTCTTTCAGTGGTCTTGTTTTTCCGTGTATATGTTATGCTTCATTTATTTATTCTTAAGTATTTTATTCTTTTTGATGGTGTTATAACTGGAATTAATTTTTTAAATTTTGTTTTGGATTATTAATTGCTAATGTATTGAAATATAGCTGGTTTTTGTATATTGATCTTGTATCCAGCAATCTTACTCAACTTGTCTATGAGTTCTATGTTTGTTTGTTTATTTGTTTTTGCTCCTTTGGATTTTCTATGCAGGATCATGACACCTGCAAAGAGAGATAGTTTTACTTATTTTTTGTCCAGTCTTACATCTTTTATTACTTTTTGTTGCCTAATCGCCCTGGCTAGAATCTTCAGTACAATGTTACTAGAAGCAGCAAGAGTGAACATTCCTGTTTTATTCCTGATCTCAGAGGGGAAACTTTGGTCTTTTTTTCATTGTTAGCTATGGGTTTTTTGCAGGTGCTTTTTTTATCAGGTTGAGGAAATTTCCTTCTATTGTTAGTTTACTGTTTTTACTGACTGAATCAACAAAAATGAGAAAACTGAAAGGGAAAGAGAAAAAAGTTTTTACATGAAATGTTGGATTTTGTTAAATGCTATTTTTCTGTGTCAGTTGAAATGGTTGTGTGTTTTTTTTATTTTATGCTACTAATGTGGTATAGTACATTAAATTAAATATACACATTTTTATACATTGAACCACCCTTGCATTCTTGGGATAAATTCCACTCAATTATGGTATAGGATCCTTTGTATATGCAGCTAGTTTGAGTTTGCTGGTATTTTATTGAGGAATTCTGTGTCTCTATTCATAAAGGATAAAGGATATTGGTCTGTAGTTTTCTTGTGATGTCTTTGTCTGGTTTGGGTTCCAGGAAAATAGTGGGCTTGTAGAATGAACTGGTATAATTTCTTCCTTAGATGTTTGACAGAATTCACAAGAAAACCTGTCTGGGTCAGCGGATTTCTATTTTTGAAAGCTTATGAGTTGTTTCTTAAATTTCTTTAATAGATGTGGTCCTATTCAAATTGTCTATTTCTCTGATTTTTATGAGGGTATGTGGAAAGATTTTCTTAAATGTTCTTAAATTTTCAGCCATTATCTTCTGCCAGAAATTCCTAACAGGTTTATTTTCTACCTTATTTTTTCGCCTTAAATTGAGATGTCTATCATATGGTTTGATATTACTTTCTAACTCCATCTGATACTTTCTGTCTTTTGATTAAGAAATTGAATCTATTCACACTTAGTAATAAGTGGTATGCTTTGCTTTTATTCCTTCCATTTCACTTATGCTTATTATTTATTTTACTTTGTTCTTTTTTCTCTTTCCCTTTCAGTTTTCTCATTTTTGTTGATTCAGTCAGATGACTTAATTCCCAATTCCTCCCTCTACCTCCTTGTTCTAGTGTTCCCTTATGCTTTTCAGTTTATGAATTTTCCATCTTCCTAATAATAATGGCTTAAATTTTATCTCCCTATTAGCATATATATGTAAATCTTCACTTTTCCATAAAAATGCTTCATCTTTTTACTTCCCCCAGTTAACAATCATAGAATATTTTGCTGAAGTGAAACATGATTTTTTTACTGTAGTAAAATATAAGAAATAGAATTCAGTACCATTAAGCACATTCACAGTGTTGTGCAACCATCACCATATCCATTTCCAGAACATTTTCATCATCCTAAACTGGGACTCTCTGTGCGTATACAATAACTCTTCATTCCCTGTGCATGGCCCCCTTCCTCCCACCAAGCCTTATGACCTCTAATATACAGGATTGTCTCCATGAATTTACCTGTTCTAGGTCCCTTAGTCAGTGGAGTACTCATACCATATTTGAACTTTGCTTAGTATAATGTTTTCAGGGTTTATTCATGTTGTAACAAGTATGAGAATTTCTTTCTTTTTTAAGGCTAGATAATAATCCAGTATGTATATACCACATTTTATTTATCTCCTATATCTCTACTGATGGACATTTGGGGTCGTGTTCACCTTTTGCTGTTGTAAATGATGTTGTTATGAACAGGGATGTGTAAATTTCTGTTTGAGACCTTGTTTTCAATTCTTTTGTGTATTTGCCCTGAGGTGGAGTTGCTGGATCCTATGGCCATTCCGCATTTTACCTCTCTGAGGCATTTCCTGCTGTTTTCTGGGGTAGCTGCCCTACCTTGATTCCCAACAGCAAGTGCCAGGGCTCTAATCCTCACTAACACTTATTGCTTCCCTCATTTAGAAAATAGTAGCCGTCCTAACTGGTGCAAAGTTACAGCTCACTGTGGCCTAGATTTGTAGTTCCCTGATAATAAGTGATGCTGAGCATCTTACCTTGTACTGATTGACCATCTGTACATATCTTCTCTGGCGGAATGTCTAATTATTTAGGTGTTGTGGATATTAGTAAGATACGGAAGTTTAGAAAGACGTTTTCTCCTTCTTATTTCTTAATCTAGATCATACAAGAATGTCTTTTCTGTCACTGAAAAGATAACAGATGATTATGAAGAGTTTGTTGATGATTCAGACTTACGTGTCACTTCAGTTTTAAAGTCAGAAGTAAAAACAGAAGCGGATATTAACGAGGTAAAATGGTCTTTGAAAAATATAAGCATAGATTTTTGGTGTAAAATGAATAAGTTTGGGAATTTAGGGGAATTAAAAATGCGATTTATGATCATTCACAATTTCTTGCACACACACAGAGACATCCCTCCTACTATGGAAAGCTATAATTACACTTAATGCAGGTGGTTCGTTTGTTCGTGCATTACTGAGTACTTACTATTTACCAGTCACTGAGCTAGGCACTGGGCTACAGCGTTGGGCAGAACAAGCCCCTGGCCTCTTGGAGTTTATATTCTGCCAAGAGAGAAGATAATGAAGTGATGGGTGCTATGAAGAAAACCAAAGGAAGATAAGGGAATGCAGAGTGATACTGTATCCTACTTTACATGGGAATGTTAGGAGAGACAACCCTCTTTAAAGTAGCAGCTACTCCCTTTAGCCCCCCACTACTGTATACCTCTGTTTGCTGTTCTTCAGAGTACTTTTTTCATTGTTATTAACTAAAAAATGACCCAAGACAAATATGAAAAATCTTGACAGAATCCTAGAAAAATTTCCATTAGGTAATCTTTTCTTGCCATGAAGAATTATATCCCACCCCACCCCAACACAGTATTTTACTGGGATTAAACTTTATGTGGTAGATGCTTGTCCTGTTTGGCAAAAGCAGCATTTTTATGAGATAGCACTGTATATAATGTGTATACTTGACACATTTTTTCCTTTAAAAAATATTTTAAGTACGCTTGGTAAAAAGGGAAAATGTCTACATTTTTTGTTTTAATTTGTATTTCTCTTATTAGTAGTGTATTTAAAAAAATAGGTTATTGGAGATTTTTGCTCATTAATCTCCTGGATTGATTTTTCTTATTATTTTGTAGGAATTCTTCACGTCTATATTGCCATTATCTTTTCCTACTAGATGGCTTGTTATTTTTATTCCCTTTTGATGTATTATTATCCATAATTCTTTTCTAAGATTTTTTATTTGAGAGAGAGAGAGAGAGTACGAGCAAGAGTAGGGGTGGAGGCAGAGAGGAGGAGAGAGAGAGAGAAGCGGATTCCTGCTGAGTGTGGAGCTTGACACAAGGCTCAGTCTGAAGACCCCAAGATCATGACCTGAGCCAAAATCAAGAGTCAGACACTTAACCAACTGAACCACCGAAGCACCTCTGTTACCAATAATTCTTAATTCAATGTAATAGAATTTATCTGTCCCCTTATTTGTGTTCATGTTTGAAATTATTTACCATTCTGACTCATAAATATATTCTTTAATTTTTTTATATTATTTTTAGATTTTATTTATTTATTTGACAGAGAGAGAGACACACAGCAAGAGAGGGAACACAAGCAGGGGGAGTGGGAGAGGGAGAAGCAGGCTTCCTGCTGAGCAGGGAGCCTGACGCAGGGCTCAATCCCAGGACCCTGGGATCATGACCTGAGCCGAAGGCAGATGCTTAATGACTGAGTCACCCAGGTGCCCCATTCTTTATTTTCTTATAAAAGCTCTGGAGTCCATCCTTCCATTTGTTTCTAAATCTGGGTGTAGTGTATGTTAGGGTTCATTTTCGCTTATTTCTCTATGAGTGACTGTTACTCAGGCATAGTTTCCTTACATCTTTTCCCTGCTGATCTGCACAGCGGCTCTTTCTTTATCATATGTCTCCATACACATGTGTCTTCTGTTTCCAAACTATTACTCTGTCTCGATCTATTTGCCGGTTAGTGCTGATCCCACACCAGATGAATGGCACAGCTTTGAAATAAGTCGTCTCCTTTTCTAAGAGTGTCTTGTCTAGTCTCAAATATTTGCATTTCCATATACATTTTAGAATCAGACCCTGCTTGGATTTTCACTGAAATCGCCTAGAAGATGGAGTTAATATTTTATGATATTGAGTCTTCCCATATGATTGTGCAATTTATTTGTCTTCTTTAATGTCTTTCAGTCTCTTTTATAATTTTTCCCATAAAAATCTTGTGTAATGTGTGTGTATGTGTGTGTGGATTTAGCCTGTATGTGCATTATCGCTCCAGCCCGTACTGCAAGAGAATTGTTAGTTAGTTGCTTCTAGTAGTTCTTTATGAACACTTTAGAATAGAAATATTTTTAGATAAAAAACATGCACTGCTTTAATTTTTTCCTCAGGATTAACATTAAATCAGCACTATGGACCTTTTCACGGTTTTCCATTTGCATTGCATAGTGTATCTTTAGACAAGGTTACACCAATTTCTATTAAAGACTGCCTTTTAAATGTATCCTATTTTATACTGGCTGTTGCTTATTGACAGTTGAAATCTGGGATAAACTGGTCTTAATTTTTGGATACTCTTCTTATGCTCATTAGCCATTTGTATTTCTCATTTTTATGAATTTTTAATTTTCTTTCCCATTTTTCTGATGGAATTATTTTTCTTACTGAATTACAAAACTATTTATAAAATACAAACCATAACCATTTGTTATACCATGAAAATGTAAATCTTAATGCATTTTTTTGTGTGTGCATTCTTCATTCCACCCTCCATAGCTCACAGTGAATTTTTTTGCAATAAATTATTGGTTACTGGAATATTCCGGTGTCAGTACAACACTGCATCTGTACATGTTCTCACTCAAAATTGTCAAGACTCGTGTCACATATCGGTGGGTTTGGGTCCAGATCTCACAGTGACATGCCACTAAATGCCCTCAGCGTGGGACGTGTCCCCCAGCTGCTGGGAGTGTTGTCAGCAGATAGCCTTTAGCTGTCCATTTTTTCAGACATGGCTGCAAGTGCAGCCCTCTTATTCAAGGTCATGCCTCTTTTTGGGGGAGACCCACATGCAATTAACAATTGTAACAAGGGTATAAAAAGCTCTGAAGGGCTGTTCCAGCTCCTGAGCTCCCCACGGCTTGGCTGAGTCTGTGGTGTGGCCTGTGTAGAGTTTAGCCATCTACATGAGAAGCAAAATCAAGGAACAGTTTGGGGGTTCTTTTTTCCTTAGGCAAAAATGTTTCATGTAGGGTGTGTATGTTTTCTTCGCCTTTATATTTCCTTTCCAAGAAATCTCTTGTAAATGACGAAACTGTGAAATGGGTTGCCAAAAAGGTTGTTACCCTTTGTTTTAGATGCCTCGAGCAGTGTAAGCCCGAAAGTGAACCCTGTCCTCATCTGCTCCGTCCTCCCTCCCTGGGGAGTGAGGATCTCATCCACCAATGTAATTACCATACGCTTGCTATTAAAGAGCTTTCCAAATCTTGCTTGCTTTCTCTCCTTCCACACATATTGACCCAGGGACATTCCTTAATGTTTATGTCCTGCCTGTCTCAAGTTGGCTTCCCAGGGAACCCAGTCTATATACACTCATAAACACAAGAATGCTTGTAATTTATCATTTCTGATTGTTACATAGTATTCTGATTATTACATAGTATATACATATTCCAGTTTTCTTCTTTGAATTGCATATTGATACTCTTGAACAGTTTTTTCTCTTGGGTTTCTTACTGATTTTTAGGACTTTCTTGGGTATTCCAGACATTGACTCTTTGTTTATTTTATTTTATTTTTTAATTTTTTAAAGATTTTATTTATTTATTTGACAGACAGAGATCACAAGTAGGCAGAGAGGCAGGCAGAGAGAGAGAGAAAGGAGGAAGCAGGCTCCCTGCTAAGCAGAGAGCCCGATGCGGGGCTCGATCCCAGGACCCTGAGATCACGACCTGAACTGAAGGCAGAGGCTTTAACCCACTGAGCCACCCAGGCTTTGTTCCTGTCCATTAACATTAGGTATAGATCTTTGGTAATGGAAATTCTTAATTTCCATGTTTTAAAATTCAACACTGAACCTGATCTTCCAGTTTGCTTATGAGTAGATCTGATGTAGACAGCATTATGATGCTGGCGTAAATCTCGTGTGTGTGCCTGATTCCACTTTTGGCCCACAGTCCTGACAGTCGCATCTCACTCGTGCTTCACCTTCCAATATCTGACCTTGGTTCTCTCCTATTTTTGCTAAACTCATGTTGGTACAGACTGAGTTTCTGACCTCGTTCTAATATCTAGTCCAAGCAAAGATAGCTAATGGGGGCCTGGATGGCTCAGTTAAGCATCTGCCTTCTGCTCAGGTCATGATCCCAGGGTCCTGGGATCCAGCCCTGCACAGGCTTCCTGTTCAGTGGGGAGCCTGCTTTTCCATCTGGCTTTGCCCCTCCTTCTGCTTGTGCATGCACTGTCTCTTTCTCTCTCTCAAATAAATAATCTTTAATTTATTTAATAAATAAATTTATTTATTTATATTATAAATATTTAATTTATTTAATAAATAAATAAATAATCTTTTGATAGATAATTATTTTATGTTGTGATGTGTTGAGTCAAATGTACCTGTGGGCAACCAGGTGACAATATTTCTATTAGGATTTTGGAAATCTAGATTTGACTTTCAAGAGAGAGAGCAGGACTAAAGTGGGAGAGGTCCCCATTTCCCACTGCATACTGTAGAATTTAGTTATAGCCTTTTCTCTCTTGTAATGTGTAGTCTTGAGGAACTCAGTCTAGTTGCTGATTCATTCTTTTTGGCATAAAAAAAATACCCAAAAAATGTACTACAGAAAGATTTTCAAGCCCCACTTCATATTGTAACTGGAGTCATAGACCCACAATAAATTTCAGCCTTGACTACATGCTAGCAATGTAGCCTTTGACAAGTTAATATAAACTTCCTAAGTCTGAGTTTCTTTTTATACACAATGAGAGTAATAATTTCTTTCTCAGGGTTACTGTGAAGATGAGGTAAAGGTAACTTATTTACTGTAGTGCCTAGGACATGATAAACACTTATCAAATAGTAACTATATCAAATAGTATAGTATGTTCTGAGTATACGTATCAAGTATACTTCTGTATTTGATATAGATCCAAATACACTGTATCAAGTAGTAAGTACAGTATACATATTTCAAGAATGGTTCTATGCAAATATTTATATACTATAATATTAGAAGTTATGCAGGGTTTGAGGTCCAGTCATTACCAGAATTAGAAGTTATTTTCCAGAAGAAGCTACACAACACATTATATATTTGTTTGGAATTGTCTGTGAACTTCTTTATTGTGATAAAACATACATAACTTGTAATTTACCATTTTAACCATTTGCACATAAAATTCAGTGGCGCTAGTACATTCACAGTGGGGGGACACTATCAGCACTACCCATTTTGCAGAAGCTTTTTATCATCCCATAGAAACTCCCCATTTATTTGTGTGGAATGTTTAAGGATTGTATATCACCTTCAGCATCTACTCAAAACTCTTTCCCCAGCAGCTTAATAGAGTGTGAATGGTGTTTGTTTATACTGTTAACTGCCTTTATTTATAAATGAATGGTCAAGGTTCTAGCAGGCAGCCTAGCTGACCACCGAGAATGGATACATCCAGAACGGTGGGTTGTATGTGGGCTCTGAGGGATCTGTACATTAGTGGAGAACCCATGTCGAGACAGAGCCTAAGAGCAAACACATTGTTTAAGTAAGATATTTATATGTAAAATATTCTGGTTATTTCTCAGTAGGGATGGATACTTGTACTAGGATATGAATGTTAGAGTGAGAAACTAGCACCTATAGAAATGGATTTGAAATATATTCCTGACTCGTAATTCTTAATGTGGAGTACACAGTAAAATCTCCTGCTCAGCTTTTAACCCACTGAGCCACCCAGGCGCCCTCCTGCTCAGCTTTTAAATGATTCAAATTCTTGGTATAAAATTGCTCAATCAATATATTGTGCACCTGAAACAAATATAACATTGTATGTTAATTATACTTCAATTTAAAAAAAAAAAAAGTATTCTTGGGTCCTGCTCCTGATCTTTTAACTCATAACTATTTTTAATAAGCTTTCCAATGATTACTATTTAGCTACTCTGGAATTAACTTACAGTCTTCTGGGGGGAACTATACATTATAATGTATCCTCTGTTTTACATTAGCTTATTTTAACATGCAAATGTCAGTTACATGTTAATATTATGTTATTCGGTTATACTGAAACTATAGATCATTTAAAAGTTAGATCTGCATCATCCTAGTTTGAAGGAATGTTCTTTCCGTTACATATTGTCACTGTCATCCTAACATGTCTGTTCGTTAGATTTTGAACAGTATTAAAGTGGATGAGGATTTGAGAAAAGTATATGCACCGGTATTTGAAGTAGCTCTACATTTGAGCGTTCCCGAAGAGAGAGGCTCTTCAGAGAGTTCCACAGAGAACTCTCATGAGGCTGACAAGTCCTCTGAAGGATCCGAGTCATGTGAAGATGAGGCCTCAAAAAATGAAGTCGGTTGTCTCATAAGACACTCCAGTGAAGAACTGCCAATAATGCAGAAAACAGAAAAAGTCTCTTCCAACTTGCAAGAAATTCTTTCAGGTAAGATGAAGCAGGCTAGTAAGAATGAAGGGAAATGGCCTAACAGCTGGAAAAGACAAATGAGAGAAATTATAGCAGCTTACATATGATCCATGACTAAGTTGTAAATATTAAGAATGCTGAACATGAGCATAAACTTAGATTATTTGTGGTGCATGTAAGTAATAACACCATCATTCATTTTGGTCTCCGTACTCACACCATTTCTCACGCGTGGGGACCTGAGGAATCCCCCCCGGAGGATGAATACCACCTGGGATGCTTGTTAACAATTCAGACTCTTGGACCCCATCAGGATCTGGGGGTGAGGTGTCCTGCTCGAACACTACCTTTCATTTGGTCATTTAGCTGGTTTAAATATCAATCAATGTTTTATTCTCTTTTTTCAATGGATTCTTACAGGCATAGAAATCATGACTGAGTTTGAGAATAAATACATACATGATGAGTAAGTAGTAGACATTTTTAAAATTACAAGTAATTATAATTTATGTTAGCTATGCATTTTTCTGAAATGAGTTTTATTTTCTCAGATTTTTGGAATTTGCTACAAATCTCTCCTTAGCTCCCAACAGATTAGAGTTTTCAATAAAAATTCAAAATATGGTGACTGACATTGAAAAATGTATAAGTAAGTATTTTAAAGTTTAAATAGATACACTGTCTTCTTTGGCAATATTTTCTTAGATGTAGACATTTGATACTTATACCCAGAGACATGACATACTTTACAGTGTATCAGGAGATCAGAAATTCCCAGTCTTTGGGATCAATCAATGCGAACTTGGGATTATTTAAGAATGTGTGAATTAGGGGCTGCCTGGGTGGCTCAGTGGGTTAAGCCTCTGCCTTCAGCTTGGGTCGTGATCTCAGGGTCCTGGGATCGAGTCCCGCATCAGGCTCTCTGCTAGGTGGGGAGCCTGCTTCCTCCTCTCTCTCTCTCTCTCTAATTGTGATCTCTCTCTGTCAAATAAATAAAATCTTAAAAAAAAAAAAAGAATGTGTGAATTACACATATATCCAAAGAGTACATAAAAGATAGGAATTAGGATAATAGACTAAAGTTTGGATTTTTTCAATGATATACTACAGAATTTTATGAGACTTAAATAAGCCTTATCTTATATCATAACAAAGATATTATTTCCATCTTAAACAGATTTTTATTAGTTCTTCTCTAGCTATGTGTATATAATCTGAAAATACATGGCTATTGTTAGCTTGACCAATGAATTTATCCCTTCTCCACAATCTAAGTCTTATAAAGATCTTAAAATAGCACAACCCTTGTCAACTGTTTAAATGTTTATATTTCCTTTTGTTATTAATAAATTTGAAGAGGGATGTCTTGAGATGGTCAGATATCTTTGTTTCTTCTGAAAATTTTGCCCACTGATTTTAGCATTTATTTGTGGATCTTGCACTCTTTAATTAGTGGATCCATTTCTTTATTTAGCTATTTATTTATATAAATATAGATTCAGTGATCTGTGTACATATTTGTATGTGTATGTATGTATACATTTATGGGTGTGCATATATATTTACCTGAGAAAAACAAAACATCTTGATCACCCCATCATTTCAGCCATCCTCATATAATAACTTTTGCACCCTGCATTTTTACTTTCATTGACATACATTAATGAAGCTTATATTTCACATATTTTATTATTATTTAGCAATATACTATAGATATTTTCCACATTGCTATGTGTGCTCTTATAATTGTCACTTAGATGGATTTACAGTATTCCATTCCATTCCATTAATGTGCAATAATATGTTTAACCATGAGTGCAAAGTTAAACATGCTTGTTACTATGCATGGTCTTGCCATTAACGTCTGGTGCAAGCTTGAGTCTTCCGTGGATCTTCTCACAGAATAATTGCATGAGAGGGAAACTGATGGGGCTAAAGTCGTTCTCTTACCGATCTGTGGTTCTTTTGGACTGAGAAAATGAATCTTTAATTTTTTTTAAAGATTTTATTTATTTATTTGTCAGGGAGAGCACAAGCAGGCAGAGTGGCAGGCAGAGGCAGAGGGAGAAGCAGACTCCCCGTTGAGCAGAGAGTCCGATGTGGGACTCGATCCCAGGACCCTGGGATCATGACCTGAGCCAAAGGCAGCAGCCCAACCAACTGACCTACCCAGGCGCCCCGAATCTTAAATCTTTAATACAAGTTTTAAGAAAAATTAGTAGGTTGTTTGGCTTGATTTTATGGTGACATTTTTGCCATGCAGAACATTATTTTAATAGTTACAAGATGTGCAGAGCCTTGTAGAAAAGGCTCCAGGATGTGGTGTCCTCATTAGACAGGCTTGCCCAGTGAGCACATCATAAGAACATTCTCCTACTTGTCTTCTAATTCTATTATGATTTCACTTTTATGTTGAAATATTTGGTTGCCCTAACATTTATTTGGCTTGTGTGGACTTGTCATTTTTTCCCAGATGACTGATGATCTGTCTGTCACAGTGCCACTCACTGAGTCATCCCTTCCACACCCTCACTGGCTTGAAATTCTGCTTTTATCATTCATTATATTGTTGTATGTTTCTTTATTTGTGGACTGTGTAGTTGATCTGTCAGTAACTCATGAACCAGTACTGTATTGTTGTAATTCTGGAACTTCTTTTCTCCCCCAGGAATGTTCTAGGTTTACTGATGCTTGTTTTCATCTTTGGAGTGTAACAGAGTATTACTGTGACTTATTTTGGTGCTCCAGTTATCTGGCTTTGCTTTTGCAGAACGATTCTTTTCCTGTGGGTCTTGTGCCTTTTCACCTCACCCTAACCCTTTGTGGTGCCTGCTATAGCTTGTGGGACCACAGGATGCCACAGGTCCCCCTTGTCCATCCTTTGCCCCAGCCCTGGGGCATGCCTGTGACTTACAGGAGGGGTGCTGCCGGGGTTGCCTCACAGGGAAGGGAGCCGGGAAGTCCATGTGGGAAGCATCATTGCAGGTAATTCTGTGTCCTACACATGGAAGGTCAGGTCAGAATTGCTGCTCTGACCTTCTCGAGAAGCAAATGCGTCAGCTAATGCGCAGTGTTTGTGTGCTGTTCTTTTCCCCTCTGTCCTTGTTTTCAGGCAAAACAGTTTTCCCAAGTTCCTTGTCAACTTCCTTGTTCTCCACCCCCTTGAGTGAGGTTATAGAATTTATTTGTAGCATAGCTAGGTTACTTCGTCCCAGGCATTATTCTGTCTTGGGTTCTCCCGGTATCCTGGTTGGTTCTTCAAAACTTTGCCTCTGGTGAGATTCCCTGCGCATGGGCTCCACAGTTCGATGTGCACCATCCGAGCAGCAGGCATCCCCAGCTTCCCCGTGCGGCCCCTCCCGGTCCAGCCCTCCTCTACGCCCTCTTGGCTCTGGCAACCAGTCTGTCTTTTCCCAAACGTCAGAAAGTGGTTCTGGCTTTTTCACATAGAAAAATGCACTTCGCATGCATCCATATTGCTGCATGAAACGATAGCCTGATCCCTTCTTCCTGCTGAGCTGTGTTCTGGGGTCTGGATGTACCACAGTTCGTTTGTCCCCTCGCGTCCAGGGCCGAGGACGAATGAAGCTGCTGTAAACATTCCCTGGTAGGTTTTTGGATGAACGTAAGTTTTCCTTTTTCTTGGGTTGTTAACCATGGGTGAGGTTGCTGGGTCATATGGTAGGTGTATGTTTAATTTTATGAGAATTGCAGAATGGTTGTATCATTTTGCTTTCCCACCAACACTGCATAAAGTTCCAGTCACTCTGCATCCTTGTGAGCACTTGGTATTGTCCGATTATAAAAAAAAAATTAGCTATTGTAATAGGTGTGCAGTGATAATCTCACTGTGGTTTAATTTGCATTTCACTAATGATTAATATTGTTCATCTTTTCATATGCCTATATATTCATATATATTCATCTTATGTATATTCATCTATAAATATATCATATACATCTTTTCATATGCTTATATACATATGCTTGTGTACATTTTTTGTGGTCAGATCTTTAGATATTTTGCTTATTTTCTTAATTGGGATGTTTGTTTCCTATTGTTTATTACAAGAGGTCTTTATGTGCACTCTGGGTACAAGTCTTTTTTTTTTTTTTAAAGATTTTATTTATTTATTTATTTGACAGACAGAGATCACAAATAGGCAGAGAGGCAGGCAGAGAGAGAGAGGAAGGGAAGCAGGCTCCCTGCCAAGCAGGGAGCCCGACGCGGGGCTCGATCCCAGGACCCTGAGATCATGACCTGAGCCGAAGGCAGAGGCTTAACCCACTGAGCCACCCAGGCGCCCCTGGGTACAAGTCTTTTATCAGACACAAGATTTGCAAACATTATCTCCCAGCCTGTGCCTTATCTTTTCATTCTTTCTCACAGAACAAACCTTCTTAACAGCAGCTTATCAATTTTTTTTCTGTTATGGATTATGCTTTGGTATCTACAGACTCCTGGTCTAACTCAAAGTCACAGATTTTTCCTGTATTTTCTCTTGGAATATTTATAAATTAGTGCTTTATACTTAAGTATATGATTCATTTTGAGTTAATTTCGCATAATGTATGAAGTGTAGGTGGAAGTTTTGTTGTTCGTTCGTGTGTTTGTTTTTGCCCGCAGACCTCGGTTTTTCAGCTAGACTGTGTGTGAGTTGCTGGTGGTGGTGGTTGTGTGCCTGTTTCCTCACTGTGTTGGCTTCATGCTCTCCACATGGCATCATGTAGCACAGACATTTCAGCTGTTTCTCAGCTTAATAATTTTTTCTCAGCCTCTCTTTTAATTATGCCTTGACCCACCACCACCCAGTACCTGTGAGTGAGTCTGTTGTTCCCATAAAATTAAATCCAAACTTTTACACTTGTCTTAGATTCCATTTATCAGTACAGAACACTCTCTAGCCCTCATAATAAATCAGCCCCAGTTTCCAGTAGTTTTAGATTCATGGATAATTTTAAGATGTTACTTTTGATGGGACTCCTAAAAATACTAACTTCTGAACTCTGTATTTTAGCCAGGATTATTCCTCTTTGCCAAGATCCTCGCCTGTCTCTCTTTACTGAATCGGTTTTAATTACAAGTTTACCTAATAAGACTGAAAGTGGAATGGCCTATAAGAAGCCAGCCAGATGGCCAGATTGTCAGATCCTTTTTGAAATGGATCCTACGTACCAAAGTAAAGTAAGTTTTAAAAATGGTTTCTCTCAAGGACTACTTGGCTCTAGGAGCAGAAACCCCCTGAGATTCTTAGACTAATGGGACTTGTTGAAAAAAAAAAAAATATATATATATATATATATATATATACTTATTTATTATATATAAATATATATACTTGTTGAGTATCCTAACTTATGGCAATGGAGGTGTCATTTCCATCTCATCTTCCCATCTTCCTGCTCCTGGGCTTCTGGCTCTGTTCACCTCTTTTGTTTTTTCCAACTTCTGCTATGAAAGGAGCTTTCTCTTTTATGGTTCCCTCCTGACACTGACTTGGCAGAGCATTGACGTGAGGTGGCTGGGACTTCCCATTACAATCCCGCTGGGTATTGTGGTTCAGAGTCACAGGAGAATCTCATCCTCTCCTCTTGGGTCAAATTCTGCCTGGACAGGGGCTGTGTCTTGGGAATGGGCAAGGTCATACAGCCCACGGACCTGCCCTTGTGTGGGGCTGCCCACGGAGCATCTGCCCTAAGCAGGATGACAAGCACGGCGAAACATGACCTCCAAACAGCATGCTGACTAGACAGAGAAATGGCCTAAATGTTAAAAAGGCCATTGAAATTTCTTAAAGTCTTGGGTTTCCAACGTAATTCCGTAGTGTGGGTTCTTCACGAAATGGACACAGGGAGCTATTCTCGTACATATTCTGACAGAACCACCAGCCTGTCAACCCACACTAGTTACTCTCACCAGTTCTGACTTGTTAACACTTTATTTACAGATTGCCAGGCTCCTGACTGTCGTTGGTAATTGCATGGGGCAAGTTAATGTTTACAGCTGCAAGTTTATAAAATACTGTTCCATGGTACAGAACGCCAAAGCCATGAGCGTGAAAATCTCATTGGTGGATGAACTGACTTCAACACAGTTTAAAACGATCCTGGCTAAATTCAGAAACTATCTTCAGTATATTATTAACATGGCCGTTGAGAAACGCATTGGTATTTTCAAAGTCATAAGTCTCAGTTATCAGTCAGAATGCTTACCATATGTTGAGAATGTCCTACATCTGATCCACAACCTCCTGCGATCCGTAATTGAAAGGAAGAATACAAATCTACTGGAAGTAAGTATTTTGGAAATTCCTGTTGCATGAGAATCTTTATGATTATTAGATTATTATTTTAAAATATGTACTTAGGAAATCCAAATGAGTGTCATCCTCAGAAAATTCTAATATGTATTAACACCTGTGTGGGTCTCTGATCTGATATCATTTCCTCAAAGAAACTTTCTCTGTCTGCCATTTCTAGAATGGCACCTCATGTTCCTCGCTCTGTCTTTTCCTTGTTGGGAATCCCTGCAAACTTATAAATATGGAAGCGACATGACACAAGTTACGTTTTTGTAGGGACCATTCTGGCTGCAGCATAAAGAATGGGTTAAAGTGGGACAGGACAGGAAGAAAGCTGTTTGTGGCATCTAGGGAAGAGGTGATGAACGCTCGCACCAGGGCAGGAATGGTATGGAGTCGGAGAAGCAAATGGCTTTGAAATCTGTTTCAGAGATGGAATGGACAGGATGTAGTGACTGGCAGAATGTAGGAAGAAGAGGAAGGAATTAATGACACTTTGAGCTTTTGGGCTGGGCCGCAGGGCGAGCAGGGCTGCAGCCCACGGACCAGGGAGCACAGAGCGCACTTTACTGCGTAACCATCAGGCGGACCTGGGCGGAGTGCGGGGCTGGCCACCGGCAGGGAGTCCAGACCAGAAGCCCGCGTGCATGGGGCCAGTGTGCAAGTGGTCTTTGAGGTCCTTCAGGAGAAGGTGCCTGCTTATGTGTATGGTGAGGATGGGAGAGAACCCCCCCATCAGAAGCCTGGAGAATGCCAGTATGCGGGAGGTTGCGAGACTGAGAGCAGCCTGCAAAGCCCCTGTGAGGGCACAGCCTCTCTGAGGAGACTGAGGGAAGCAAGGGAGTATTTTGAGAAAGAGGGAACGTTTAGTAGTTTTTGATGCTACGGAGAGGTCAAGAGAGGATTGAAAAGTGTCTATCTTTAGAACCACAGCAATCCGAAAACATACACAGAATTACTCTCTATTTCACTTAGGGTTATATTCCCAACAAGTATTAGAAAACAAGCAAACAAAGTGTATTATACAGCAGTTTCTTTGTCTCATACAAAAAGACGTCTCGGCGTGGGTGAGCCAGGCCTCCCCTTCTCTCTGCTCCGCTCCCTGTGACGAGGGCTGCTGCCCCACAGGCTCTGTGCTCATGCTCTAGGCGGAAAGACAGAAACGTTGCAGCAGCAGCCTGGGCCGTTTTACTTCCCTTGTCGACACCTGCGCTGGGTCACAGGGCCGCCGCTGCTGGCCCTCGTAAACTCCTCTTCCTCGGTGGTTGAGGAAAGCAAGCACAAGATGGAATGGCTTGGGTTTCACGTCAGACATAGGTATCTGCCAGTCGAAGCCATCGCTTTTCACAGCCTTCTTCCCACGTGTTGAGTTTTAGGGGGCATCGCAGATCTCGCCGCTCTTACCCAGCCGGGTACTGAGCCGACTGGGAAAGAAGACAGCACATTAAGGCAAAAAGAGATTAAACTATTTCCTTTATTATTATTAAAGTACACCTTGGAGAATATGGCTTTCCCACACTGAAGCTCAGAGTTAGGGAGAGACTTAGCCCCCTCAGCACTGGTTGCCCTGAAACATGACCAGCATCCTGGCCGCCATGAGCAGAGAGGAACGTGTACGCTCAGCGACAGGCGGGCTTTTGCAAGGAGGGTCTAGGCTCTGCCTCTCCACCTTCTCTTTCCAAACTCAGCAGTCACAGGAGTCACTTCGTCTTCCCAGGAAGTGACTGTAGGGCAGAGGGGCCACCCGCCAGACTGGATGAGTGGGGTCCCCCGCCACATGGAGACATCGGGAGTGGGGGTGAGTGTTTCTCCCACCCAGCTGCCCTGCACACTCTATCAAGAGCAACATGGCGCTTAGCCTTCTGGTGAGCTCTAAGTAAAGACGGTAGAAGGCCCCACTCACCCAGTATAAGATGGTGGGGAAGGAGCAGGATATGTATAACTGAAACCTCCATCCTATAAAGAAGAAAGTGGGGAAACGGTGAAGGTGGTCTAGTGGAAATACTGAATCTTACTGGACAGAAATACTGAGAGTTCCTTTCTTTGAGGGTGGAGTAAGGTCTGTGGTTGGCCAGTCTTTCAGCCTCTGGCTCAGGTCTCTTGCCCTGGTGACTCCCAGTTAGGTCCTGTAGGATGACTCTCTGGGTTTGGTATTCTTCACCATCTCATCCAAGCCGGGCATCATGGGCTTATACTTGCTGGACCCTGACCAAGTACACCAGTGAATCTCCTGTTGGCGTGAGTTCGGACACCTGCGTGTGCCTTAGGAAATGCTGTTGGTTATTAGATTTGGACTTGCTTCTTAAAATAATTCTTTGCTCTTTGCTTCTGGTTAACTCCACACGTCAGTCTAGACAGGATTTTGAAGCTGGAGAACTTTTTATTTTTATCTGCTATCTGTGCTTGACACATCCCTCTGTGCCCTAAAAGTATGGTTCCGTATCTGAGGCTGTCTGGAACACAGACTTGGGAAGAAAATCTACACCCTTAATAGTTTGTGCCAGTGAGCTTCCCACTAATCCTGGGGTCCCACCATCTTCAGCCCAGGTGCCTGATTAAAGATAAGAGCTCTGATCTTCTCTTCTGCTAACTTGCCACTTGGAAGCCACCACTTTCATCCAGAGCTCAGAAACAGTTTGCTGTCTCAACTTCTGCAAGCCTTTGGATTAAAGAATCCTCAGGTCGTCTCTGCAAAAGGCAGAGGAGAATTTTCTTATCCGAGCTGTAGTTCCCTCAGTCTCTGCTTAACTCATTTCGCATAAGTTCATCTCCTAGGATGTCACTGGAAGTAACAAAAAGAACCAGAGTATGACACTGCATGTTTCTGACTATTTACCCAGTGCTGCAGCTGCGGCTAGCACCGCTCTCAGCCCCGAGCACAATAGCAGACAACACTGATTCCAAATAATTTATTTGCCACCCTTCCCCGAAGAAGATGGTCAATAGATACAAAATATTCTCAACAGGGTCATCATCAGGGAAGTAAAAACCACAGGTTTAAATGGCTAGAATTGAAAAGACTGCCAATAGCAAGTTCTGAGAAGGGTGCAGAGGAGCTAGAATTTCCACACGTTGTCGGTGACAATGAAAATGGCACAGTCACATTGGAAAACTGGCCATTTCTTGTAATGTTAAATTTCCACCTACCATTCAGCCCAGCAACCCCATTCCACATTATTTATTTACAAAAAATAAAATGGGATCCACACAAAGACTTGTACTCACAAAGTTGTAGGGGCTTTGCCCACAAGTGCCAAAACCTGTCAACAATCCAGAGATCTATCAAGAGATGAGTAAGGAAAAAAATGGTGCATTTATGCCTTGGAATAGCATTCAGCAATGAAAAGGAATGAACGAGTGCTGCGTACAGTTTGGAATGACTGCAAAAATATGTTGACTTAGAGAAGCCACCCACAAAGGAGTATGTGCCGGATGATTCCATACATATGGAACTTGACAAATAAAGTTTAATCTGTAGTCACAACAAGCAGATGGTGGTTTTCTGAGGCCAGGAGTAGGAGGAGGTTATTTGGGATGGGGCACAAGGCTTCTTTTAGGACAATGAAAGTTTTCTATACTTCATTACAGTGGTAAGTACACAGGTGTATAAATTTGTTAAAACTCATCGTGATGTACAGTTCACCTCTTTTGTATGTCAGTTTGGCTTCAACTGATTTAAAAAAAAAATCACGGCTTTTCCATTTACTATTTGAAAGACCTCTTATTCCTGCTGTACCTCAGTTTATCTGTAAATTGGGGTAATATTAGTGACTAACCTAGAGAGGCTGTCAGAGTTAAGTGAGTTAGGGATTATAAAACCCTAAACACATTCTGGCACTTAGCGCCAGATGAACATAAGTCATTGCAAACCAGACTGCTGCACATAGAAGGCTCAGGGTGTTGAATTCCAGAGAACTTTCTGAGCTATATATTTTTTTAAGATTTATTCATGTATTTGAGAGAGAGCATGTGAGGGGAGGGAGGACAGAGGGAGAGGGAAAGAACCTAAGCAGACTCTGCACTGAGTGTGGAGCCTGACATGGGGCTTGATCTCAAGACCCTGAGATCATGACCTGAGCTGAAACTGAGAGTCCGACGCTTAACGGACTGAGCCACCCAGGTACCCCTGAGCTATAATTTTTTTTAGGAACCAGGTTTGAAAGTTGTTTATTCATTCTCTCTGGCTCCTGCATGGCCCCAGGTGTGTTTTTATGTATTTCCTGAGGCTTTGAGTAGCTTCCCTTTACATGGCTAAGGATGTTCCCCTATTTTGATGAGAGTATTTTTATCTACATGTGTTTTATAAAATGCTTATTCTACATCCCTTGAAATAATCACACATTTGTTTTCTTCAGTCTTTTAATGTGGTTTGTTACATTAGCTGACTTTCTTAGGTTAGTGGGTTTAGTTGCCAGCACACGTGGGCACTGATTTGTACATTATAAGATGTTTGCATTCATGCTTACAAGTGAAATTGGTCTTTGACTTTCTTCTCCCATCCGTATCTGTCTTTGCTATCAGTGTACTACTAGTGACAAAGGGAGTTTGGGTGTATTTCAGCTGTTTTCTACCATCTGTTTTTTGCATGAAATTGGGATTACCTGTTTTCTTTGTGATACAAATCGGCATTATCATGTGTTTCTTTCTTTTTTACTGGCATTTAAATGGGATTTGTGGTTAGGGTCAAGATAGCTATGTTTACTATCTTCTGTTTTGGTCACGGATTTCAATTAAATGTGGTAGGCACCATTATCAGCCTGTTACTAAACTATTTTATCCAAGTTTATTAAAGTGAAGCTACTTGCTTCGGGTCACACAGTTAGGAAACTCTGGAGCTAGATTTCAAACAGGCCTCTCTGGTTGTCAAGGCTGTCCATAGAGACTGCCGGGGTGGGGGGGGGTGGGGGGTGGGGGGGTTAAAGGCGGTTATTTCTGAGTGACGCAGTAACAGGTATTTTCTATATTAAGAGCTTTTTTTGTATTGCAGTTTTTGTATGAGCCTCTATTTTATAATGAAACAGAATAAAGTGTTCAAAAAATTAGAGACATCTAGGCAATTAATTCAGGATTGTGAAATTGAAAGTTGAAATGACATCGATTCCAAAATTATGCATGGAAAAAATACGGCAGAATTGTAATTTGGGTATAAAAATGCAATTATTTTGAAAATTTCATGGAATGATGTATATACACTTAGAAAAGTATTGATATTATACATATAATGAATACATACACTTATAATAAATAAAAATGGGATTTGGAATCAGATTTGGGTTACATCAGCAACTCACCAAATTTCTGATTTTAGGCTAATGAGTCCCTCTGAGACTCTGTTTTCTCCTGTGCAAACTAGAGAAGATAACACCTAATGAGCAAACGTGCTATCAGAGCAAAGTGAGAACTAGCACATCACGGCCCAAAACAGGGTAGCAGTTATGCAGCGGTACCCTTGATGTAGCTCTTAGTCCATTTCTTAGAAACAAAGTTATTCAAAATCTTACTTCCTTTTTGTCTTAGTGGCATTTATCTTACATGCAAGGTACATTCAGGCTCCTTCTGTTAACAATAGGAAGGATGGGAGCATGTTAAAGCTCCAGAATTCAAATATTTAGAATCACGTTCAGATGATGTCTTCGTTTTTTGTGTGAAATTATAATGGTGTAAGTTAGTGAGCAGTATTAAAAGAGTAACTGACTCTGTAAACTAGAACTCATTATATAATTCTCACTGATGTGTTAATGATCTCAGGTCGTGGAGTCATCACTGCGAAAGCTGGACTCTGATCCCACTGAAATAGAAGAATTTGTGGAACATTTTACTTTTTTGGATTCAGTGTCCTCAGAAATATTTGCCTTAGAGAAAGAGTACTCCACCGTCACTCAGCTGCACTCTGTCGTACGGTATTACCAGATCCAGATCCCAGAAGAGCAAAATGCCATATACAGAATTCTCCTTGGCAGGTTTAGTCAACTAAAAACTTCTCTGAAGCTAAGCAAAACAAATAAAGATGTGGCTCTTTCTAGATTCAGAGACAATTTGGAAGCACACATCACTGGTCTGCGAGTTGACCTCAGTAACTTAAAGGCCAAGGTCAGTATTTTATTCACTAAATATCAGCTGGATCTTCGTTTCACATAGGCCTAAGCATATAGGTGTTTGCTTTCTGGGGAGTCTTGGGTCAGTAATTTAATACAAATGTTGTTGACTTAGAATCCACAGACAGAATCTTGGCGGTTTGTGAGCCTCACTGGAAAGAGACATTGCGTGTCTTTTTCACTAACCTCTTACTGAAATGTAGCCTTTTCTTCAGTTACGAATGAACATAGACAATAAATAGCAGCAAGTGGTGGCTTTTTCCATACGATTCAACAGTGGGCCACAGGGCGCCCCCCACCCAAGGGGCCACAATGCCCCTGACATCCGTCTGAGCCTGGGTCTGGGCCCTGTGTAAGGAGCACTCCTGGGGAGCAGGCATGAAGTGAACCTCCAATGTTTGCTGAACCCCTCCCAAGTGTCAGTAACAGTCCTCGGTTCTTAACCTTTTTACCTGCCTGGAAAAAAAAATGAGATTTAGGAAGGTCAGCTAACCTGCTGGAGATCATACAGCAAGAGGCAGGGCTCCAGAAACCTCGCTCTGAGCCTCCTCACCGGCACCGCCATGCACTAGCACTCAGCGTGCGTTAGACACAGATGACTTACTGCAGTTACTGGGTTTCCGGTTCTCCAGCGACACAGACGATCTGCACCGCTTCGCACAAATACAGTGAAGATGAAACAAACTAGTCCTGAAAGCACTGGATGCGCACAACCCGTAAAACTGTACTAGAAATGTACACTCACAAAGTTCCGGGTGTGCACAAGTGCTGTTTGTTACAGTGTGTGAGATCGTGGACACCACCTGGAAAGGGAGTCTGTGTTGTGGTCAGTGTACTGCCATGCGCTGGGCAAGCACAGGGCAGTCCGGGGGTGTGGGGCTGGGACAGGAGAGAGTTTGTGCCCTTGTCACCAAGGGTTCAGAGGCCCTGCGGGCATCGAGAGCTGGGGCATCTCTGCAGAGCCATCCTGAGCTGGGCCTTTGTCCCTGCATCCCCAGCCCTCCCAGGGGCATGATCATGGGTGACTTTAGCTCTTTTTGGCCAAGGGCAGCTCCTGGGAAGGGACTCAGCTATGCCGAGTGAGCAGCTGTCGGTCAGTTCACGAACCAACCCTCGTCCTTCTCCTGGGCTTTGCCCAGTCAGCTTTCATTTCTGCCGATGATGTTTTTCACTTCTAAACCTTCCATTGGGTTCTTTTCTACATTTTACCATATTTCTTTGCTAAGACTTTGTTTTCCCACTGGTTTCAAGAACATTCATCATTTTTTGGTGGAGCTTTTTTTTTTTTTTTTTTTTTTTTGGTGGAGCATTTTTATCATACCTGCTTTAAGTCCTTTCTCAGGCCATTTTAAAATCTGTGTCATCGAGGCATTGGTGTTTGATGAATCTTATGTGAGTTGAGGTTTTCCTGATTTTTTAAATATGCTGAATAATTTTTTGTTACATATTTTGGATTCAATATTAGGCTGTAAGACTCTGTCTTATTTAAACTACGTGGAAGGTTGATATTTTTGGTTTAGAAGGCAGCTGACCTCGTCAGGTCCGCAGTCCCCGCCCACACTCTTCAGGCCGTGATCTCGTTGTCACTGTAGCTGTCACAGCCCAGGCAGGAGTGCCCAGATGCGTGTCCACTCCCCCCACCCCACCCCCCGCCCCGGTGCCCCTGCAACGCTCAGTCTCATTCTGGGGGGTGGTTGGTTAGCCAAGTCTCCAGGTCTCCGAGGTGCTGAACGGGAGCAGATCTGCGGGCATGCAGCTCCCAGGGGATGCAGTCGCTTGGTGGGGAGCTCACTTTCCGGAGTCCCTTGCTCTCTGTGATCATCTCAGAATTTTCCACATTCCTGGGTCTCCTCTTTTCAGTCCTCTGGTCAGGAAGCTGGGGCTGGTTGCTGTGCTCGGCTGGTCACTTCCATAACTGCACGCACCTCTGGGGCAAAGCAGCAGACAGAGCGAGCAGTCCACGGGTAGCCCCTCCCTGGAAGAGAGAACAGTTGTCCCTCCTGAGGTTTTCACTGCCACCAGCTGTCACACCCCCTTGGGATTGCCTGAGGGCTGGAGTGGGAGAGCCCAGAAGAGAAAGAGGCCTTCCACGTGCTATGTGAACATCCGAAGCCATCAGAGGAGAGCCGGGGCTGCACAGCTGTGAGGGCCACACGGATGACACGGAAAGAGAACTCAGTAGAGAACGGCTTGGCTTTGAACACAGCACGGAGCTCGAGGGCCGGGCACTGTGACAGGGTCGGTGCCCGACACTTTCCTGAGGGCAGACGTCAGGGTGAGGAGGCCTCCGGCCAAACCAGCTGCATGGGATGCTGGCTGGAGATAGGCCGGAGTAAAGCCAGTCCCGGCCCCGGGGCGCTGGATGGGCAGGGTCTGACCAGATGGGGCAGGGACAGGCTCGGGTTAGACAGACACCGGCCTTGACGCGGACGTGCACCGACGGGCCTGACTCCCCTGTGGTCCGGCAGAGAATCCCTGCCAGAACCTCTCCTGCCCAGCCGTGGGTTCTCCCAGAGCTCTCACGGCTTTGTGGCCCTGAAGCTCACGTCCAGGTTGCCCACATACCGAGATGAGGTCAGGGTCTGCTAGAAGGACACCGTGGTCAATTTAGCACTAATCTGGTGGCATTTCAGATGATCGTGGCATCCCTGGCCTGCCTTGTGCTCTTCACTTTCAGACCCCTCGGTTGCTGCACCCTGGGGAGAGCCAGGGTGGGGCGCGCATCCTCTGTCTCTGGACTTTGTGTACCTTTCACACAATTTCATCCATACCCCTCGTGGCGCACGGTCTCGAGTGGAACACTGCTGGTAGGACTGGCAAACTGTGACAGCACATAAGCTAGAAAGATCATTTCTCTGACTGTCTTCCACTGAGATAGCTCACTGACAAACATAAATAAATTTCAATGACTGGAAAACTCTTTTATGGGAGAAGCCTCAGGAAAACTTTATTATGTGTACACTATATGAGCATCCCTTTTACATAATCCGTAAGCTCTGTCCTTTTGTCACAAATACCGTTTATCAGTTTTATACGGCATGACCACACCACACAACACAATGTCACTTCCAATTCCACTGGTAGGATTTTTTAAAAAGAATAAGGTGATAAGATCCAAATTCATTTATTCTTTCAATAATTTTTTAATAAACACTGCTGCCTACATCTTACTGTACTATGTTCTGTGAGATGTTCAGAAATAAATGGACGAAACCATCCTTAATCCTGAGCAGTTTATAATTTAATAAGGGATAAATCAGGGCAAATTTAGGTCTTTGGAGGTTATTGTTGCAAATGTCCATGGTTTCATGTACAATAGTTAAACTCTGATACAAGGCAACATGTGACAAACACTATAAAAACAGAACAAAGGAGCACCTGGGGGGCTCAGTTGGTTAAGCGTCTGCCTTTGACTGAGGTCATGATCTCTGGGTTCTAGGATCGTGCCCCTGCTCAGGGGGAAGTCTGCTTCTCCCTCTCCTCCCTGCTTGTGCTCTCTCTCTCTCTCTCTCTGTCTCAAATGAGTAAACAAAGTCTCCAAAAAACAAAACAAAAAAAGAACAAAGTTACGGGGCACCTGGCTGTCTCAGTCATTTGAGCAGTGTGTGACTCTTGATCTCAGGGTTGTTGAGTTCATGCCCCATGTTGGGTGTAGAGATTACTTTAAAACATACGATCTTCCAAAAAAAAAAAAAAAAGTAGTACAAGGTTAAACAGGACTAGAAAAAGGAAATGATTTCTGCAGTTAGTACCATGTGCCGGAGGTCACATCCTTAAACTGCCACTTACCACTGGCTGATGTGACAACTGTAACTTTAGAACTTCCTTGAAAATTTGTGAAAAATATTGACTGTCTTTCAAGATTATTGTATGGATTTACTAAGTAAGGTAATGCATTACTTACCACAGAGCCCAAGCTAGAGAAGGAACATGACAAATTATTGGCATGATGGTAAAAATAATTAAAAGGAATCGTAATAAACACAAATCATTATAGATTAAGGACAGTCTCTCCAGGTGATGGCTACAAATAAGGGTTGTTAAAGCTTCGATTTTGGGCAGAAACGCTGTCAATAAACATGTGTAAGTCCTGACCATTATGATGTCTGACCCTGTCTTCCCATGGCGCCCTAGATAAGAACTCCCGTCCTGCTGTGCATGGGCACGCGCGTGGACACCGCCATGGAGATGATACGGGCATTCACAGAGGAGGCTACTGCCTTAGCGCTTAGGGCTAAAACCTACTGCAGCTACCAGAACCGCTTCGATGACACCCAGTCCCACATACGCTCCCTGAACATGGAGGAGATCACACAGCTTGTCCTGGGGGAGGTTTCGGACATTGAATACGACCTCACCTTGAGGAAGATCCTGTGGGAGGTCCAGGAGGAATGGAGAGCGCTCTTTTGGGAATGGAGGAGTAGTACTCTTCACAGTATTGATACAGAGTCGGTCCAGAGAAATGTTTCAAGATGGATACACAAAATCCTTGTCCTAGAAAAAGGTAAAAGTGTCTTTCTCAAGGTTCCCGCCTGTGATTATACCCAGAATAGCTTTCTGGGTCAGTAAGATCGTTGTCCTTGATCTTCTTTATTTACCTGTTGCCAAGGCCTGGCCTTAATGTCTGAAGAGGTAGTACAGAGCATAGGGGTAGGAATCATTCCCTGAAGTAATAAAGAGAGGAAGGAAAGCTTTGCAAAAAAAAAAAAAAAAAAGGTTAAGTACTTAAGAACAATGTTCTGTGTTCCCTGGGCAGAACCACCGAGGCTTCACTGGGCCGTGGCTCTTACTCGAGCCACACATGCTTTGGTGACAGAGCCCCACCTGCAGAGCACTCACCCAGATCCCCACTGTTTATACCAGCAGTTTGCTTTGGCTGATGGGGAAAAGAGCTAAAAGGTCATCTGGAGAGGTTTCCCTCCTGCTGATCCTCAAATGTGAAGCCTTGGTGACACAGACACGCTGTTTGTGTTTGGGCAATTCCGTGAGATCTGCCCTCTCCTCCACAAGGCCAGCGTCTCCTCTCACCGGGCCAGAGAGCGCTGGCTTTTGAAGCTCCTCCCTTCCCTTCACCTATATCTCAAGCTGTAATTTTCCTCTCCAGAAAAAATACTTGCATCTGCCTGTTTTTGAATTGTATTAGACATAGAACAATACCACAAAAAGCTCACCAAAGAGGAAAACGGGACAAACCACCCATAGCCTCACTGCTTCGACCTAACGCTCATTCTGTGCATCTTCTCTCAGGGCTTTGTCCTCTGTCTGTCTGAGAGGATGAGGTGTGGAGGGACAAGGAGACAGTACCTTCTTTTAGCCATAGTTTCCCAGGTAAAATCATGCTATTTGCCGAAACGTAGACTTAGAATAACAAAGTTATTCTTTTGTTCTTTTCTTTCACTGGGTCTCGAACAACGTTTTACAATTAACATGGTTTTCTAGAAGCCCCATCTGCACCAGGTGGCTGTTTAAGCAGAAGTTTAAGCACTTCCAGCGCTCTGGAGTCCCCAACTCTGGCTGCTTCTCAGCCTCCTCTCTTGGCCTTTAATGACTTGACATAAAAATGTTTTGAGGTTTGAAGTTTCAACTGCAGAGCTTGTGAGACCTGGACGACTGTGATCTATCAACACCAGAGGACAGACCAGTTTTGGTCTGTGGCATGAACTTTACCTACCTTTCCTATGTTTCAGTGTGAAATATTTTCTTTATGACATGGTAGTGACAGATTTCTGATATTCCTCCTTACTGAGCAGAATTTAAAAGCCCAAAACCTGTCACAGACTCTTGAGCGTATGTGAGTGTCTGTCTAGTCAGGAGAGACCTGGGCAACTCTGTGGTAGCTGGCTATCCCTACTATCAGATTTTGCAAGAAAACTTGGCTTCGATGGCCTTGTATTGTAATCACCAGTCCTGATAACTATTTCTCTTTTTTGATTCCATAGTTGACTCTTCTGGGAGGGTGATGTTAATAAAACTCGTTACCTTAATGCAGACTGAAAACTAAGAAACTAGAATTACACTAAATAGCAGGCATGTTTTCTGGTTTAAAAAAATACAATGAATGGACCCTAACTTTCTGCCCCATTGCTGTTTATAGGTTTACCTAAAAATGACATGGTAACCCATCTTAAGCAGTCAGTGATAGAATTTAAGCAAGAACTGCCTATCATCATGGCTCTTGGAAACCCCTGTCTCAAGCCAAGGCACTGGGAGACTCTCCAGGAGATTATTGGGAAGTCTGTTTCTCTTGACAAAAACTGTACAGTAGAGGATCTTCTAGCACTCAAGGTAAACAAATAGCATTTGAAAAAACGGTTGAAATACCAGAGGGGCCAATTTTAAGCAAGCAAGTAATAGGAATAAGAATTAGAAAAGGGAGCGGTTTTAGTGACTGGGAAGGTGGGGGCAGGCCGACGGGGGTCAGGTGGCCCAAGTCCCGTGGGGCTGCGGGTCTGGGTGCACCGTTTATTACACCATCGTCCTGGGGACTCGGATGTGGTGATTGTGCTTTTCACGCGTGACAAATGAAGCTGGTGTTTTATCATGGAAGTAAACGGCTGCTTCTTACAGAGAATCCAGGGACAGAAACACCCAAGCTGCTGTAGTCCCTTGGACATAAAATGAAAAATACATTAAGAGCATGTTAGGATAGCTCTCCCAAGAACTCGATACTACACTTGAAACCCACAGTTAGCAGCTCTTTGATTTGCCATCTAGGTGTTATCATAAAAATAGACTGCATGATTTTTCCCGCTAAGAGTTTGTCTGTTTTCAAACCTAGCTTTTACAGTAAGCTTCATTTATATTTCAGGATTCATGGTTAACAGTGTCTAATGTAATTAACTCTATTTTATAATTTCCCGCTAAATTATCTGTTATAATGAGGAAATGGGAAATTTTAAGGAATTTAAAAAGAAGAACTTTTAAAAAACAACTTTCGTTGATCTTTTAAAATTTGACTGCTGTTTATCTCAGGCTCTGGCCTCAGTCTTCCTCCTGAACTCACACATCCACTTTCCCATTTGGGTGTCTGCACTTACATGTCTCAGAGGAAGCTCATGGTTAGGGTTCTGCCTCTCAGATGCTCCTCTTCCTTTCTGTCGCCATCTCAGCTAATGGCACCTCTGTTGTTTTTCAGTCGCTTAGGCTAAATATCATGAAATAATCTTTAAATCTTCTTTTGCTCTCCCAGTCATCATCCCATCTAAATCTCTCAACCTTTCTTGGATTATTACCAGGCCTCCTGACTGATCTGTGTGCCAACAGTGGATTGAGCAAAATATCTATATTATTTCAGAACATGGACATCAACATTTATTCAGAACAGCATTCCAGAAATGTAGCACAGTCAAAATGACATTTTCCCAAAATTGACCCAAAGCCTTGGGTTGTTGGAGTTGTCCCTGGGCAGGTCAGGTAAAGGGTGAAGCCTGGCACACTGTCTAGCCGCGAGCAGTAAACAAGCGGGCAGACAGGCCTCGAGCAGATCAGCCTTCCTGGGGTTGGTGACTAGAGTAGCTCAGAGTGTTCCAGGGAGCTGTCCCTGTATTTCTAAGGTGAGTAGATAGTTTAAACAGGAATTTCCCTGTGGTTTTTGGAGGATCCAAATTAAGAGAATTCAGCATCTGAACAAAAATGAACAGGTCTTCAGCCTCTGAAGTACTGTAGTCAGGAGTCTGAAGGAAGCCTTCCTTCCTGCGGTGGATTGTTAAAGTGGGCCGAGGGCATAGCAGGCAATCAGCCGCCCATCTCACCCAAACCCAAAGAGTTCCGGGAAGGCTGATCACCTTATTTCTATTTGCCAACTTATCCGGTATAATAAGTGTACCTAGATGGACAAGATTTGGCACAGAAGCTCAGCCTTCATGTCCTAGAGCATGTGTGTCGTGGGGTGGACCCAGGGACGGCGGTCATAGTGTGTGCGTGTCGTGGGGCGGACCCAGGGACGACGATCATAGTGTGTGCGTATCGTGGGGTGGACCCAGGGACGGCGGTCATAGTGTGTGCGTGTCATGGGGCAGAAAGGCAGTCATAGTGTGTGCATGTCGTGGAGTGGACCCAGGGACAGCGGTCATAGTGTGTGCGTGTCGTGGGGCGGACCTAGGGACAGCGGTCATAGTGTGTGCGTTTCATGGGCAGAACCAGGGACGGCGGTCATGCTGCAGGAGTGCCCAGGACAGTCTGTGGCAGGAGTTCACTTGTGATCCTATCAGATGAATAAACGATGATGTTCAGTGACAGCCATTTCTGTCCAGTGTGTTAAGTAGGCTCTGTAAAGCCTGTGACATGAAAAGCATGTCCATATACCAAAGTAAATTAAGAGGAAGAGGTCAATAGTATGCATAAAGTGATCACTATCATTTCATGGTTGATCTTTTTCACTTTAGAAACCAGGTGCTCTATCGTAGAGGCAGATAATCAATTAGAGACATTAAGATTCATCTGAAACCTCTTAGGTATTACCGAGTTTGCTGGGAGATCTGACCATTTGTCAGTCAGGTCCCAAACTTTGACCATAAGGACTTCAAAGGGCTCAGTGCAGGTGGTTGAAATTTTGCTTTTCACATGATCAGTGTCTGTATTTAGTTATTAGCAATTTCGGAATGTGACCATTAAGTGAAAGTTCTTTCTTCAGCACAGAAACTTGATAGTCCTGTAGCTCCTCATCTGCCTTTGGATGAATACTCTGTATCAGAAGGCAAGCCTCCTTCTCACCCCGATAGTGGAGGCCATGAGGAGCTGACCGATCCCACCATTCCGACAGCATCTTTGGCAGAGGATGAACACTAGTCCCATTTGCTCAGAGTCCCCACTGAGCTGCATTACAGAACATAAGGATTAGGCACCACTCTTTAACCCCATGGAGTTGACATATGAAAACAGTGGTAGATTCTTCTTTCAGGGATAAAAGCAATTAGCCCAGCTAGTTAATTCCATGATGTGGGAATGAGAAGCCCTCTGAGTGTCTGTTTCAGTGGAGATCTTGTGTCAGGATCTTGGCCTCTGGAACTGACAGTCCATGCCCATTGGAAAGAAGGCCTGTCTGTACTCCACTAATGTGTTTTGAGAGCCATCTATCCTCATGGCCATAGGGCAAAGAAAGAGAAGCCATGGAAATCTTGGGTCCATTAGGATTACATCCTCTCAGATAATTGTATCTCGAGAATTATTGCAAAAAGTAAAAACGTGTCACAGAATGAAGGAGCAGTTGCCATTAGTCCAGAGAAAACAAAGCTTGGGGGGGCTAATGCCATCTGCCCGTGGGCAGAAGGTGCTGTCAGCTGTTCTTCCTATGGGCTACCGTTAGAGGAAACACACACGATGACTAGAAATTTCACTGAGTGTGCAGAACGTGAAATGGTTACAATGGATAAAGCCCACAAAGGGTCCTGTCATGCGGGTCAGGGTGCGTGATCTCCGGTCAGAGCATCACCGGCCTGGGACCAGGTCTCTAGGACCTGTGATGTGCATGTTCACGTAAGTCTTGTGTTGTAAATACATCAGGAGTCATTCGTCCGGTGAATATTAATGAGTGTTTTCATTTTAGATGTTTCAGTACGAAAATGAAATTAATGAAATCTCGGCCTCTGCCACTAATGAAGCTGCTCTTGAGAAAATGCTGTTTAAAATTATTGATCAGTGGAACACAACCCCGTTACACTTAGCTGTTCATCAATCAGAGACAATGTCCATCCTGATAATTTCATCCATAGACGACATATTAACTCAGTTAGAAGAGTCTCAAATCATACTTGCAACAGTTAAAGGATCTTCGTCTGTTGGGCCCATTCGGGTAAATATTGTGGCAAAGGGAAACTATTGTAATTGTTCACAGTTTTATTTACCACTTTAATTTTTTTACATTTCATAACCTTTTGAATTGTATAAATCATCCACATACTTACGTAGAAATGACAATGAATGTTAGTAGTTTAGATACTCGAAGTAACTTCTTATGGAAACATTAATTGTCCATGAAAAATTGTCATAAAGTTCCATTTGAGCAGATAAAATAAATTTAGATCACATAAGAATATTACCCTATAAACCATGACTTCCCAGCACTGCCACTGTGGCTAGAAAGATCCACAGTTTGAGCAGAACCCCTGCCTAGCCCACTGCCTGTGCTTCATTTTCATTGCCTGTGCTGCTGCTCCTAAGGGTTAAACCTAACCTGCGTGCCTGTGTGTCCCTGCAGTTACTGCTCGGGACAGTTGGGAACTGAAGCACAGGGCCAGCTGTGGGCTGGCCCACGTGGGCTGCCCACGTCCAATAGCATTGCCAAGAATCATTTAAACACTTCAGAAAACTCAAGAAGATATGTATACATATACAAAAACATAATAGTAAAGTTACCATAATTGATAGAGAGAGAGACATGTGCACCCATCAAATGGAATTCACATTATTTGCAAACACACAAGCATTTAGGGAAAATGTCAGTTAAGTGAACCTTAGACAGAAAAAACTCAATAAACTGCAAAAAAGGGATGAGCCAAATAGACTGTATTCTCTAACCACATGTATTAAAATAAAAAATAAACATCAGAGAAACAGCAAAAAAATAGATAACAGCAGAACTATCTCACACACACACACACACACACACACACAGACACGCAAGCACCCAGATTTCAAAACATCCATTGGAATATACAGGAAATATAATAAAAAATTTTTCATTAAAAATAAACAAAAGGAGAGGATTCTAAATCAAACCCTGTCACAACTGGCTTAGAGCCCCATGAAAAGGAAGGTTTAGAACACCAAATGCCTTCATTCAAAAGTCAAAATGAATGTAGTGAGTGCTGCATTGGGCGTGCTTCAAGAACAGCACACACACAGACTCCCGCATCCAGCAAGATCCAAGAAAGGGGCAGGCACACTGTCCTGCCTGAAATACCGGAAACAGAATGGAAGAAATAGATGGAACTGTGGTTTGCAGGACACTTGACCTCGGACTTTGAACGATGAGGACCCTTGAGAGATGGGAAACAAACAAGAAGAGCCCCATGGTTGCCCCAACCTGAGTGTGCAAGCCTCGGTTGGTGGGGAGGGAGCTCATCCAGCCACAGCCTGGCAGACCCCCTGATAGGAGGAGATGTGCTGAAAGTCCCAGGAGGCAGAGAGGCCAGAGCCCTCAGGGCAGAGTCCCAGGGAGGGCAGAACCCCAGAGAACTGTGGAAGCTCCCTTCTCAAGGACTCCACAGCCCCAAGCGCTGGCATGTGAACTCAAGGAAATTCCCTGAGACCAGGGGGATGACCAGTTGAGAGGCGCTGAGGGAACCATTTACACAGGGCTGGGAATAAGGCCCATGTCCATCAGCCGCAACAGGAAGACTGATTTGTGAGCATTATAGATGGAGCGCTTGAGAGGATCTTGCCACAGTAAACTAAATGCTGCTCTAACAGATCTTAGAAGCAAAACCGCAAGTGATAAAACTGTTTCTAAGTAATTTAACAACACTTAGAACAAAGTTCAAGAATATTTATAGGAATACAAAAAAAGGGGTGCCTGGGTGGCTCCATTGTTAAGTGTCTGCCTTTGGCTCAGGTCGTGATTTCAAGGTCCTGGGATCAAGTCCCACATTGGACTCCCTGCTCAGTGGGGAGTCTGCTTCTCTCTCTACCTCAAACCCCCGCTTGTGTGCACACTCTCTCTCAAATAAATATTTTTTAAAAAAGGAATGCAAAAATATCCAGTACCACACATGATAAAAATCACAGTATCTGGAATCCAACCAGCGTTGATCAGACATTCAAGGAAGCAAAAAAATAGAGTTTGTCATAAAGAGAAAATTTTACTGAAGAAAACTGATCTAGAACTGACACAGATGTCAGGATTAGACAAGGACAGTGAAACGATTATTTTTTTTTTAAGATTTTATTTATTTTTTGACAGCACAAGCAGGGGGAACAGCAGCGGGAGAGGGAGAAGCAGGCTTCCTGCCGAGCAGGGAGCCTGATGAGGGACTTGATCCCAGGACCCTGTGATCATGACCTGAGTGAAGGCAGATGCCCAATTGACTGAGCCACCTAGGCACCCCTGAAACAAGTATTTTAACTCTATGCCATATTTTTAAAAGTAAATACATGGAAGATAATATAGACCAAATATAAATATGAAGACCAAAGTCAAATTTCTACAGATGAAAACTATAATATCTGACATGAACTATACGCTAGATGAGACTGATGGCAGATTAGATATTGCAGAAGAGATTAGTGAATTTAAATAATTTTGAAAAGAAGAAAAAGGTGGAAAATCAACACTACCTGATTTTGAGACTTACCACCAGTTTTATATTGATTTAAAGATAAAGATAGAAAAATGGAACAGAATAGAGGGTACAGAAATAGACCCACATGTAGATGGACACCTGATTTTCAACAAAAGTTTAAAGACAATTCTGGAAAGAAATTAGTCTTTTTAGAAATGGAGCTGGCAAACTGGACAGCTGCATGCAAAACAAATTTTTAAAAACCCTTCACACTGTATCTTGTAGCATTATAAACTTTAACTCAAGAATGGATCGTAGGCCTGAATGCAAAACCTGAAACATCAGAAGAAATTTTTGAAACACTAAGAAAAAAAAAAAATCAGAAAATTTTTGTGACGTTGGGCTAGCCAGATTTTTCAGTATGACACCAGAAGAATGATCAACAGAAGGATTTCTGTTAAAAATTAAAAACTTGTGCCCTTCAAAAGACACTATTAAGGGGGAAAATATGAGCCAAGACTGGAAGGAAATATTTGCCCAGTGTGTATTTGGTAAAGGACTTGTTTCAAGAATATATAAAGAATTCTCAAAATCAAAAAACAATAAATAAATGGGCAAAAGATTGACGCAGACACTTCACCAAAGAAAGTATCTGGATGGAAAATAAACATACGAAAAGATGCTTCACTTCATTATCCATCGGAGGAAAGTTTGGAATCCCAGTGAGGTACCACTACACACCGTATGGAACGCCTGAAAAGACGGATCAGCCCCAGTGTTGGTGAGGAGGTAGCAGAACAGGGACCTCTCTCAATGTTACAGTCTCTTAAAAGGTTTCTTAAAAGTTAGAAGGACAGACCTACCACATGATGCCGGCATTCCACTCATAGGGATTTGCCCAAAACAAAGGAAAGCCTTTGTCTGTACTGACACCTGGATATTGATAGCAGCTTTGTTGGTAGTAGTGAAGGGCAGGAAGCAGCCCCGGTGCCACCTGCTGGATGACAAACGTATCACAGCATCTACACCGCGGGACACTACTCAGCGGTAAGAAACAAAAGAGTGACACAGGCTGCGACGTGAATGACTCTCAGAATAACTATGCTGAGTAAAAGACGTCAGACCAGGAAGAGTCCACACTGTATGGTTTCATTCATAGAAAGTTCTAGAAAATGCCAACTAGGCTTTGGTTTCAGCAGGTGATCAGTGGCTGCCTAGGGATGAAAATGGGCAGAGGCTAGAGGAAGGGGCTGTAGCAGGGCACAGGAAACCTTCCAAGGTAATAGATATATTCATGATCTTGGTTGTGGTGATTGCTTCACAGAAACAGATGTCAAAACATTAAATTGTGCATTTTTAAAAGTACCACCTTACTGTATGTCACTTATACCTTGATAAAGCTATTGAAACATAGAGTAGATTTTAAATAGGGAGACACATAGCAGGAAGGAGACCTAAATGGGCTATACATGGCTCCCTCTGAGGGGCCCAAGTTATGGGATGGCCAGTCTATTGGTTTGCAAGGATTTTAGGACTAATTGATTTTTAACCATTTTCCTCTTACTTTAATAAACATACAAGTTGGGAAAAGATGTTATATCCAACAGTGTTTGGTTTTTTTAATTAAAAGAATGAAGAAAACCTTTAAGTACTTTAAGTACTAATGCAAAACCTCTCTAAAACACAATTAGATTTAAAAAAAAGAAGTTGCAAAACACTGTGTACAGTATAGTTGCATTGATGTAAACATATTACATGTCCTTAAATACAAAAATATTTAAAGAAAGGACTGAAAGAATATACATACCAAAAAAATATTTGTTGAAAATAGAGCTACCCTGCAATCCAGCAATTGCACTACTGGGTATTTACCCAAAGATACAAATGTAGTGATCTGAAGGGGCACGTGCACCCCAATGTTTATAGCAGCGATGTCCACAATAGCCAAACTAGGGAAAGAACCTAGATGTCTGTCAACAGATGAATGGATAAAGAAGATGTGGCATATATACACAATGGAATACTATGCAGCCACAACAGAAATGAAATCTTGCCATTTACAACAATGTGGTTGGAACTAGAGGGTATTATACCAGATGAAATAAGAGAAAGACAATTACCATATGATCTTACTCATGTAGAATTTAAGAAATAAAACAGGATCATAGGGGAAGAGAGGAAAAAATAAAACAAGATGAAATCAGAGAGGGAGACAAGCCATAAGAGACTCTTAAGCATAGGAAACAAACTGAGGTTGCTGGAGGCGGGGGATGGAGTAACAACTGGGTGATAGACACTAAGGAGGGCATGTGATGTAATGAGCACTGGGTGTTACATAAGACTGATAAATCACTGACCTCTACCTATGAAACTAATAAAACATTATATGTTAATTAATTGAATTTGTTTTAAAAAATAAAATAATGCATATGTTAAAAATATTTGTATGTTATATAATAAAATAGAAAATTGCATGAACAGAACATCTCAAATGTCTCCCAAAACTAAATATTATAATTAGATTTACATTTATTTATCCTACCCTCTATAATACAGTGTATGTCAGTGACTGATAATCAGTTTAGACGTCAGCATTTTTACTAAAATATGTAGTATATTTTACTAAATGAATCTTTAGACTTTATGTATGTGTTCATCTTTCAGGATCTTGTGGATGAGTGGGATCAGAACTTGACTCTCTTCTCTCACACTCTTGAGGAATGGATGAATTGTCAAAAAAATTGGCTTTATCTTGAACCAATCTTTCATTCTGTAGAAATACAAAGGTAAAAAAAAAGCCTTAAACAGGTTAAAAAAATGTATGGTGGGTATTTATTGCCTATAATCCCTGAGAAGTCATTTCTTCAATAAATGCTCTAAAATAATCCACCTTTGGGCACAGGAGTATAATCTGAATTTTTTTTCATGAAAGATTACAAGCATAATTTTTTTTAAAAGTCCTGTTTCTCAGTTATTGGTATAAAACTGTTAAGGACTGGGAAAGGAGTGTCAGGTCACTGTAATCCCTAAACCACAATACTCTGTGTCTATTTAGTTCTAGAATATTAGTGTGGTTTTGATATGAATAATAAATGTGCTTTTAGTAACATTCATACATGAATGGTAGTTTCTTACTTTGGACCATGTGAAAGAACAGATGTCCTAGATAGTTGGTGAAAAGTGTCCCTTTTCTTTTTATTCAAAGCATTCAATTCATTGGTCTCTCTTTAAAGTGGTCTCTTTTTAAAATTTTTTAAATTTATTTTAAGCGTAACAGTATTCATTGTTTTTGCACCACACCCAGTGCTCCATGCAATCCATGCCCTCTCCAATACCACCTGGTTCCCCCAACCTCCCACCCCCCGCCCCTTCAAAACCCTCAGATTGTTTTTCAGAGTCCATAGTCTCTCATTCACCTCCCCTTCCAATTTCCCTCAACTCCCTTCTCTTTAACTCCCCTTGTAAAGTGGTCTTAAGAGTGTGTGAGTTGTGACACATGTTTTATCTGGACAGAATTTGAAGTGTTAACCATATATCACACAAACTAGTCTAGGAGCCGTTCTCATATAAGGTAGGAAGTCCTAGAGTGTGTATTTGTAAGGTGTATTAGAGCAGATAATAGGAGACCTTGAATATCGGTTAAGTGTTATAAATTTTATTTTAGGGGCAAAGGGGAGCCATGAGAGGCTCACAAAAGAAAACTGTTAAGATGCGAGCACTACTTTGCAGGGTTCAGATTATACTCCTGTGTCCAAAGGTGGATTATTTTAGAAAGTTTATTGAAGAAATGACTCCCAGAGGTGAAACCACATATCTAAGGAATGTATCCTTTGTGGTTATAACAACTTACTGCCTTAAACTTAAAACTTCAGCATTACTCTTTCCTAAAGATTTATTAATTGATGGAAAGATAAGACCCTTAGTACCCAATGTCACCAAGTTGTTCTTCACGGATTCGTGAGAGAGAAAAGGGGATTCTCAATAAAGGGTTGCTGGAGTCCGTACAAGAGTGCTAAGAAAAGAAGACACGAGTTTATAATGGACTTGCCTTTGACCAGTGGAGAAGGATGGGGGGGGGGGATCCTGCTACCAGGGGGGAGTGTAAAAAAGAGGAAGAGGAAGAGAGATTCGTTAGGAAGGAGACTTGTTTAAAGAGAATGTGTGAAAGAAGAGGATGCTATCCGTTCCCTCCCACCATGCTCCCTGTGAGGTCACACCAGAGCCTCCTGAGAGTGTTGGGAGGGTGCCCAACAGGGGGGAGATTGAAGCTCCTCGCTAGCAGGATTTTTACTGTGCTGAAGACTGTTTTAGGCCCATCGCCCAGAATGGGGACTGGGATAATGGTGGGGCTGGGGGCAGAGAGGGAAGGTGGCTCATGGAAGAACTTGACATGCATTGCCGTGGGGTTTGGGGCATTAGAAACTAGGACTTGCCTCTTCTCTGGCGAGCTCTGAAGCAGCTTTTAGTAGCAGAGCAGAGAAGTACAAGAGCACACAGGCGGACCACTGGTTCTCAACCACAGGTGCTGTTGTCCTCTGGGGGACATTAGGCAGTTCTCATGCCAAAAATGGCTTCTTCAAGAAGATCAGTACCCTCTTCTCAAGAAGCTCTCTCCAGATCCCATTTCCTCTAGAATTTTAGTAACCTTTGTTTTATTACATTTCCCAGGACTCAGGTCACTTTTACTTATGTAGAACTTGTGTATCCCTATTTTACACCTCTCACTGAGTATAGTCTTGTTAAATGATGGACGCACGTCTGATTTATCCTAGTATTGCCTACCATACACATCACCATACATAATAAACACTCCAAAATATCTTCAACTAATGATGAGCAAAAATAAAACGTTACAACATTTTAAAAATTGAACAATAATCTGTGGAAATTGCATTTAGATTACAGATTTTAATTATGGTACCTTCAAAAGATAAAATTATCTCTAATTTTCTTTCTAAAGGCAGCTGCCAGCAGAAGCAAAACTCTTCTCTCATGTGATTTCCATGTGGAGAGAAATAATGTTAAAAATACAAAACAAACTGGATGCTTTGCAAATAACCACCTCTTCAGGTGTCCTTGAGATTCTGCAAAATTGCAATGCAAGTCTGGACTATATAATGAAAAGTCTGGAGGTAAAACCGTAACTGTCTTTAAAGTGGAGAATCATTTAATCTTCGAAAGGGAATGTAATGGACAACAGAAACACTTTGGTGCAGATTTTCTTTCCTCTGGCTGTCAACAATATTTCCAACTCTTGCCAACTATAGGGTTAATGAAAATACTACCAAAACAAACAAACAAACAAAAAGTGCAGGCACCAATCTAAATGGCCTTAGACAAAATAACAATTTTTTTAAGTGCCTGGGTTTCCTTATCTTTAAACTGGGAATAATGGTAGTGCCTACCTGGGGGGGGCTTTGTGCTAAATGAGGTAATGCACTTAGAGCACAAGAACTGATACAAGGAAAGTACCAAGTGAAGGCTAATTATTCACATTAGCACTATGGTTGTTACAAAACTGACAAAATCTGCAGAAATTGAAATAGATTAGTTTGATGATTTTATATTCTTCTAAATCTGGTATGGTTAACATAAAGTGTTAGGTTAGTTTCTGGGATACCATGTAATAATTCAACAGTTCTGTCATTATTTGGTGCTGATCAAGGCCCCTTCACCTATTTCCCCCTTCCCCACCACCCCCCTGTAACCTGCAGTGTGTTCTCTGTAGTTATGAGTCTGTTTTCTTGGTTTGTCTATTTTTTCCCCTTTGCTCATTTTTTTTGTTTCTTAAATCACACATAAGAGTGAAATCATATGGTATTTGTCTTTCTCTGACTGACTGACTTGATTTTTACATTATACCCTCTAAATCCACCCATGTTGCTGTCAATGGCAAGATTTCATTTTTCTTTATGACCGAGTAGCATTCATTGTATATACACACCACATCTTCTTTATCCATTCCTCATGTGAACACTTGGGTTGCTTCCATAATCTATTGCAAACAATACTTCAGTAAACATAGGGGTGCATATATCTTTTTGAATGAGTGTTTTTTGTATTTTTTGGTAAATACCCTGTAGTGGAATTACTGATCATATGGTAGTTCTTTCAGTTTTTCAGGGGCCCTCCATATTGTTGTCCACAGTGGCTTCACCAATCTGCATTCCCACCAACAGTGCATGACGGTTACTTCTTTCCCCACATCCTCACCAACACTTGTTGTTTCTTGTGTTTTGGATTTTAGCCATTCTGACAGGTGGGAGGTAGTATTTTGTGATTTTGATTTGCCTTTCCCTGGTGATGAGTGATGTTAGGCATCTTCTCATGTATCTATTGACCATCTGCCTGTCTTCTTTGGAGAAATGTCTGTTCATGTCTCCTGCCTGTTTTTTGATTGGATTATTTGAGGGTTGGTATTGAGATAAATAAATTCTTTATGTGTTTTGGATGCTAACCTTTATCAGATATGTTATTTTCAAATATCTTCTCCTATTCAGTAGGTTTTTGTTTGGTTTTGTTGATGTTTCCTTTGCTCTGCAGAAGCTTTTTATTTTTATGTAATCCCACTTATTTATTTTTGCTTTTGTTTCCCCTGACTCAGGAGACATATCTAAAAAGAAACTAGTATGGCTAATGTTGGAGACATTACTGCCTATGCTGTCTTCTAGGATTTTTATGGGTTTAGGTTTTCACATCTAGGTCTTTAATCCATTTTTAGTTTATTTTTTATGTATGGTGTAAGAAAGTAGTTTCATTCTTTTGCATGTTGCTGTCCAGTTTTCCCAACACCATTTGTTAAAGCAACCGTCTTTTTCCCATTGCATATTCTTGCCTCATTTGTCAAAGATTAATTCCCCATATAACTGTGGGTTTATTTCTGGGCTCTATTCAGTTGTATTGATCTATGCGTCTTATTTTTTAGAGAGAGTGAGCCTGAGTGGCAAGGGGGGGCAGAAGGAGAGTGAGAATCCCCAATAGGCTCCACACAGCATGGGGCCTGACATAGGGCTCAGTTTCATGACCCTGAGATCATGAGCTGAGCCAAAATCAAGAGTTCGACACCTATCTGAATGAGCCACCCAGGCACCCCTCTATGTGTCTATTTTTGTATCAGTGCCATATTGTTTTGATTACTATTGATATGTAATATATCTTGAAATCTCAGACTGTGATGCCTCCAGCTTTGTTCTTCTTCTTCAAGATTTCTTTGGCTTTTGGGGTTCTTTTGCGGTTCCATACAAATTTTAGGATTGTTTGTTCTCATTCTGTGAAAAATGCTGTGGTATTTTGATAGGAATTGCATTAATGTGTAGATTGCTTTGAGTAGTATAAATATTTTAACAGTATTTGTTCTTCCTGTCCATGAGCATCTTTCCATTTGTTCATGTCATCTTAAATTTCTTTCATCAGTGTTTTATAGTTTCTAGTCAGAGTACAGGTCTTTCAACTGCTTTGTTAAGTTTATTACTAGATACTTTATTATTTTTGGTGCTTTTGTAAATGGGACTGTATTCTTAATTTCTCTTTCTGATCCTTCATTCTTAGTGTGTAGAAATACAATGGATTTCTGTATGTTGATTTTACATACTGTAACCATACTGAATTCATTTATCAGTTCTAGTGCTTTTTATGTATAATATCATGTTATTCTGCAAATATCCTTACCAATTTGGATACCTGATATTCCTTTTTTCCTGTCTGATTGCTGTGGCTAGGACTTCCCATACTATGTTGAATAAAAGTGGTGAGAGTAGACATCCCTGTCTTGTTTGGCTGTAGAGGAAAAGTTCTCAGTTTTTCTGCATTTAGGATGATATTAGCTGTGAGTTTTTCATATATGGCCTTTATTATGTTGAAGTATGAGGGTCTTTATCAGGGATGGATGTTGTACTTTGTCAAATGATTTTTTGTGTGTTTCTTGATAGGACCATATGGTTTTATCCCTTCTCTTATGAGGTGATGTATCATGTTGAGTGATTTGCAAATATTGAAGCACAGATGCATCCTGGGAATAAATCCCACTTGATCATGGCAAATGATTTTTTTTAATGTATTGTTGGATTCAGTTTGCTAATACTTTGTTGAGGTTTTTTGCATCTATGTTCATCAGAGATATTGACCTACAATACTCTGCCTCTCTAGTATATTTCTGTGGTTTCGGTATCAAGGTTATGCTGCCTAGCCTCATAGCATGAATTTAGAAGTTTTCATTCCTCTTCAGTTTTTTAGAATAGTTTGAAAAATATGTATTAACTCTTCTTTAAATGTTTGGTAGAATTTGCCTGTGAAGCCATCTGATCATGGACTTTCAGTTTTGGGGAGTTTTTTGATTACTGATTCAATTTCATTGCTGATAGTCTGATCAAAGTTTCTATTTCTTCTTGATTCAGTTTTGGGAGGTTATAAGTTTCAAGGAATTTATATGTTTCTCCTAGATTGTCCCACTTGTTAAGCATGTAGTTTTTCATAATATTCTCTTATCATCCTTTGTATTTCTGTGATGTCAGTTGTTATTTCTACTCTTTCATCTCTGATTTTGTTTATTTGAGCCCCCCCTTTTTTTATATGAATCTGGCTAAACATTTATCGATTTTGTTGATCTTTTCAAAGAACCAGCTCCTGGTTTCCTTGATCTGTACTATTGTGGGTTTTTTATTTGTTTGTTTGTTTTTAGTTTCTGTTCTGTTTATTTCTGCTTTAACCTTTATTATTTCCTTCCTTCTACTAGTTTTGAGTTTTATTTGTTCTTCTTCTTCTAGTTCCTTTAGGTGTAAGGTTAAGTTGTTTGATATTTTTCTTTGTTGAGGTAGACCTGTATTGCTATAAACTTCCTCTTAGAACCACTTTTGCTTCATTGCAAAGACTTTGGACCATTGTGTTTTCATTTTCATTTGTCTCCATGTATTTTTTTTATTTTGTGTTGATTTCTTAATTGTTCAGTAGCAGGTTATTTAGCCTCCATGTTATCTGTGCTCTTTTCAGATTTTTTCATGTGGTTGATTTCTAGTTTTGTACCACTGTGGTCAGAAAAGATACATCGTATGACTTTGATTTTGCTAATTTGTTGAAACTTGTTTTGTGGCCTAATATGTGACCTATTCTAGAGAATATTCCATGTGCACTTGAAAAGAATGTGTATTCTGCTGTTTTAGGACGGAATGTTGTGAATGTATCTGTTAGATCCATGTGGTCCAATATGTCATTCAAAGCCACTGTTTCCTTATTGACTTTCCATTTGGATGATCCATTCACTGATCTAAGTGGGGAGTTAAAGTCCCCTAGTATTATTGTATTACTATCAATTATTTCCTTTATGTTTGTTATGAGCTGCTTTACGTATTTGGGTGCTCCTATGTTGGATGCATAAATATTTACAATTGTTATATCTTCTTGTAGGATTGTCCCCTTTATATAGTATCCTTCTTTGTCCCTTATTACAGTCTTTGTTTTAAAGTTGATTTCATCCAGTATAAGTATTGCTACCCCAGATTTCTTTTCACTTTCACTTGCATGAAATGTTTTTCTCTCTTTTCGTGTTCTGTCTGCAGATGTTTTTTGGTCTGAAATTAGTCTCTTGTAGACAGCATATTGGTGGGTCTTGCTTTTTATCCATTTTATCCATAGTCAACCTCTGTCTTTTGATTGGAATGTTTAATCCATTTACATTTAGAGTAATTTTTTAAAGATTTTATTTATTTATTTGACAGAGATAGACACAGCGAGAAAGGGAACATAAGCAGGGGGAATGGGAGAAGGAGAAGTAGGCTTCCAGCCGAGCAGGGGGCCTGATGTGGGGCTCCATCCCAGGACCCTGGGATCATGACCTGAGCCATAGGCAGACACTTAAGGACTGAGCCACCCATGCACCCCAGAGTAATTATTGATAAGTATGTACTTACTGCCATTTTGTTGCTCATTTTATGGTTGTTTTTGTAGTTCTCTGTTCTTTCTCCTCTCTCTTCTCTCAGTTTGCTGGCATTCTTTAGTGATATACTTAGATTCTTTTCTGTTTATTTTTCACATATGTATTACCAGTTTTGGATTTGTGGTTACCATTGGGTTTGTATATAATGTCTTGTGCATATAGCAGTCTATATCAAGTTGATGGTTGCTTAAGTTTGAACTCATTCTAAAAGCACTAAATTTTTACTCCTCCCCATGTCTTAAGTATATGGTGTCATACTTTACATCCTTTCATGTTGTGAGTCCCTTGACTGATTTTTATATATATACTTATTTTTAATGCTTTTGGGGTCCCTACTTTTCTTATTCCTACTTACTATGGTCTTTCCTTTCCATTCAAAGCGTCCCTATTGAAGAGAGGAAAAAATGAAACAAGATGAAATCAGAGAGGAAGACAAACCATAAGTGACTCTTAAGCATAGGAAACATTCTGAGGGTTGCTGGATGGAGGGGTAGAGGGATAGGGTAACTGGATGATGGAAATTAAAGAGGGCATGTGATATAATGAGACTGTTGAATCACTAACCTCTACCTCTGAAGCCAGTAATATATGTTAATTGAATTTAAATGAAAATAAATAATTTTTTAAAAGAACAAAGAAAACAAAGAGTCCCCTTTAATATTTCAAGGAGGGCTGTTTTGGTGGTCCTGAACTCCTTTAACTTTTGTTTGTCTGAGAAACTCTTTATCGCTTCTTCTGTTCTGAATGAGCGCCTTGCTGGATAGACTATTCTTGGCTGCAGGTTTCTCCTTTCAGCACTTTTAATATATCATGCTGTTCCCTTCTGGCCTGCAAAGTTTCTGCTGAAAAATCAGCTGATGCCTTATGGGTTTCCCTTATATGCAAATCTTTACTTTTGTTGCATCTAAAATTCTCTCTTGATCACCGTTTTTTGCCATTTTCATTATGAGTTTTGGTACAGATCTCCTTGGGTTGATTTTGTTGGGGGCTCTCTATGCCTCCTGGATCTGGATTTCTGTTTCCTTCCCCAGATTCAGGAAGTTCTCCACTATCATTTCTTCAAATAAATATTCCCTCCTTTTTCTCTCTCTTCTCCTTCTGGGACCCCTTTAAAGTAAGAGTTATTATGTTCGACAGTGTTCCTGGGTTCTCTTAACCTGTTCTCATTTTTTATTATTTTTTCTTTCGCAGGTCCAGCTTGATTGCTTTTGATTAAGTGCCTTCCAGGTCACTGATCTGTTCTTCTGCCTCCTCTATCTATTTATACCCTCTGGTGTACTTTTAATTTCAGTTATTGAGTTCTTCATCTCGGATTGGTTCTTTTTTGTTTTCTACCTTTGTTGAGGGTCTCACTGAGATCTCCTCTTTTCTCGAGTCCAGTGAATATCTTTAGGATGGTTTCTTTTATTCTCTGTCAGGCTTGTTACTCATCTCCATTTTGCTTAGGCCTATTGCTGTGATTTTGTTCCGCTCTTTCATTTGGGGCATATTCCTCTGTCTCCTCTTTCTGACTCTGGGTCTATTTCTCTCCCACACTTGATGGTAGTGGCTTTATGAAGAAGAGGGCCTTCAGGGCCCTGCTGTGCAGTGTCTCCTGGCCCCCAGAGCCTGGTACTTCAGGGCGTCTGGCCTGGGTGTTGTATGCACCTTGCTGTTGTGGCAGAGCTGTGTTTGCCTTCAGTCCTCCTGCGATGGCTCTCTGCCTGTTGTGGGCAGAGTCTGGTCCCTGTGGCATTAGTGGGCCAGTCAAGGGCTGCCCTGGGCTTGAGTTGAGTCAGACCAGGTGTTTACTAGAGATGAAGTAGTCCCAAACTGCTTCATCAACCAGGGGACAACCTCTGTTGTCCCCTGAGCTTTTGGTGGTGGGCAGGGCCTGCAGTCAGACCAGCTGCCCACCCCCAGCCCACTGCTGGGGTCACAGACTGGCCTGTGGTTCTCCTCCCTCTCCCTGTAGAGGGGCTGCT
>NW_019154108.1:29912908-30111688 GCF_002288905.1 Enhydra lutris kenyoni | reverse complement strand
CCCCGTCTGGGCTGCTTGCACACTCCCCAGGTGTGGGGCTGGCCCCGTCTGGGCTGCTTGCACACTCCCCAGGTGTGGGGCTGGCCCCGTCTGGGCTGCTTGCTCCCTGGCAGGCTTGTGGCAGCACTCTGGATGCATTCGCGCCAAGGGCCTGTCAGAGAGGGGTGGATCCACAACATGCGCGTGGGCAGGGGTACGATGCTTATAAGGTCTGTGTGCATCTGCTCTGAGAGGGGACCTGGAGCTGAGGTCTGACTGGAGGGGCTGTGTTCACACCAGAATGAGGGGGTTGCTGTTGGCGAGTTCGTTCCAGCCTTATCAGAGTGTCTAGGCTAGGGGAGGGAAACCACACCATTAGCTCCTTCTTTCCTAGAGAAGTCTCTCACTCATCTCTGTCCCTCTGGGAAATGCTCTGAGTAAATTATTCCTTCCTGTATGCCCCAGGCATTTTTCAAACTGCAGCTACTGTGCTGTATTTCTGCGGGTCTCTTCTCTTTAACAGTCGGACTCCATTTCCTCTCTCCCTCCCAGCTCTCCCAGAGCTGAGCCACTGATGTTTAAAATTCCAGGTTTTAAGTCCTGTTGGTTTTAAGAACTTGTAAAATTTGACCCTTCTCATTTTCGAAGCTAAATGTTAGGAGGATTCATCTTCCCCACGCTGGCCTCTGTGAGAGGGTCTGTTTGTCTGCCCCCCTCACCCCCCACCCCAGTCAGTGCTTGTGGGTCTCTCTCCTGCCCACAGACCCACAAGTCCTTTTAGTTCCATGCTGCCTCTCTGCCCTTCCTCTCATCTTCAGTGTGGCGTCTTCTCTTCTCTGCCTTCAGTTGTGGGGTTTGTTCTGCCAGTCTTCAAGTCATTTTCTGAGTCATTTATGCTATTGTGGGTGTGATCTAGGTTTATGTGGGGGGACGAAGTGAGCTCAGGGTCCTCCTACTCCACCATTGTCCCCAGAGGTCCTTGTTTGATGATTTTATAAATTAAGTTATTGATTCCATATATTTAAACATTGCCAAAACATTAAACTGTCTGCTAGACGTACGTATTTTTAAATACTAGGTTTTAATATCTGAGATTTGTGGTGAACATATTCGCTTCACTTCACAAACCATTAAGATCTCTTTCCAGGTTTTCATATCTTTTCTTTGTTAAACACAAGTCCCAGTGATTGTGATGACCCCATATGGCAGTTACAGCCTAGAGGAAGTTGTCTGCCCAGGAGGCCCCTCTGCTATATGAATCCATGATCTCATTAGTAACAGCAAGTTTACCGAGTAGGATTGCGATAAGCTCTCTGATTAATTCTTGCGTATCTTTGCATTATTACTAAGCATCATTACCAACCAGTAATTTTCCATTTATTCCTGTGTTGAGCACCTGCTTTACATGCTGGGACTCCCTAGTTAGTTCTCTTCTATCACAGAACTCAAGGTCTGTCATAGGAACCGAGGTAGAGGGATACCAGCATGTGATGTATGCTGCGATGGTTTGGATGGTTCAGTCACATGAAAGAGGAGAGATTAACCCAGCCTGGGAGAAGTGATCATTCAGCTGGGTTTTGGAAGAATGTCTGAGTTGGGCAGTTAGAAGGGTCAGGGTGTGTGCGTGGTTGTGGATAGGAAAAGTGTCCTAAGCAAGGGGGAAGTACAGATCTGGAGCCATGAGCAAGCATGGCATGTTCTGGAGTAGTAAACCAGACAGTACCAGTGAAACCTAGTTTGCAAATGGGAAAGTGGGGAAAGGTAAGAGTCCCCAGGAGCCAGGGGCAGATGACAGAGGGCCTAGAACATCACAATGAAGGATTTTGAACAGGAGAATGAAATTATTTGATTTAGAAATGTCTCCCTAGAAGGGAGCATGGAGTTATGTGTAGATGGGAGTGCAGTGAGAATAGAGAAAAAGAAACCAGTCACAGGACTAGAAATCCTGGAGGACTAACGTAAGATAGTGGTGACGATGAAAGATGACACATGGAGGAGAGAGGAAGGAGATCCAGGGTTGTGTCGAGATTTCTGGCCTGGCCACCCACGTGGAAGGGGTGCACGCTGCAGAGAGAGGAAGTAGGAAGGAGAAGCTTGTGTAGAAACGAGTACATGTTGTACTTGTTGAAAATCTCTTCAGTCAGCATTTGGGTGTACAGCTCTGGGGCAAAGGGAGGTGACAGGAGCCGCAGAGCCAGCAGCCCAGGATGGGCAGAACGGGTGGAACAGAGATGCAGTGTGCGCCATGTCAGCATTAAGGTGTGGGGACCACGAGGGAGCCTGAAAGCAAATGGTACAGAGTTGGCTGAGGGATGGAGAAAAACAGGAGCATGACATCCCAGGCAGGATGAGGGACAGAGCCAGCCATCAGATGCGAGATGGTGAGATGTCACGTGGCATGAAGACTGAGCAGCCCCCAGTCCATCCTTGGCAGTGGGGCGGCATGGCAGGGCACGGGGGTGGCTGAGAGATGCGTAAGCTAAGGCCCCAAGTTTATAGGCGATCTCTTCAACCACTGTGACCATGGAGGGGAGGCGGGCTAGTAGGCAGTAGCTAGAGGAAAACCAAGTGCGAGAGGGGGCTGCTTGCATTTATTTTTAATGAGAGGGAGGCAAAAGGGAAGCCTGTTGCAAAGGAGAGCTTGCAAGTGTAGGATCGGGGACACAGGATGTGGAAACAGGTGTCTCCATGGGAGAAGGGGGAGTGGAGTGAAGACCCATGTGAGTGTAACCAAGCAGCGGCGGGCGAGGCTGGGGCTGGCGGGGCTGTGTACGCAGCAGGTTGTGAGGTGACCACTGACTCCCCGAGGACTGGGAAACCAGCAGAAAGGCGGGCGCGTGGGAAGGCGATGCCGGTGATCCCACTGATCCCACATACAGCGGGGCGTCTGTGTGCGTGTGTGTTCATGGGTGGGGTTTTTTGGGTTATACTTTCATTTGTTTTAGTTTTGCCTTATTAAAAATTAATTTAGCAATTTAAGAATTAATTAAGCATGGGTTCTTATTTCTACTAGTGCTGCCATGTAGACTGCAATTTCAATATCATGCTCTTTGTGTGCAAATGTAGGCCCAGATGAGGCTGTGATAATCATGAATAAACATACATTATGAACTGCAATGTCTTTTGATTCTGGACAGGACTACCTTGAAATCAAAAGAAGGATTTTCCCAAGATTTTACTTTCTTAGCAACGCTGAACTCCTTGATATTCTAGCTGATAGCGGAAATCCTGAGTCTGTACAGGTAATATTATTATTCTCTGTTCAGTGATATTCTTTCCCAACCAGGTCAGAATTTTATAGTGTTATTGGCATTTGTTTCTGGTCCACAGCCTCATCTTGTGAAGTGTTTTGAAAATATAAAACAATTACTGATATGGAAACAAGAAATCGGCCCTCCTGCTGTGATAATGCTCGTATCTGCTGAAGGGGAATGTCTTCTGCTGCCCAAGTATGACACATGTGTTCTAAACTAAGCATTCAGACTCTGTACCACATTGCTGTTTAAAATCTCGGCTTGGAGGGGCACCTGGGTGGCTCAGTGGGTTAAAGCCTCTGCCTTCGGCTCAGGTCATGGTCCCAGTGTCCTGGGATCGAGCCCCACATCGGGCTCTGTGCTCTGCAGGGAGCCTGCTTCCACCTCTCTCTCCATCTGTCTGCCTCTCTGCCTACTTGTGATCTCTGTCTGTCAAATAAATAAATAAAATCTTAAAAAAAAAAAAAAAAAAAACCTCGGCTTGGAAATGTCTGATATTTCATAGAAGTTTGCTAAGCAAACTGTTTCTTCAGAGATAATGTACCTATGCAGAATTTTATTTTTTCATGTCTCTATTTCTTGGCATCATCCTGAATGCCAACACAGGGTTTTATTATAGAAACTTAGTAAGGAAATTTACTATTTGCTTGTCATTGTAAATGCTGCGCCCCTGGCTGTGGACGGCTCCAGGCCGGGCTCGTGGGTCTGCTGGGTCCTGCCACCACACAGGTCCAGTTTGCCAGCCAGCCTTTGGCACATGGCTCCTGATGGGATTGGATTAAAAAATGCTGCGTCCCAGTGTTCCCGTCCACTGGAGTCCCTAACTCAACCCCGACCTCAGCTGGCTGTTTAAAAGACCCAGTAAGGAATACAAGAAAGCTTTGTGATACAACTTACCCAGTTTGCTCATGTTTTACTGGAACCTCTTAACTTTGTAAGTTCATGATTTCGTTGTTAGAATTCCCTAAAGTTAGGTGATACTTTGTGTGCATAGCTTTCCAAATTGAGATCTAGAAAAAAAACCCAAAATTAGAGAATTGTGGTCCTTTGGCATATGAATGTTACAAGTGTAGAAAAGTTAGTCTACAGCCTTATCAAGAAACATGGATAAAAACTGTTTGCAAATTATTTTTGAAAACATTGTAGGAAAATTCGTGTAAGAAGTGCCGTGGAACAGTGGCTGGTGAATGTAGAGAAAAGCATGTTTGATGTGCTGAAAAAGTGAGTACAATTTTTAATCCTAAGATCACATTATGTATATATACTTAAACTTGTTCAATTATCTGCGAATTCAAGTGGGAGGTATCTGCAGAAATGTATGGAGTAAAGTCTGTTATGAAATGGGCTTTGATAGAACATGACAGCACATGGCTGAACGGAAAATAGGCATTTTTGCAGTTGGAGAGCGTGATCAGGGACTGCATTCAGGCAGGTTAGGGTTAGGATCAGGAGCTGAATGCATGGCGGGATGTTGCTGCCTGCTTCCGAAGGACCCAGTGCCCAGCAGGCTCGGGCTGCTGCCCATCCCACTTCTGCTTCCTTGCATTGCTTGCTGGGTCCAGGCTCTGTAGGGTTCTCCTTTTTACCATCCAGTCTGTTTAGAGTGAGGAAAGAGCCTCAGAGCATGAACTTTTCAATGACTTTGACTGGAGCTGTCTTGTACATTTCTAGTTATTTGTGGTTGGTTATAGAGGGGCTGTCTATTGGTCTTGGGGTTTTAAGATCTATATTTAGGAACATGATCTTGAATGCCAACACAAGGCTTCTGGAGCAGAGCAGATTATTACTTACTTACATAAATAACTACAGTGGCTTTCCTTGGCTCCAGTTCTTACCTGGAGTGATGTGATGAGAGCCAGCTGTCTCATGTGTGAGGGCAAGGAACCCCGAAAAATGCATCCAGGCACTTGAGAGACAAACCGATATTCACTCATTGTGCTGGAACTTTTGTCAGACAGTCTTACCATTTGTTATTAATGACAGTTCTTTCTCTTTCTTTACAGTTTTCTTTTAAAAATCTCTTCCTTGTTGTTTAGGATGACAGATTATGTGCAGTGTTAAAAAGTACAGTTGACAGCAACCTTCTTTGTTTCCTAATTTTACTGGGAACATTTCTAACGTTTTGTCTTTTGTTTATGATGCTTGGATTTCTGGAATATACCCCTCATCAAAGTAGAGTTTTATTCTGTTCCTTGTTTGCAAAGTTTTTAATAATTAAAAGACATCTAATTCATTCAGAGTTTTTTTTAATGAATCAATCAAGAACCCCAAATACTCCTTTGCCTTTAATTTGTGGTTGTTATGACTTACAATAACAGATTTCCTTATGTTGAACTCCACTTGATTTTCCTGTTCATTTTCCAGTCCACTTACTTTATTTTCTGGAAAACTGTATTAAACATGTTCTCCTTTTCTGTGGATTTGTCTTTATCCTTGTTTTATTTCTAGCATTTATTTCTAATAAATAACTGTGTCACCAGCCCTGTTGACTCCCTTAAGCTTGCCCCCGTGTCTGCACAGAGTCCCTCCACTGAACTCTCGAGCCACCCTTCGCCTGCAGTGTGTCCTGTTGCTTCACTGCTCCCCATGCTGTTGTATGTCTTCTAAACACCAGGCTGTAGGTCTGGGCGGGGAGGGGGATGTCATTTATTGTTATATTGAGTTTCTTCATATCTTTTGGGGCAGCCATGCCAAAGTCATAAACATTTCCTTTTTTCTAGTGAATACTCTTTAAAATGTTAATGTACAAAGTGAAACATACCTTTATCAAAGCCTAGAGTAAATAGCTCTGATTTGTCTGCAGTGAGCTTGGATCACTTCATAAAACCCTTCCATCATCACCTCTGTATTATAGTCATGCAGGATCTTATTCCATATGGGGTTAGTTCTCTGTTTATGGATCAGTAATTCTCTAGTCTTAGTAAGGTTCTTGGTTTGGTTTGTTTTTGTTCATTACTGATTCATAGGTCTCACATTTTAGAGTTTGTTTTCCTTCTGCTCTATATATTTCCAAGTAATTTTTTCCAGAAAGCATCTGTGAGTGGCAAATATTTTTATTTTTGCCCTCTTACTTGCAGGTTAGTTTGAATGGAATTAATTTTTAAGTTCAAATCCAATTTCTTGAATGCTAGCTCCCCCAAATGTCACCCAAACGACATGTTCTAAGACAGAGCTGAGTGTATGGGATAAAGCAGAAGCCCTGCTGGGACCCCAGAGCGCCCAGGCAAGGAAGAGTTAAACTGGAATGTGTGTTAAGCTGTGGCAGTCTGGTTTCAGGTGGGCCTTGCAGTGTGGGGCTTGATTACAGCTGTGTAGAGTTCGGGGACAGCTGTTTGGGATTGGAGGACACAGCAGAGCTGGGGTTGCCCTTTGATGCTGGGTTTTGGAAAAAGTTTCATTTTTGTTTTCACACAGGACGGAATGGTGAGGTATTACCTTCATAACACATTCAACTTGGCAAAACAGTGTCTTCTATCTGGAAGCCTTTTCTTAGCTTTTGAGTACATACTTGCACTATTCCCTTTGGGGAGATGCTTTCTCTCTCATCAAATACTGCTGGACCTGGCGGTGTTTGATCTCAGCAGAACGTGTTCCTGTTCCTGTGTCACGCTGCCTGTGGGCCGAGTGATTGCCAGATACCAGCAGCTTGTGAGATGCCCCTGACCCCAGAGAGCTTCAACCGGGTGTTGGAACTGGGAAGGGAGCTGTCTGGTTGCATGAGCTCTGCTAACCCTGCTTCCCCAGGTTCGTGTTTGCACTGGTTGTCGTTCACAGTCAGATGAGCGAGTCCCTCTCCTTCTCTCTCTCCCTGCGGGTTCTTGTGTTTAATCGCAGCAGGTGGCCTGCGCAGCCACCGGGGACAGGACGGTGCACAGGCCCAGTCTGGGAGTGGCGGATCTTCCCGGGTGTGGACATTCCTTTCCACTTCTCCTGGATGCTGCAAACTGCCTTTGTCCCATCCCCAGCACGTGGGTTCCAGCGCTGTTTCAGATACACCGCTCTTGTGAGAAAATGCCAGTGTCGATGAACTTTGGTTCCTTTCTTTCCTTCTCTCCACTTTCCTCTCTTCCTCTGTCTTTCCCGCCGTGCGTTAGGATGTGTGATGTGATTGCAGGCCCTCCTCTGCTTCTCCCTCCAGCCCCAGTGGTCCTCTGAGATTTCCATTCACAGTGGTCATTGGCAGCTGCAATAAGGCAGGGGGTGTGGGGACAGGCAGAGGCCACTGCACTCCCTGCTTAGGAAGCTCTCCTCATCGTCCCGAAGAGCCACCCCTGCCTCCCTCTTGTGGTTGTCAAACTTGGCAGGAGTGTTCTTTGGTGGGTCTGCTCTTCTTTCTAGAATTCAATCCCAATTTGCTTGCCATCTGATAGAGACTTCTCAAGTTGTGGATGCCCTGGAGCACACTTTCGTGCGTTCCAGTGTTTTCTCTGTGTGTGTGTGTGTGTGTGTGTGTGTGTAGAATATAATTGACATATATATCATTATATAGTATTCATATATTATCTATCATTTGAAGGAGTATGGTTCATGATGAAGACAGGATTATTAAGTCAGAAATCTTGATACACTCTCTCCCAAGAGACTATAAAAAATCAGAATAAATATTTACAAAACCCTGGAGGTAATAAAATAAAGAAAATATAGTGTGTGTGCTCTGTGTGTGTATACAAATATAAACCCGGGGCTAAGTGTCAAAATAGAAGTAAGATCTTAATTAAAAGATTTTGTCAAAAGAGAAATGGAACTGCATGTTGTTTGAGAGATAAAGAAAACAAAGACATAAAATAAAAGGTCATTTTAATTGATAAAACATAAATTTGCCACTGATGTTGTTTTGAAACATACAGAAAGTTATAACAACTTATTTCTCCACAGTGGCAGTGATTAGAAAATAATTTAAAAATTACTAAAAACCATTTGCAATTACAGCAAAAATTAGAAGAATCAATATTTATTCTAAAAGCAAACTAAATTCTCAATTACGATAAGTAAAGAAGCCGTCAAAGTAGAAGAAAATGAGTGAAGTTTGGTGTCAGGAATTTCTGACGCGCGGCATCAGTGATGGAATGTGAAGATGATTGATCAATTCGACTATATAGAAACTAAAAACTTCTGAGTGAAAAAAACCCGCTGTAACAATATGCAGACATATACTGTTGGCACATATTAACTTGATCTTAAATAAAAACATCTGCATATTTTTCATGAATCTTATTTTTTTTCCTTATGATTAATTTTTAAAACTAAATATGGGACTTTACTGCTAAAATTCATTTGATGGTTTCAAATTATTTTAAATACTGATTTTGTCATTGATAGTATTAGAAATTCAAAGCTAATGTGTATCATCTCCCCCTTCTAGTTCTACCACCCAGATACTCAGTGGCCCCATTGGGGAAGTGCTGGTGACATTAAAGGAAAATATAGGGAATATGCATTTGCATAAATCAATAAGGCTCTAGTAACTCTGACATTTGGTGCCATACGTATACCTAAGTGAGAATTAAAAACCAGAGATCCTAAAGGAAAATCCCCCCGTGGCCTCATCATGCTTGATCATTGAATGGCCACTGTGATTGCACGTAATAATAGAAGTAAAATGTTTTGTTTGTAGGTTTCTAAGTCAAGGGGTCGAGGACTGGAACCGCCAGACCTTTTCCACATGGGTGGTGTCTCATCCAGGACAAGTGGTCCTCACGGTGGTGAGTTAGTTTGTGGCTCTACTGCCCAGAAAGCAAAGATTTAGAAAGAAACCATTATGAAGAGTACTTATATGTGTCATTCACTTTGAAATGCATCCAAAAATGAGACGGATAGCTGGATAGAAAACTGGATAGATAAGCGAGAAAGTAAATTTAGCAGAGAATTGCTTAGAATATAGGTGGTGGGAATCTGGGTATTTGTTTTATAATTCAGCTTTTTTATGGTTTGTTTTAAAATTGTTTCATAATAAAATGTTGAATGAAAATAAATCACAAATTATTTTCTCAGGGATATCCCGCACTGTATTTGGTTTCTACTGCTGTCATTAAAAAGTTGCCTCAAACTTAGTTGCTTAAATAGCACGAGTATATTAGCTCGCAGTTGTGTCCGTTGAAGGCCTCGTGGTGTCACTGGCAAAAATCAAGGTGTCGGCAGAGCTGCATTCCTTCCTGAAGGCTCAGGAGAGAGTCCCTTCCTTTCTCTTTCCTGGCTTCTAGAGGCTGCTGGCCTTCCTTTATTTTCAAAGCCAGCCCTATTTGCATCTGTCTGCTCTTCTTCGGTCAGACCTCCCTCTGCTCACATGGCAAAAAATGTTCTCCAAGTTTAAGGGTACATATGGTCATATTGACCCCACTCAGATAATCCAGAATACTCTCTCTACCTGCAGGTCTTGATTTAATTACATTTGCAAAGTGCCGTTTGCCCTGTTAGGTGACATAGTCACAGGCTCTGGGCATTAGCACAGGGATATCTTTGCAGGGAGCCTTCATTTGCTAACTGTTGCTGTTCTGGACCTCAAAGGAGAAAGAGAAACGAGGTATGCATGATAGCAAGGAAGCAAAAGCACGTGTTTCTTTTGAGAAGAAGAACTCGGAAAGTAGTGGTTCAAGCCAGGACATTAGGGAATTTCCCCTGTAGACCATGTATAATGATAGAAGGACAAGGAAAGACCCCAGGGGACAGCCCCATGTAACAAAAAGATGAAGGAAGGGTCTCCATGAAGAAGAATGCCAGAGGCGTCATGGAAGCCAAGGGAGCAGAGAGGGAACTGGACTGACTTTTCTCCGGAGACAGTGAGCGGTCGTCATTTAAAAATGCTCTAGAGAGGTCTGCAAACTCCAATAACGTCTGTTGGTGATGAGAGTCCCCACGCACCTTGGGGACAGTGGTTCTGCACTGATGCAGGAAGAAGCCCTGGTCCCCTGAGTTACCCTCCTCAAGTGTTTGTAAAGCAGATTTGACTTCATTAAATTCTCTATTAAACTTAAAAATAACATCACATCTTTTCACTGTGCCTTGCCCCACCACAACTGTCACGTCTCTGAGAACCTAGAGTTATGGACACAAATAACGACGTCCAATCTCCCCAGCTCCCTTCGTTGTGCACTTGACTGCATATTGATAAAGTACTCGAAGATCCTGCACTGCAAGGACTTGGATAAGCTGTGGTCTACAAAGGCAGTGAAGTCATGATGAATCAGCCTAGACATTCCTGTGGTTGGCCAGGCGTCCAGATCATCAGATCTGCTCTGTGAAGAGAAGATCATCCCAGGTCCCCGGTCCTCCAAACATGCTGAACAATAAAAAGCGGTTCCTTATGGGCTTGAACTGGAATCATTGAACAGACTTTGCCAGTTTCTCCCCTGTCTGCCCAGGCTGCTGCTAATTTCCCATCCCAGTGTACCGCTGACAACGTCCCTTTCTCCTGTGCTTCTGCATGTGGAACAGTACCAGGAGCCTTCTCCCAGCAGATGGCTGTGGGGGAGTGAGGATGATAACAGGCCTGCATGTTCCGGCCACTGAGAATTTCAGCACGGGTTTATCTAAGCCAGAGCAATGGACGGTTCCCTTCCAGCTATCTAAGGAGAGAGAGAGATCTGGTTCGCAGGCCGCCTCCCCAGAACCCGCACTGACGCCACCTAGCAAGGGGACTTGGCCTGCTGGATGCTGCCTCTGAGGCTGTGAATCTTGAATAAATGCTTCAAACACAGCAGTGCGGTGGCCTTGACAGTGCTTCCTGCTGCCCGGCCCAGACTCACTCCTGCCCACTCCCGAGAGACCCAGGCCATGGTCTCTCCACCTGCTGACCCGCCACATCCTGTAAGAAAGAGTTTGTTTCTGTTGCAGGCAGCCCAGAACACGGACTGATGCGTCAGGTTCCACATCCTCTCCCCTCTTACCTTGCTCTGGAAGAAAGTCCCACCCCTATACCTCTTACCCCTAGGCTAAGTATTCCGATGTTTATTTCTTTATAGCCTTACCTACGTGTTTCATAGGCACTTCAAATTCATGAAATCCCAAGACGAACTCACTGTGCCCCTCCACCTCCAGCGTGCTCTTCCTTCAGTAGGTACTATCCTAGGGACTGCAATCCCAGTTCACCCAGTCATGGGCTGGAAACCTGCAGGCCTCCTGGAAGTCCCCTCCACTGACTTCCAGGTCACTGCGACATTAATCCAGCGGCCTTCTTAAAACAACTCTGGCGCATATGGAGCGGGTGAGTGTCAAAAGATGGCTCGAATGATGGAAGTCATACAGAGTTTCTGAAAATTATGATTACAGACAACATATTCTAAAAAGAGTATTTCTGGTTTCAGCTGAGCACACGGTCCTAATTTCATGCTGGAGTTTTCTACCATTATTACTGTCCTGGGTTATTAGTCTAATGATGGTTGCTAGTGATGTTATCAGTCTAGTGATGATTGCTAAGAATAGCAGACTTCAAAACTAGAACTATTGGTGATAAAAAATATTTCAATTTATTTAAAAATAAGGCCATGAGCATTAATAAAATTCAGTGTCTGAATCTTAAATACATTCAAATGTGTATGCTCTCTTTCACATGCACATACACACATCATGAAAACATCTGGTTTAACTTATAAAGTTTATTTTTCAATGACCATCTTTATATCTTATTTTTTCAGAGCCAGATCATGTTTTATAATGACTGCATCAAATGTTTTGTGAGTTCTCGGTCAAGACCAGAGTTGGAGAAGGTCCACAGCAGCATGGTCCGTCACCTAGAAGAGATTGCAGAGCTGGTGATGCTGGACACCAGTAACCCCCGCACACAGGCTGTCCTGGGAGCGCTGCTCATGCTCTGCGTGCACCACAGAGACATTGTGAGAGATTTATTGCTGAAAGGCATCTTCAGTGTGGGGGATTTTGAGTGGACGAGGTAAGTGGATCCCGTTACCACTCTGCCTAAAATAACTCATCACACGGCTACCTCTAGGGAAGTTCATTCTCTACCTCAAATTCTACCTCAAAAGTCAAATCTGACTTTTCATTTTCCTGGGATTTATAGAAATTCTGGGCAAACTGTGTCAGTTTGAGTTCCCGATGCCTATGCTTTCTTCCTTCTCTATTACACTGTCCCTCCCATCATTTTAACTTCCTTGGGCTTCATGTTCCTGGATGGGCTTCGCTCCTCTCGTCATTCTGCCAGAGCGCAGCCCTCCTTCAGGCCTCGACTCTGCCTATGTGCTGTCCGTTCTGGAGCACTCTAAACGGGGAAACAAACCAGAGCATGTTTCTAGCCAGTTCTTTACCTCAGAGCCCCCTTTCTCCTACCAGGAGCCTGGTAGTACATATTCATACATAAATATTTTATATATGAAACACCACAAATGTGAAACTGTAGGAGAATAGAGCCACTGACCCTAGGGAGAAGAGGAGAGCAAGCATAAGATTCCTATGATAAATGTGAAATTTCAAACTTCTGAGTTATTTTTTTCTAAAGAAACCTCTGTTCATGAAAAAATAACTGTCCTGACTACATAATGTCTTTGATTCTCAAGAAAAGTTAATTTTTAAGGAATTCTGCATGAGTGTAAATTTCCTTATTTAAATGTGACAATTTCCTTTAGCCTCTAGGGAAAATGGAGCCCAGAGGCTGATATATTTGACTAACACCACTTGAATTTTACTGAATACTTTATATTTGATATATATTCACATATTCCTTTTACTGTTAATATTCACATATTCCTTTTGCTTTTAGTGTAACTGTATACCATTTTTAATTGCCAAAGAAATATGTTGTATTGATGAACCATCACCCAAAAGTTCAGTATGCCATTATTACTTTCTAGTAACTGTCTTTGAAAGTGAAACTGAAAGGTGGAAGAACATAAATAGAAAAGTAAAGTAGGAAACATATGATTCTAAACAACTCTGGGAGCATCATGATTCTAGGGCTACAGTTCCCAAGTTGTATGCCAGGGTGTCCCAAGGCCCCATAGAGACCTTACAGGACACTGCAAAACATTTTTTAAAAATATTATTTATTTATTTGAAAGAGAGAGAATGAGAGCGAGCACAAGCAGGTAGAAGAGCAGAGGGAGAGGGAGAAGCAGACTCCCCACTGAGCAGAGAGCCCAACTCGGGGCTCGATTCCAGGACCCTGGGATCATGACCCGAGCTGAAGGCAGACGCCCAACTGACTGAGCCACCCAGGCGTCCCAAAACATTTTAAACTTTTAAAAGACTCAGAGGGATATGCATCATGTGTCAGACACCAAACAAACTGGTAGCTCAAGGTAGTTGACAAGTTTAACCTTAAACCTTAACTAATTAAACATTAGAATCATCATATTGATGATTTCTCATTCTTGCAAATCTAGGTTTGAGCAGTTGCTCTGATAAAAAAGCAAGGACTAAATGAAAACATGATATAGGAAACAAAATTGACAGTATCCTATCTGATTATAAGGTCTGATAAATTGTGCAGTGCACAACAGGTACACATGTCCCATTAGTAAGTAATGGTGATTATTCAAGAATGATATAAAAATTCCTTTCAATTTACTTGTATATATTTTAAAAATAAGCTACCAGTTCATTAAGACAAAAAATACCTTTAAGCTGCTTTGAATCTAAAAATTAATGAAATTAACTGTGAGGTATTTCTTTTGACTATGGTAATCAAGAAAAAAATCACTGTATACTATAGGTGCAGTCAAGCAAGTTTGGGAATTTTGTTAGGGGAAGAAGAATAGGGGGAGTAAAGCTCTGAAAATAAAAATTCTATTTAAATGATTTAGTACTTGAATCATAAAACAAATCTTGGGTCTTAGGATAGTAGATACCTTTTTACTTAGCTTACCATTCCTTTACTTTAGCACAGTAAAAGCCACATATGATGAGCCCAAAGCTAACATCATACACAACAGCGAAAAGCTGAGAGCTTTTAAGATTCGGAGCCAGATAAGGTTGTCCACTCTCCTCATGTCTATTCAACATGGTAGTGGAAATCTTAGTGAGAACAGTTAAACAAGAAAAAGAAACAAAAGGCATCCAAATTGGAAAGGAAGAAGTAAAACGGTCTCTCGCTGCAGATGACATATTATATGCAGAAAACCCTAAAGATGCCACCAAAGAACTGGTAATCCTAATAAAGGAGTCCAGTAAAGTTGCAAAGTCAATACACAAGAATCAGTTACATTTCTACACACTTACAATGAACTATCAGAAAGAGAAGTAAAACAATCCCATTTATAATTACACCAAGGGAATAAAATACTTGGGAATAAATTTAACCAAAGAGATGAAATATCTGTACACCGAAAACTCTTTTGTCATTAATGAAGGAAATTGAAGAAGGTGCAAGTAAATGAAAAGACAATCCATGATCGAGGATTGAAAAAATTAATATTGTTAAAATGTCTGTTCTAGGGGCACCTGGGTGGCTCAGTGGTTTAAGCCTCTGCCTTCGGCTCAGGTCATGATCTCAGGGTTCTGGGACTGAGCCCCGCATCAGGCTCTCTGCTCAGCAGGGAGCCTGCTTCCCTCTTTCTCTCTGCCTGCCTCTCTGCCTACTTATGATCTCTCTCTGTCAAATAAATAAATTCTTAAAAAAAAAATGTCCGGGGGTGCCTGGGTGGCTCAGTGGGTTGGGGCCTTTGGCTCAGATCGTGATCCCAGGGTCCTGGGATCGAGCCCCGCATCGGGCTCTCTGCTCAGCAGGGAGCCTGCTTCCTCCTCTCTCTCTGCCTGCTTCTCTGCCTACTTATGATCTCTATCTGTCAAATGAATGAATAAAATCTTTAAAAAAAAAAACTCCGTACTACCCAAAATCATCTGTAGATTCAATGTAAAACATCTCAAAATTCCAGCGACCTTTTTCCACTGGAAATAGATCAAAACCTAAAATTTGTATGGAACGGCAAAATACCTCAAGTATCCAAAACAATCTTGAGAAAGAAGAACAAAGCTGGAGATAACACACTTCCTGGTTTCAAGCTATATTACAAAGCTGTAGTACTCAAAACGGTATGACATCAGCAAATCCATTGTCCAATGGAACAGAATAGCCCAGAAATATAACCACACATATATGGCCAATCAATGACAAAAGAGCCAAGAATATACAATGGGGAAAGGAGAGTCTCTTTAATAAATGACACTGGGAAAACTAGACATCCCCATGCAAAAGAATGAAACCGAACCCCTATCTCATGCCACTCTCAGAAACCAACTGAAATAGATTTAAGACTTGAACGTAAGACTTGAAACCATTAAACTCTTACTCGAAAATGTAAGGCAGTAAACTTGGTCTTGGCAATAACTTTTGGATTAGATGCCAAAAGTGAAGGAAACAAAAAATAAACAAGTGAAACTACATCAAACCAAAAGCTTCTGAACAAGAAAGGAAACCATAAACAAAATAAAAAGGCAACCTACTGAATGGGAGAAAATATTTGCAAACCATGAATCCACTAAGGGATTGATACCCCAAATACATAAAGAACACCTACAACTCAATAGCAAAAAAGGTTGTTTTTTTTTTATTATTATTAAAAAATGGGCAGAGGACCTGAATAGACATATTCCAAGGAAGACATACAGATGGCCAACAGGTGCATGAAATGCTGCCCAGCACTTATCATCAGGGAAATGCAAATCAAAATCTCAATAAGATACCACCTCACACCTGTCAGAATGCCTATTATCATAGAGACGAGAAATGAATTTTGGTGTGGATGTGAAGAAAATGGAAATTTATGTGCCATTGGAGGAAATGTAAATTGGTTAACCCACTATGGAAAATGTATGGTGGTTTCCCATAAAATTAAAAATATAAGTACCAAATGATCCAGCAGTTCCAATTCTGCATATTTTCCCTAATGAAGTGCTATCTTAAAAAGGTATCTGTACCCCATGTTCATCACAGCATTATTTATAATAGCCAAGACATTCATTAACTGATGAATGGATAAAGAAAATGTAGTACATGTGTACAATGAACTATGACACAGCCGTAAAAAATGAAAGAAGTCTTGCCCATTGCTACAACACCTTGATGGCATTATCCTAAATTAAATAGGTCAGACAATGTATGACCTCACTTATATGTGAAACCCATAAACACTGAATTCATAGAAACAGAGAAATGGGTGGGGGCCAGAGGCAGGGGATGTAATGGATGTAATGGATGAAGGAGGTCAAAGGTACCAACTTCCAGTTAGAAGATAAATAAGTTCTGGGGATGTAATGGCTAGCCTGGGAACTATAGTTTAATATAGTTTAATAATATAGTTTAATAATACTTCATTGTGTATTTGAAGAATACTAAGACAGTAGATCTCAAGTGCTGTCATCACAAGAAAAGTAAATTTGTAACTGTGTGAATGATGAATGTTACCTAAATTTACCTAAATGTACTGTGATCATTTCACAGTATGTGCATATATCAAATCATTATGGTGTCACGCCTTAAACTAATATGAAGGTCTAGCTCAATATCTCCGTAAATCTGGGGGGGAAAGAATATATATTGTAAAGTTACAACTGGGTCGCAGGTTTTACTGGTAGCCTTATAGATGATGAGCAAATTTAGAATTAGCCTCACAATTCTCAGGGTTCGTAAGATAAATACCACAATAGCATTTCAGTTACCCTCATAGTAAGGATCCTGGTTATAATGAACAATGTCTGAGCCACATCTTTATTGAAAACCACAATACACTTCATAGGGATGATTCTTGTATAAATCCTCAATTTGCGCCGTGCCCACATCACAGCCAAGCAGCAGGACTCCGCAAAACCATTTTCCTCACCGGGCAAGTGCTCACATGCTTGTGGGATTCAGCGTTCTAGTATTTCATTCTAACTTTGTCACTCATGTATTGGCCATAACTCTTTCCATTTTTTTAACATTTTCATTTATTTTTTAGTCAACATTCCCTCTAATGTTAGGTTTCTACACGCGAAAACAAAAACTAATTTTGCCCCAATAACATGCGCACTTGCACCACTGTTTTCAGGCATTTGCACTATAAGTGGAACGACAGAGAGAAGTTGTGCTACGTGTCTCAAGGAGATGCCAGCTTCACATACGGCTACGAGTACCTGGGCTGCACGCCCCGCTTGGTTATCACGCCCCTCACTAACAGGTGCTGGCTCACCCTCACCGGAGCGCTGCTCCTGAATCTGGGGGGCTGCCCCGCAGGCCCCACTGGCACGGGCAAAACAGAGAGTGTCAAAGATCTAGCCAAAGTAAGTGCCTTTGGTATCCAGAATGCTGCTTTCTTGGGTTTTTAGTCACACAAACCTTAATGGTATCTTAAATATACACCATTCCTGCTAGTAAGATGTTCAGAACATTTAACAGACACCTTACCAGGTCCATGAAGTCATGTAACTCATCCGTTCACATTTAAGTGTCTGCTGTGTGCTGGGACATGGGCGTTCTGCAGGCTCAGTTTGCTTCTGTTTGCTTGGGATTCCACCGTGCTCACTGATGAGTGAACGGCGGCAGCATCACCCTCATTTAAGGGTGATTTCGAGCTGCATGCAGACTTCTACCTGGTCGTGTGTGTGTGGGAGTGTGTGTGTGGCACAGAGAAAGAGACAGAGACTATGAAAGTGGAGGAGATGGTTTGATGTCACTGAAATGATGTCCCTGAAATGCTTTTTCCTTAGTTTTTTATTGATGTGTTTTAGAAACATGACTTTTTAGCATTCCATGTGCTAATCAACTTAATAGTGTATGTGCCTCTATACTAAGTTTTGTGACTTTCTAAATTCGGTATGTACTTCATCTGGAGATTGCAGTTTTCTCAAAAGAGTAAAGACATTTTATAACTCCTGAAGTTATAGCATTAGTATTTTGTGTCATAATTCAAGAGATCTATTAAAATAATATTTTTGTTTCTCAGTCCTTGGGCAAACATTGTGTGGTCTTCAACTGTTTTGAGGATTTGGATTATAAGGTAAGGCTTATTCATATATTTGTAGGAAAAAAATATTGTGCACATAAAATAAAGAATTCATTGAGGATTGAAAGAAGAAGAAAAGTATTTCTCTTGGAGAGACATTAAGTATTAACAGAACTGTAAATGCTGTTGATTCTTCTAAATTGATAAAATAGAAACTTAGAATATAATAGAAACTTAAAACATCATGCAGTTTTCTTCTATGAAACTGAACTACTTCTTATGACAGTGGTTTTCAAAATTTTTGACGGGGTTTTTCCTAACAAAATATGATATGGAACATGAATTTATTAATAAAATTAAGAGTACTGCTCTATTAATATAAATTTATTTTATACTTTTATTTACTTTTACTTTTTATTTACTATTTTATACTTGTATTTACTATTTTATACTTTTATTTACTTTTTTATACTTTTATTTACTGAAAAGGTATACTTCTATTTACTGAAAAGGTAATCATTAAAAACAATGAGGCTGTTATAATTAACACAGAGATTTGAGTCAGAGTTTGTAGTGATGATTACAATTTTATGTCAGCCTTATTTTTTTCTGGTGGCATATTACCTAAGAAGACACAGATCCTAACATTGTGAAATATTCATTGAAATGTCATATACCTCTGCACCTGTCACAAATTTACTTACAGTTTCAAAACACACCCATTTACTTTGTTTTGCATGTTAAGTCCAGACCATTTACCCTTTTGTTTTGTTTTGTTTTTTGTTTTGTTTTGTTTTTCAGCATATTCCTTGTTTTTGCACCACACCCAGTGCTCCATGCAATCCGTGCCCTCTCTAATACCCACCACCTGGTTCCCCCAACCTCCCACCCCCCGCCCCTTCAAACCCCTCAGATTGTTTTTCAGAGTCCATAGCCTCTCATGGTTCACCTCCCCCTCCAATTTCCAACTCCCTTCTCCTCTCTAACTCCCCTTGTCCTCCATGCTATTTGTTATGCTCCACAAATAAGTGAAACCATATGATTGACTCTCTCTGCTTCACTTATTTCACTCAGCATAATCTCTTCCAGTCCCGTCCATGTTGATACAAAAGTTGGGTATTCATCCTTTCTGATGGAGGCATAATACTCCATAGTGTATATGGACCACATCTTCCTTATCCATTCGTCCGTTGAAGGGCATCTTGGTTCCTTCCACAGTTTGGCGACCGTGGCCATTGCTGCTATAAACATTAGGGTACAGATGGCCCTTCTTTTCACTACATCTGTATCTTTGGGGTAAATACCCAGTAGTGCAATTGCAGGGTCATAGGGAAGCTCTATTTTTAATTTTTTGAGGAATCTCCACACTGTTCTCCAAAGTGGCTGCACCAACTTGCATTCCCACCAACAGTGTAAGAGGGTTCCCCTTTCTCCACATCCCCTCCAACATATGTTGTTTCCTGTCTTGCTAATTTTGGCCATTCTAATTAGTGTTTACCTTTTATTAGGGTTCTTTTATTGGCAGCTAAAAGCACATTAGCTGTGAGACCCTGTGTTTCCAGTGTGTGCTCCCTTAGCACATGAAAAATATCAATAAACACAGATCAGCTGTTTGCATGAGTATTGCCAAGACCTAGAGACCCTAGTTTCCTCCCCAGGAACTGCCCTCAGGTGCAGTGAGCAGGGCCGAGCAGCCAAGCGGGGAGCCCAGAAACCTGCTCATCAAGATAAGTCATATTTTAATGATTTTTAGAATCAAAATTAAGGCCAAAAAAACATGAAAAAATGAAATATCAAAATTTTCAGTAGAGACATGACCTGATTCCCACAACCAGTGGGAAGAACTGGCTGCTGTGTCTCGGACCCACAGGACTCTGGCGTGCACTCCTGCCTCACACGGAGAGCACGCATTCCCGCGCGCGTGTTCATGCACGCTTGTTGTGTTGGGCCTACGGTGTTCTTGCTGGTTTCGGCTGCCGGCACATGGGCATTCGTGGGTTCCCCACCTGGAAGCCCCCCCTGAACACCAAGAGCCAGGCCTTTGCCTGCACCTGCCAGGGGCGTGGGCCAAGCGCCGTGCGCACCCCGCTGTTGTGCTGGGGAGGGCATGCGCTGGCCTTGAGGACACTGCGGAACCACACTGGGCCAGCCCAGGGCCAACCCGCGTGTAATTGTTTTCAAGATAATGGGGAGATTCTTCTTCGGACTGGTGCAGTCGGGAGCGTGGTGCTGTTTGGACGAGTTCAATCGGATTGACGTGATGGTCCTCTCCGTGATTGCGTCACAGATCCTAACAATCAAGGCAGCAAAAGACAGCTACTCTGTCAGGTACGGGGTGGGTGCCTCTGCTTCCTTGCTGCTTAGTATTCCTTCTCTGGGAAGTGCTTTGGGTGTTGTTTTTTTCCTAAACACAGACCAGAAGGAATGAATGACATCTTGGATGTCTCCTTTGCTGGGCAAGTAAAGAGCAAATATACAGAACGGACTTTCCTGCCAGCCCGGAGGTCTTCAGGCTCCTGTCCAGCATTGGAAAGGCCTTCCCGGCCACCAGGACAGGTCACAGATATATCCAATGACTTTTTCTTTGAACTTTAAACTCTCTTAGTACCTTTCCATGTTAGGATGTTTCACTTGAAGAAACCAAAGTATTTTTCTTTAATTCTACATCCTTTTAAAAAAACATTACTGGCCACATACCTAAAGCCGTCTCTTATTCCATGGTTCTGAATTAATATACTTTTATTGAGAAAAAAATCCTGTAAAAGTAATACTTGTATGTTAGGATTACTGCCATTTACTAATCCAAGGAGAATTTTTTTCTCTTTAGATAAATTCAGAAATTTACATGATTTACTTTATGGGCATAATTGAATTTGTGGGTTTAAAATTTCTATTACAATCTAGTATTTATTTTTTTTTATTTTTTTATTTTTTTAAGTAATCTCTATGCCCAACATAGGGCTCAAACTCATGACCCTGAGATCAAGAGCCACACAATCCTCCGACAGAACCAGCCAGTCACTACCCCCCTTCCCGCCCCCAGTATTTCTAATTCATTCTAATGGACACTCACTTCTGGCTTTACTCTCAAGGATCTTGTTCCCACTGTTAGAGCCAGTGTTGCAAGGCCTCACAGGTTTGTAAGTGTAAGTGGGGGTCACAGGAGGCCACATGTCACCAGTTTTCCACCTCGCCTCATAGAGTGTCACCTTCGTCTGTTCTGTCCAGGGAGCCCTCAGCTTTTGTTCCTCGTGTTCCTCCTTTCCAGCTTCAACCACCCTCACTGGTATCCCCTATCCGTAAAGTCACCAGAGCATTTCTCTCCATGGTCCCTACCTCTGGAGCTGACACAGTACCCTAATCTCTGGGCCAAGGTTCTGCTTCACAGCATTCCCTTTATTTAACTGAGGGGTTAGGGGGGCAGGCCGCACTGTGTGTTAACACAGGAACCCTGCGCCATAGCCATTCTCCGCTCTACCCTGTCACCCAGGGAGAGCTCTGTGTCTGGGTGCCTCCTCGGGTTCTTTTCCCTGTTTGGTCAAGTCATTCAGGGGGGTGCCTTCTGGCTTCAGTCCCCACAACTCTGTAGATCTGACCAAATAAATCTGAAACCCCAGAGCACCTGGGTGACGCAGTCAGTTAAGTTTTGGCTTAGGTCGTGATCTCAGGGTCATGAGTCTGCTTGGGATTCTGTCTCCCTGTCCTGCTGCCCTTCCCACCCATTCTCTTTCTCTCTCAGATACATAAATACATCTTTAAAAAAAACTCTGAACCCAGCAGGGCTCACAACTTTGACTCAAGATGACCCTTTTCTTTACCCTCTTAAAATTGTTTTTTTCAGGGCACCTGGGTGGCTCAGTGGGTTAAGCCTCTGCCTTTGGCTCAGGTCATGATCTCAGGGTCCTGGGATCGAGCCCTGCATCAGGCTTTCTGCTCAGCAGGCAGCCTGCTTCCCCCCACGTCCCCGCCTGCCTCTCTGCCTACTTGTGATCTCTCTGTCAAGTAAATAAATAAAACCTTTAAAAAAATTGTTTTTTCCCCCAGCATGTGCTGTTTGGATTTAAATGTAACACAGCCTTAGGAACTTTACCAAACTCACTTACTGTTTTAACATACTTTGACTTAGAGAACACAGTTCTCTTAGTAATGAATACTATAATGGACAGGGGAGGAAAATTTTTCTTTTTCCTGTCGAGGTTCTTTTGGCTGATCCATTAATTAAATTGGCATAAGATAAATTAATGGGAGAAAAGTTTAATTGCATACATACATGAGCCTCACACAGACACGGGAGGTTCAGAGACAGTCCATTAAGGTTTGTATGCCATCCTGAGCTAAGGAGAAGGGGAAAGGGATCTGGGGCTACAAAGGGAAAGAAGAAAAGTCACAGGGAGACGGGAAGAGCAAATGTTTGGTGAGAGAGACAGCAGGACACAGAGAGGAATCCGAATGAACAGGTCTCCTGAGCTCCGCACAGCTTACTACACCCACCCCATATTCTCTGTAGCTGTCTCTAGTGAGAGCTGTCTTCCTGGACCCAGCCCTCTATCTAAACTCATAGAAGCAGTTAAAGGGGGAGGTAAAAAGCTCTTTCTGAGTCTTTTGGGCCTTCGCTGTCTTCAGCTAAAAATAATGTACGTAATGAAGTGGCACATTTTGCGGGGTGCTCATTCCGAACTCCTACCCATGTCTTATAGGTTTGTGCTGGAAGGAAAAGAAATTCGTATCAACATGTCTTGTGCAGTATTTGTCACCATGAACCCTGGGTAAGTATCTGTGCTAGGAGTGGAGACAGTCAAAATCGTTTTCTGAGATCTTAGCCATGAAGCAGTCGTCCGACATTTTAATGTACCATTGTACATTGTACATTGTACATTGTACCATTGTAATGTACTGCCACCGCCTGATCCCCTCCTGTACCTGCGTACTCACAAGCATTACAGTTCCGTACTTATGACCATGGGTGGTCTCACGTTAACTTTCTGACTGAGGGATGTTTTCACTTCCAGAATAGCTAGGAGAAAAGAAAAGTTTAGCCACTTGTCACAAAGAAGACAGACTAAAAAGCGGAGAGTAGCAGAAGGAAGAGAACTTGATGGTTATGAGGAGCAGAGGCTGAGCAGGCTCAGTGAACACCTGTCGAGGGAATATGTGGAGGGAACCGTCGGGGTGGGAGCGACCTGACGTGAGGCGCACCGTGGGAGGAGGCACAGGGAGAAAGGTCGGTAGAGGAGAACACTCTGGAAATGAAAAATATGATAGAAACTGTCTTAGACACTTGCTTTCAAGTGAAGGTCACATAGGACACAAACGGGGTAATTCTGGAAACTATATTGTGTGGTTCCTCAACGGGAAAAATGAAAACAGAATAACTGCTTTTCTGCTTATTTATTTCTTTGTTTTTCTTACCCTCTTAAGATATAAAGGTCGAGTAGAGCTCCCGGATAACTTAAAATCTCTGTTTCGCCCAGTGGCAATGATGGCTCCCCATTATCAAATGATTGCTGAGATAATGCTGTTTTCATTTGGTTTCAAATCTGCAAAATCACTCTCTGGAAAGCTGGTTAACATTTATGAATTAGCCAGCAAGCAGCTCTCACAGCAGGTAACACATTGCTTTTTTCAAAAGCAAGGGGATTATAGAAAACCTTAAATAAGACTTTTCTGGTATCGGACCATGGGATGACCTGGGAAATAATGGAGATAGAATCCGGTCAGCAGTTCAAGATGGCGAGCCAACATGGAGGTGAGGGAATGTGTAAAACCAGTCCAGGTTGCAAGCCTTTCCTCCAGGGCCTGGAGAAAATAATGGAATACCTGCTGTGTGAAACTGGGGACTACTTTCTTCATACGAGGAAGTTAACCTCTATAGCAGTGACTCGCACTTTTTTTGTGCTTCGAGATAATTGGGGGAATTTGTTAAAGCACAAATCCCTGGACGTTACCACCAACTTTCTGAGTGGCGCAGCCCTTGAGAATTTGCGTTTCTAACTGGTTCTCAACAGTTCCTGATGTTGCTGATCTGAGTACCACATGTTGAAAATGATTGTTCTGGGATATGCCAGCTGGATGAGTATTTGTTTATGACTCAGCATGGTTTGGACAACCAGCCACACCACCTCCAGAATGTTCTTCTTTACCCTATTCTTTCAGTTCATCTCTCCATTTCAGAGAAAATTTAGTTTAGATACTGATAGTTTTTAACAGCTTTAATACTTCTGACTTTCTCCCTTAAGAAGACTTTAGGGGCACCACTTCGGGGGGAAGTGAAAGCACTAGAAGCCAAATGCAGTCTTTCTTGATTTACAGCACAGTCTTTCTTCACAGTGTACATGATTAGGGATTTAACTGTGTAGTATATGCATTTATTTCCAAGTCATCCCATTTTTCTTTCAGAAATGTAATAACTCAGATATTTTAATGCTTTATAGGATCATTATGATTTTGGCTTGAGGTCTCTGAAGACCATTTTAACAATGGCTGGGAAGAAGACACAGGTATTTAAATGGTGAGTTGAATTTTGAATTGTTAGGTCAAACGAAGTTATGCAACACAGGGAAAATAATTGGTAAAAGTCTAAGTAACAATGACGAGATAAAATGGAGCTCCCAGAATGTTACAGTGAAATATAATAGAGGTGTTTAAGAATGTGAAAGAAGAGGAAGAAAAAAATGCACAAGATCCCCGGGGACTTTTCCTCAGAAGAACCTATTGTTTAAAAAAATGTATCTTGGGGTGCCTGGGTGGTTCAGTGGGTTAAAGCCTCTGCCTTTGGCTCAGGTCATGATTCCAGGGTCCTGGGATCGAGCCCCACATCAGGCTTTTTGCTCAGCAGGGAGCCTGCTTCCTCCTCTCTCCCTGCCTGCCTCTCTGCCTACTTTTGATCTCTATCTGTCAAATAAATAAATAAAATCTTTTTTAAAAAGTATCTTAACCTTTATATAATAAAAGATACACTGGAATAAAAGGCCTTATTTAAAAGAGCAGTAATTTAATGAGAAATGTAAAACCTATATGAATATATCTGTATGAGAAATGTGTAAAACCCATATGAAGAAAACATTTGTGAAGGATGCAAATGAAAACATGAATAAATGAAATAATACATCATGTACTTAATATAACATCTTAGATGGTCTAGCATCATAAAGATTTAAAGACTCTAAATGTTCATTTATGAATGAAAAAACCTCCCAGTGAGTATACCAAAGGTATTTGTTTATTTTTGAGCCAGCAGATTTTAAAGTTCAAATAGAAAGGGGCTTCTCAGAGGCACAAGCGGTTAAGCATCCGACTCTTGGTTTCGGCTCAGGTTGTGATTTCATGGGTCATGATCTCACGGGTCATGAGATGGAGCCCTGAGTCAGGCTTTTTGCTCAGCAGGGAATCTGCTTGAGATTCGCTCTCCTTCCATCCCTCCCACCACTCGCACTCGCATGTGCAAGTGCACTCTTTCTCTGTCTCAAATAAATAAATGCATCCTTAAAAAAAGAAAAACAGTTAAGACTAACTAGAAAGATATTAACAAATGAAAGCAATGAAGGAGAAACATTCCTTTAATTACTGAGACATATTATAGAGCTGCATTGGTTAAACACTGTGGTGCTGGCTTATGAACAGAGAGGGACAAGTCATCAGGACAGAACAGAACCCAGAGGCAGGACTGCACACGCTGGGCGTGTAGTGTGTTGTCAGTTGTGAGGCAAGAACAAACTCCCAGACTTTCCAGTGATTGTCTTTGGGAAAACTAAAGTGCCCTGTGCATAAAGATGCAGTTGGAGCCACGGCCAACGTTATCTACCTGGATAACAGGAGCAAAAGACTAAAAACGTAAAAGGATTTGAAGAAACAAAATGTCCTTTATTTTCTTGGACTACAGAAGACCTGTAAAACTAAGACCCAAAATCTAGAAGCTATAAAGGCAAAGAGTGATAATGGTCAGAAAACACTGTGCGGTCAGGAGCTGAGTGATGAACTGGGAAGAAGGCTATTTGCAGCTCTCTGGGCAGAGGGAGAGCTCATCCTCATGACACAGGAGGACTGCCTGGAGCACACGGGGAAGGACTCGTATGCAAAATGGGCAAAGGACAGTTCTCAGAAAAGGAAACATAAAAGTTTTTAAATACATGAAAATATACTCAACCCCACTCCTGAGAGAAATGCACATTAAAAATGGAAATGTTGTCTCTCATCAGATGGGCAAAAATACAAAAGTTGGGACTTTGTTGGCGAAGCTATAGGGAAGTGAGCGTTTGTTTCCATTGTTGCTAAGGGGCGGAACTCTTTGGATTTGATCTGGGGCTATATTCATGTATTACCCATTAAAAGTTAAATGAAAAAAAGTGAATATGTTGTAAGAGGGCATATCAATATGCCATTTACATGAATTATTAAAACACAGCCAGTGTTACAGATTGTTCATGGTACCTAGATACAGCACCAAGCACAGAACGCTGTGGGGAGGGGAAGAGCCAGGGGTCTGGCTTTAGCTCGACCGTAGTATGTTATTTCTTACAAATAAAGGAACTAAGGCACATATTGCAAAATGGTCTATGTAAGACTGATGGCAGGTAGATGGGTACCTGTTATGAAATGCTTTGTCATTGGGAAGAATTAGAGGCAGGAGTACCAGGAATCAGCTTCCTGACGTTCTCCAGTCCTCCAGTCTTTCTGCTGTACGAGGACCTGTTCCAGAGAGGGAGTCCCTGATCCGTGTTCTTTGCATCATAGAAAAGCCTCAGTTAGTTCTCCCAGGCACCTGGACTGGGGCTCCCACGTCCAGTGTGCTGTCAGTCTGCTGCCATGAGGAGCAGCTGTCTTTTGTCTGTCTGTGCTTGCACAGCTGTGACAGCCCGCCCCCTGGTCCCCCTAAAGCAGGCGATGTGGTTGTGTGAAGATGACTGTATTATAAAGAGGATTGGGGAATTTTTTAAAAGATTTTATTTATTTATTTGACAGATAGAGATCACAGTTAGGCAGGGAGGCAGGCAGAGAGAGAGAGAGAGGAGGAAGCAGGATCCCCACCGAGCAGAGAGCCCGATGTGGGACCCGATCCCAGGACCCTGAGATCATGACCTGAGCCAAAGGCAGTGACTTAACCCACTGAGCCACCCAGGTGCCCCTATTGTGGTTCTTCTTGTCTGTCCTTTTCCCTTCTGTCCCTTCCTCTCCCTCTGCTCTTGCCCATTCTTTCTCAGGCTCCTGGCTTTGCCTCCGAGGCATGCACAGATACCACAAATGTCCCTCATTTCCAGAACAGTCTCCCAGCAACTCTGTCTGGAAATGTTGTACTGGCAGAGTTGTTGTACTACAACAAATGTTGTACTACAGCATGCGGAGGACAGGAGGGCACCTGTGGTCTCCTGAGGGCCGCAGCCGTAGGTACCATGTTCCTGACCACCCTCCTCTGCCGCAATCGCATTCCTGGCAGACAGTGGATTGGGAAGCACCGGTGGCCACGGACCGTGTCTTCCCAGGCGAGGCAGAACATGATCCGTCGCCTGGAGATAGAGGCAGAGAACCACTACTGGCTGAGCATGCCCTACCTCATCACGGATCAGGAGTACGGCCACGCCGCGGAGCACAGGGCGGCGGCCTTCGAGGCCATCAAGGTGGCCAGCATGTCCAAGTTCCCCCCACACAGATTTGTGGTAGACCAGCTCGACCATCTCAATGTCAGCAAGAAGTGGTGCTGACCCGGAGGCAGTCACAGGGCTGCCACCTCTGGACTGATTCTGGAACCGAAGAAGGAGGAAAAATGATCCTTTGGACCAGTCTTATTGAACAGCAAGCATGAGTATAGTGGTCTGCATATAGAATATCTGGGGCTCCAAACTCTTTAATAAAACTTCATAGTTCAGTCAAAAAAAAAAATTGGCATTTTTTTTTTTTTTGTACTGGCAGAGCCTCGCTCTAACTCCCGGAGAGTCTGGAGGTGCTTATATTTAAAACAGTAGTAGGAGGGGCGCCTGGGTGGCTCCGTCGTTAAGCGTCTGCCTTCAGCTCAGTTCATGGTCCCAGGTTCCTGGGAGCCAGTGCCGCATCGGGCTCCCTGCTCAGCAAGAAGCCTGCTTCTCCCTCTCCTACCCCTGCTGCTTGTGTTCCCCTCTCTCGCTGTGTCTCTCTCTGTCAAATAAATAAAATCTTAAAAAAAAAAAAAACAGTAGTAGGAGACCGTGTATTTGCTTTGTAGGGCTGCCATAACAAATGGCTACAGACTTGACATCTTAAAGTACCTGAGACCAGAAGTCTGAACTCCAGGTTGTGGGCAGGACTGTTGTCTCTGCCAAGGTCCAGAGGGAGAGTCCTGCCTGTGATCTGTCAGCACCCCGGAGCTTGTGGCTGCGTCACTCCGGTGTCCACCCCCTCTTCTCACTGTCTTCGTGTCTGTGTGTCTCTCTGCCTTGCTCTCAGGAGGAGCGTGTGACTGCATTTAAATCGGGATCATCTGAGATAAACTCAGTCCCATCTTTTGCTGTATCAGAAAATATTCACAGGTTCCAGGGATTAGCAAGGGAATATATCTCTGCAGAACAGTTTTGTCTGCCTCCCGCAGACAGTCCCAGAAAGGAGGTTTCTGTATCTCCCTTTCGGGGAGACAGACTGCCCAGCAGCTGGAATTCTAGGATGTCCTTGGTAGAAAAGATGTGCTTTGTCAACAGCTAGAGAATTAACATCTCTTCAGGTAATCACTTGAAACACAAAACTTACCACAGTACTGGGCCATAAAGTGAGCCTTAACTAATTCCAAAGAATGTGGTAGGTATCATGAAGGCAATCAAAATGGGTAAGAAAAAAAAAATTATTTTCTTGGATTTTCTTGGATTTTAGTTGACTTATTAGTGTAGGGCTTTCATTTTTTATTCTTAAATGATAACAGATATTCCCCATGATAATCTTAGATGCCATCCCCCAAATTATTCTTGTGGAGAACTTTAGTTGAGTCTTACATTTATATATCTAACAGCACAGTAGCATAACAGTATTATTATATATAAACTGTGATCGCTCCCAGATGTAGTAGTTTGTGCGTCCATCAGTCCTTCCTTCCTTCCCTCCTTCCTTCAAGTTATCCTCCTCGAGTGTAAAGCAAGCTGTGTCTGGGGAGAAAGAATGTCACTGACCCCCAGCAACTGTCTGACCTGGAGGTCATGTTGACTCATGTTGAGTATTACTTTCCCTCTTAAGTGCTTGAAAAGAGTAATGAATTCTTTGATTAAAGAATTAGAGTGCCCGGTAAAAGTGCTCCCTAAACGTTAGCTATTAGCTGTTTTTATTAAGGATCAAAGACTTCAGATTCGCCCCTGTCCTGCTGAAGAGTTTGGACATGTGTGCCCAGGAGGGCAGAAGGGCCTCTCCCGCCCAGAGTACGTTGCTTCTTGTGTGTCTCTGCAGTCTGACCGCACGGCCTGCTGTTCCTTCTCCTGCGGGCATGTTTAATGTGCACAGATATGTGCTGAAGTGTTCAAGAGGCAACATATCGTTACTGTGGGGCAGAATATTATGCGATGACTTCTTACATCTGGAGGCTTTTGTGACAACAAGCAGAGATACCTTCAGCTGGCTTGAGCGGAAGAGGGATTCGAGGTTTCTCTCCCTCAGAATCTCCAGAGGCGGGCAGGGGAGGACTGCTCTGACAGGGTTTCAGGTCCATTTGTCTCTACAGGACCACTTCCGTGGCGTAACTCGGGCCACAGTTCCCAGCTGCATAGCCTGCAAGCCTGCTTCCCTGGTCTGCCTCGAGATTGTGAATAAATTGTTATTATTTCTTATTTGACATCAACCCGAATTCATTCCATATTTGCAGCTAAAACACGTTACTGATACAATGCCAGGCCCTGACTGTGGGGGTGGCATTGCCCTGCCTGTTCGGGACCAGCCCGGGCCTGTCTCTGGGCCCATCTCGGGGTCCCATCTGTGGGCCCTGGGACCAGATCCGCCTCACGCACACCATCTAGCTGCTTTGCAGTGAGGGACAGGAGGAAGGGCCGTGGGGATAGCCACCGCCGCAAAGGAGCAGAACAGTCCTCAGTGTCATTCTTGCTCACCTTGTCTGTTTTCTTCTTCTGTTAAAGTAACACCGGTGACCATCTTTCTGAAAAGGAGGAGACTCTGATCGTTATTGAGGCTCTAAGAGAAGCTAGTTTGCCAAAATTTCTCCCTGAAGACGTCCCATGTTTTGAAAAGATTATAGGAGATATTTTTCCTGAAGCAGCAGTTTCAACACCAAATCAGGTTGCCTTGGAGGTAATAAGACTTTTGAAAACCATCACAAATGATTTAGATGTGGAATATTGAGATAAGAAATGACATAAGTAAAAAATATTCTAGTTCTTCCTGAAACACTCTACTCATGTTCTAGTTGGAGAGATAAACATACTCGGAGATGTATTTCCCCTTGGGAAAAAAACAGCCTCAGTCAAGGAAGGCTGCTAATTACATTGTTCCCCAGTTTTTTCGTCTTTCCAAAGGGAATGAGAGTTTCCTCTTCCTACTTTAAAGAGGTGCTCTAAGGATCAAATTAGATCAGGACTATGAAAAAGGACATTACAATGTAAACTTTTGTGGTTATAAAAATGGCATGTTATGACTGACCTTGCAGTCATCGCCACTTTCTGGGTGGGGTCTCGACTTTTCTCCCGCGGCCCCCTGTGTCCACATGCTGCGGCAGACAGCAGTGCTTTCTGGACACCTGTGACCAGGCCCACAGAGCCCCCAGCAGACAGACCCAGAGTCAGCTCCCCCGACACCGGTCACACTGCCTTTCACGGTCTGGCCACATCAGGTGACCTGACTGTGTGTCCTTTTTCCTCCCGCCACTTTTTCCACCCCAAGGGTCTCTTTGCTTTCTGGCTCTTCCTGGGCCCTTATCAGCGATCAGGCCATCAAACCCATGCACTCCTTTCCCTGGGACCCTGCCCAATTTTTCAAAACACTGTTTTTTGTGTTTTTTTTTTTGTTTTAATTTTAGTATATATGGTTTATGTAGCTTATAGTTTAAACAGCCTCATAATTGTTCCTTCTTTAAGTATACGTATAAGCTATGTGCACAACCCCGTACCCAGCGGGCATAGAATACAGATTATTTTGAGGCACACATGAAGTGCTCAGCAAAAGATCATTCATTAGGTTGTGTAGGAAGGTCTGGGAAAATTTCCCTTGCAAACCACCCGGACCAGGAGTTTTATGACACGATAGTTCTTTCATGGTTCTGGTCTAGTTAGATTTCAGATCCCTTCCAGGCTCAATTTTGTTGAACTAGGGAGTGTTCTCATGGCATTCACATGTTAGAATGTTGTGTGTGGATCTGAGACAACCACTGTCTCACAGCCGTTGCAGTTTCCCGTTTCTGATGTTACCCTCCCAGCAGGTCTTATTTTCTTAGCTTGGGTTTGCTTCATTACATAGATGACCTAGAAGTGTATCTAATTGTTTTCTTCAAAAAAATGGCCTTTTATTTAATACATCTTTTTGATTTCTAACCTTTTAATATCCCTATTATTATTTTTATTTATTTTTATTTTTTATAAACATATAATGTGTTTTATAATTATATAAAATTATATAATTATAATGTATTTTATAATATAATTAAATTATAATTATATATTATAATAATATATTATATATTATTATAATAATATTATAAATACATTATAATATAATTATAATGTATTTTATAAACATATAATGTATTTTTAGCCCCAGGGGTACAGGTCTGTGAATCGCCAGGTTTACATGCTTCACAGCACTCACCACAGCACACACACCCCCAAATGTTCATAACCCAACCACCCTCTCCCGACCCCCTCCCCCCAACAACCCTCAGTTTGTTCTGTGAGATTAAGAGTCTCTGATGGTTTGTCTCCCTCCTGATCCCGTCTTGTTTCATTTATTCTTTTCCTACCCCCCAAACACCCCACACTGCATCTCCACTTCCTCATATCAGGGAAATCATATGATAGTTGTCTTCCTCCGATTGACTTATTTCGCTAAGCATGATACCCTCTAGTTCCATCCACATCGTTGCAAATGGCAAGATTTCATTTCTTTTGATGGCTGCATAGTATTCCATTGTATATATATACCACATCTTCTTTATCCATTCATCTGTTGATGGACATCTAGGTTCTTTCTATAGTTTGGCTATTGTGGACACTGCTGCTATAAACATTCAGGTGCACATGCCCCTTCGGATCACTACTTTTGTACCTTTAGAGTAAATACCCAGTAGTGCAATTGCGGGGTCATAGGGTAGCTCTATTTTCAACTTTTTGAGGAACCTCCGTGCTGTTTTCCAGAGTGACTGCACCAGCTTGCATTCCCACCAACAGTGTAGGAGTGTTCCCCTTTCTCCACATCCTCACTAGCATCTGTCATTTCCTGACTAGTTAATTTTAGCCATTCCGACCAGTGTGAGGTGGTATCTCATTGTGGTTATGATTTGTATTTCCCTGATGCCGAGTGATGTGGAGCATTTTTTCATGTGTCTGTTGGCCATCTGGATGTCTTCTTTGCAGAAATGTCTGTTCATGTCCTCTGCTCATTTCTTGATTGGATTATTTGTTCTTTGGGTGTTGAGTTTGCTAAGCTCTTTATAGATTTTGGACACTAGCCCTTTATCTGATATGTCATTTGCAAATATCTTCTCCCATTCTGTCAGTTGTCTTTTGGTTTTGTTAACTGTTTCCTTTGCTGATGAAATCCCAATAATTCATTTTTGCCCTTGCTTCCCTTGCCTTTGGCGATGTTCCTAGGAAGATATTGCTGTGGCTGAGGTCGAAGAGGTTGCTGCCTGTGTTCTCCTCAAGGATTTTGATGGATTCCTTTCTCACATTGAGGTTCCTTCATCCATTTTGAGTCTATTTTCATGTGTGGTGTAAGGAAATGGTCCAATTTCATTTTTCTGCATGTGGCTGTCCAATTTTCCCAACACCATTTATTGAAGAGGCTGTCTTTTTTCCATTGGACATTCTTTCCTGCTTTGTCGAAGATTGGTTGACCATAGAGCTGAGGGTCTATTTCTGGGCTCTCTATTCTGTTCCACTGATCTATGTGTCTGTTTTTGAGCCAGTACCATACTGTCTTGATGATGACAGCTTTGTAATAGAGCTTGAAGTCCGGAATTGTGATGCCATCACCTTTGGCTTTCTTTTTCAATATTCCTTTGGCTATTTGAGGTCTTTTCTGGTTCCATATAAATTTTAGGATTAATTTTTCCATTTCTTTGAAAAAAATGGATGGGATTTTGATAGGGATTGCTTAAATGTGTAGATTGCTTTAGGTAGCATAGACATTTTCACAATATTTGTTCTTCCAATCCAGGAGCATGGAACATTTTTCCATTTCTTTGTGTCTTCCTCAATTTCTTTCATGAGTACTTTATAGTTTTCTGAGTATAGATTCTTTACCTCTTTGGTTAGGTTTATTCCTAGGTATCTTATGGTTTTGGGTGCAATTGTAAATGGGATTGACTCCTTAATTTCTCTTTCTTCTGTCTTGTTGTTGGTGTAAAGAAATGCAACTGATTTCTGTGCATTGATTTTATATCCTGAAACTTTACTGAATTCCTGTACAAGTTCTAGCAGTTTTGGAGTGGAGTCTTTTGGATTTTCCCCATATAGTGTCATATCATCTGCATAGAGTGATAGTTTGACTTCTTCTTTGCCGATTTGGATGCCTTTAATTTCTTTTTGTTGTCTGATTGCTGAGGCTAGGACTTAAGTACTATGTTGAATAGCAGTGGTGATAACGGACATCCCTGCCGTGTTCCAGACCTCAGTGGAAAAGCTGTTAGTTTTTCTCCCTTGAGAATTATATTTGCGGTGGGTTTTTCATAGATGGCTTTGATAATATTGAGGTATGTGCCCTCTATCCCTACGCTTTGAAGAGTTTTGATCAGGAAGGGATGCTGTACTTTGTCAAATGCTTTTTCAGCATCTATTGAGAGTATCATATGGTTCTTGTTCTTTCTTTTATTAATGTATTGTATCACATTGATTGATTTGCAGATTTTGAACCAAACTTGCAGCCCTGGAATAAATCCTACTTGGTCGTGGTGAATAATCCTTTTAATGTACTGTTGGATCCTATTGGCTAGTATTTAGGTGAGAATTTTTGCATCTGTGTTCATCAAGGATATTGGTCTGTAGTTCTCTTTTTTGATGGGATCCTTGTCTGGTTTTGGGATCAAGGTGATGCTGGCCTCATAAAATGAGTTTGGAAGTTTTCCTTCCATTTCTATTTTTTGGAATAGTTTCAGGAGAATAGGAATTAATTCTTCTTTAACTGTTTGATAGAATTCCCCTGGGAAGCTGTCTGGCCCTGGGCTTTTGTTTGTTTGGAGATTTTTTGATGACTGTTTCAATCTCCTTACCGGTTATGGGTCTGTTCAGGTTTTCTATTTCTTCCTGGTTCAGCTGTAGTTTGTATGTCTCTAGGAATGCATCCATTTCTTCCAGATTGTCAAATTTGTTGGTGTAGAGTTGCTCATAATATGTGCTTATAATTGTTTGTATTTCTTTGGTGTTGGTTGTAATCTCTCCTCTTTCATTCATGATTTTATTTATTTGGGTCCTTTCTCTTTTCTTTTTGATAAGTCTGGCCAGAGGTTTATCAATCTTATTAATTCTTTCAAAGAACCACCTCCTAGTTTCATTGATTTGTTCTATTGTTTTTTTTGGTTTCTATTTCATTGATTTCTGCTCTGATCTTTATGATTTCTCTTCTCCCGCTGGGTTTAGGCTTTCTTTGTTGTTCTTTCTCCAGCTCCTTTAGGTGAAGGGTTAGGTTGTGTACCTGAGACCTTTCTTGTTTCTTGAGAAAGGTTTGTATCGCTATATATTTTCCTCTCAGGACTGCCTTTGCTGTGTCCCACAGATTTTGAACTGTTGTGTTTTCATTATCATTTGTTTCCATGAATTTTTTCAATTCTTCTTTAATTTCCTGGTTGACCCATTTATTCTTTAAGAAGGATGCTGTTTAGTCTCCATGTATTTGGGTTCTTTCCAAATTTCCTCTTGGGATTGAGTTCTAGCTTCAGAGCATTGTGGTCTGAAAATATGCAGGGAATGATCCCAATCTTTTGATACTGTTTGAGACCTGATTTATGACCCAGGATGTGATCTATTCTGGAGAATGTTCCATGTGCACTAGAGAAGAATGTGTATTCTGTTGCTTGGGATGGAATGTTCTGAATATATCTGTGATGTCCATCTGGTCCAGTGTGTCATTTAAGGCCTTTATTTCCTTGTTGATCTTTTGCTTGGATGATCTGTCCATTTCAGTGAGGGGAGTGTTAAAGTCCCCTACTATTATTGTATTACTGTCGATGTGTTTCTTTGATTTTGTTATTAATTGGTTTATATATTTGGCTGCTCCCATGTTAGGGGCATAAATATTTAAAATTGTTAGAGCTTCTGTTGGACAGACCCTTTGAGTATGATATAGTGTCCTTCCTCATCTCTTATTATAGTCTTTGGCTTAATATCTAATCTGATATAAGGATTACCCCCCCCCCCCCGTTTTCTTCTGATGTCCATTAGCATGGTAAATTGTTTTCCACCCCCTCACTTTAAATCTGGAAGTGTCTTCGGGTCTAAAATGAGTTTCTTGTAGGCAGCATATTGATGGGTTTTGTTTTTTATCCATTCTGATACCCTGTGTCTTTTGATTGGGGCATTTATCCCATTTACAATCAGGGTAACTATTGAGAAATATGAATTTAGTGCCATTGTATTGCCTATAAGGTGACTGTTGCTGTATATTGTCTCTGTTTCTTTCTGATCTACTACTTTAAGGATCTCTCTTTGCTTAAAGGACCCCTTTCAATATTTCTTGTAGAGCTGGTTTGGTGTTTGCAAATTCTTTCAGTTTTTGTTTGTCCTGGAAGCTTTTTCTCTCTCCTATTTTCAGTGATAGCCTAGCAGGATATAGTATTCTTGGCTGCATGTTTTTCTCGTTTAGTGCTCTGAATATATCATGCCAGCTCTTTCTGGCCTGCCAGGTCTCTGTGGATAAGTCTGCTGCCAATCTAATATTTTTACCATTGTATGTTACAGACTTCTTTTCCCGGGCTGTTTTCAGGATTTTCTCTTTGTTGCTAAGACTTGTAAACTTTACTATTAGATGATGGGGTGTGGACCTATTCTTAATGATTTTGAGGGGGATTCTCTGCACCTCCTGGATTTTGATGCTTGTTCCCTTTGCCATATTAGGGAAATTCTCTCCAATAATTCTCTCCAATATACCTTCTGCTCCCCTCTCTCTTTCTTCTTCTTCTGGAATTCCAGTTATTCTAATGTTGTTTCGTTTTATGGTGTCACTTATCTCTCGAATTCTCCCCCCTTGGTCCAGTATTTGTTTGTCTCTCTTTTGCTCAGCTTCTTTATTCTCTGTCATTTGGTCTTCTATATCATTAATTCTTTCTTCTGCCTCATTTATCCTAGCAGTAAGAGCCTCCATTTTTTATTGCACCTCATTAATGGCTCTTTCTATTTCAACTTGGTTAGATTTTAGTTCTTTTATTTCTCCAGAAAGGGCTTTTATCTCTCCGGAGAGGGTTTCTCTAATATCTTCCATGCCTTTTTCGAGCCCAGCTAGAACCTTGAGAATCGTCATTCTGAACTCTAGATCTGACATATACCAATGTCTGTATTGATTAGGTCCCTAGCTTTTGGTACTGCCTCTTGTTCTTTTTTTTGCGGTGAGTTTTTCCACCTTGTCATTTTGTCCAGATAAGAATATATGAAGGAGCAAATAAAATACTGAAAGGGTGGCAAAGACCCCAGGAAAATGTGCTTTAACCAAATCAGAAGAGACCTCAAATCGTGGGTGGGGGGGGAGAAAGGGGATAAAAAGAAGTTAAAAAGAAATAGAAAAAGAAAACAAATAAAGAAAAAATATAGAAAAGAAAATATATATATATATATATATATATATATATATATATATATATATATTAGACTGGTGACTAGCACAGGGTCACCCACTTAATTTTGTGAGTATTTTGGTCTCTTAGAAGAAACTACCTCCCAAAATTTTAAAGAGTGAAAAACATATATAAGGGTAAACACAATGAAGGGATGGAATATGCCTATAAAGATGAAAAAAAAATTTTTTTTTTAAATTTCTAAAAAAGGAGTTGATAAAGTAAGTTGGTTAGGAGAATAAAGAAAAAGAAAGTGGAGAGAATTTGCTCAGCCTGGAGACTAGAACAAGCCCGGAGCTAGATTTAGGGTATATTTTGATCTGTTAGAAGAAGTTGTACCCCAAATTTTTTAGAAGAAAAAACCCTATGTGTGTACAAAATCTAAGGTTAGATACAATGAAGGATAAAATATGACTATAATAATGAAGGTTCAAAAAAGATTATTATTATTTTTATGAAAGTTATTGTTAAGATAAACTAGTTTAAAAAGAGGAAAGGGTAAAAGTTTAAAAAAATTTTAGCAGAAGAAAAAAAATAAAATTAAAAAAAAATTAATTAACTGCAAGACTAAAGAATCATGGGGAGAAAGCCATGAATTCCATGCTTTGCTTTCTCCTCCTCTGGAATTCCGCTGTTCTCCTTGGTAAGTGAACTTGGTCTTGGCTGGATTTCTTGTTGATCTTCTGGGGGAGGGGCCTGCTATAGTGATTCTCAAGTGTCTTTGCCCGAGGCAGAATTGCACCACCTTTACCGGGGGCGGGCTAAGTAATCCACTCAGGTTCGCTTTCGGGAGCTTTTGTTCCCTGAACGCTTTCCGTAGAGTTCCGGAGGACGGGAATGAAAATGGCGGCCTCCCAGTCTCCGGCCCGGAGGAGCTGAGAGCTCGGGGTCCCACTCCTCAAGGCGCCCTCAGAGAAAAGAGCTCAATCACTCCTGTCTCTCTGGCCTCCGGCCGCGCTCCGAGCTCACCCAGCCTGTGACCAAGCGTCTCTGTCTCTGGCATGTGGCTCAGATGGTTAAGCGGCTGGCTCTTGGTCTCAGCTCAGGTCTTGATCTTAGTATTGTGGTTCAAACCCCACACTGGGCTTCGTGCTGGGCATGAAACCTACTTAAAAATAAAAAACAACAAAAAAAAAAGCCCAGCAAAGAAAACTATGTAACTTCGTCCAAGCACTGCCTTAGATATAGAGGCTGTAAGTTCAGGTGGGTGGTGTTTTCCTAAGCATTTTTCCCCAGAAATTTGATAGACCAATGTGTATTTCCTTCTTTTCTAAGTGTTCTTTCAAGACAGAGGTTTTTCATGCTTTTAATTTCCAGGTAAAGACCTTTTTATTTTCTGATTTTGTTACCAATTTCTGGTTTTACTTAATTATCATCAGAGAATATTATCTTTGTTACTCTTCCTTAAGAATTTAGACTTTTTAATGGCCTAATGGATAGGTAACTTTTGTGCATAGTCCCTATGCACATGGAAAAAAGGTATCTCTGGACTGCAAATAGAAGACAGAGTTTTGTTTATCTCCATTTGTTAAGACTGTTCATTTCCCATTTATTAAGTGATGCGTAGGGTACTGGCTGGTGAGCTACAGTTCGGCAAGAGACACTGAAATAGAGATGCTTATTACTCACGGGTCTTGGAGGAAGTTTGCAGGACAGGCCTCCAGGAGCCCCCTGAGGAGGACGAGGCAGGGTGCCGGCAGAGAGGCAGGCCTGGGGCACCCGCCTTCATCAGGGGCCATGGCCGGGCTGCTTTTGGGATTCCCAGGCTAAGGCTGCATTGGCCAGGGTAAACCAAACAGAGCAGGAATTTGGCAAGTTCCTGGTGGGTGCTGTCTAAGGAGCCTGTAAGGGGAAGACCCCAGGAGGCAAGGACATGTCACCACCAGCTCATGCCTGCTCCCGGCTCTGCAGGCTTCCATCTGGGGGCCTGCGCCAGTGGGAGGGTCAGGGTCACATCCCCACAGGCTGTTGGTTGGATGGGACAGAATGGATGCAGAGGCAGCTCAACCCCATTTTCTCTATCTTATCGATGGTGCTACACGTGCCACAGATGGACTTGTACTTGTTTACTTGTTGTCCTTGGACTCAGAAGTGAACTCGTGTCTCCTCTCGGCACATTCCTATTCACCCTTCCACCCTCTTCTTCCTAATTTTCGTTACTGTGTCGTCTGACACACGGATACCAATAACACATCATTGCAGGAGTTGTACCCTTCAACAAGCAGCACTTTTGGGTCCTGGTGTGTGGTTTTTGGCTTGAATTCCACTTTATTCAGACGGTTATGCCATTGTTTGCCTTTTGGACTTGTGGACTTTTTTTTCCCCAACTTTATAAATTCCACAAAGTGAAGTGGTTTTTTTTTTAATTTTTTTTTTTAATTTAAAGATTCTATTTATTTGACACACAGAAAGAGAAGTCACAAGCAGGCAGAGAGGCAGGCAGAGAGAGAGAGGAGGAAGCAGCAGCAGAGAGCCCAATGCGGGGCTCGATCCCTGGACCCTGGGATAATGACCTGTGCCGAAGGCAGAGGCTTTAACCCACTGAGCCACCCAGGCACCCCTGAAGTGGTTTTTAAATTTTGTTTTATTCTACAGATTTTTATGCAGGCTAGTATTTTTATTCTAAGGGTAACTTTATACATCTTTATCATAATATCCATAGTTTTCCAGCTATTTGGATATTATGTTAGTCCCTAATATAAACAATGATGTACGTCTTCTTTTCTCCTTTCTGCTCTCTCTCTTTCACTGCCCAAATTCGACAATATTACCTGCTTTTTAATTTTTTTTAGCTTTGTACATTAGAAATGCTGTCTGTGACTCTGTGCAGGAAAGGGGTCTGGGAATACCCTGTGCCTCCCCAGCCCACAGCCCTGGACCCGCCCAGTGCTCTCCAGCTCCGGCCTCCCGGCTGCATGGCCACGCAATGCCCTCAGTGACTTCACAGTGTGGTAGAGTTCTTGGCGATACTGGTGTCATAGTTACAATATTCTCAGTGGTGTATAGCACGTGTGCTGAAATGCCTTTGATTTGAGTCTCCCCTTGAATATGGCAGCCTTGGTGAAGTGTCTCAGTAGTTCAGAATTAGCACTGATTTTATGTGTTCCCTGGGGATTTTGTTGGCCGATCATGTAAGTAAGAATGACAGCCATACCTCTTTCCTCCCGTCCTTGTGTCCCATATTCTCCTTTGCTTATGAAAACTTTCCAGGGTTGCATCACTCCTGCATTCCTGGGATATTCCACGTTTTATCCTCATGTGATTTTTATATACTATTGTATTAAGTTAGTTAATATTTTATTTAGGATTTTCACATGTACACTTAAAAATGAGGTGTCCTTACCTGTTTTTAGAATCAAGATTATCCCAGCTCCTCAAAATAGACTGAACAACAAATGTTCTTATATTTTCTGGAAAAACTTGTAGAAGATTAGATTTTTGATCAAACTCACTGTAAAAATACTTGGATCTGGATTTGGTAGGGGTGGGAGGGAGAGGCTTTGAATCACCTAGTGAGCCCTTCACACTCCCTGTGTTCATACAACACATGTGTGTTTCTAAATGCATTAACTGAAGTTGTCTCTACTACTCTCACCACTTTCCAGGCTCTGCTACAGTTATTTCTGTTCCTTCGTAATGATCATTCTTGCCTGAGGTCTGTGCATGATCAGTTTTTTCAAAGAGGTAACATTTGGTTTAGATTTTTTTTTTCACTTTTTATTTCCTTGATCTATTTGGTTGATTTCTGTCCTTCATTATTTACATTCTATTTATTTCATTTGACTTGTTCTATTCTTAAGTTTAGTGCTTAGTTTGTTTTTATCTGTTTCTTCCTAAAGTATTTAAAGATGTGAATTTTCCTCTCAGTATTCCTGTAGCTGTTTCCTATAAGGTTTTTTTTGTTTGTTTTTAAAGATATTATTTATTTATTTGACAGAGAGAGAGATCACAAGTAGGCAGAGAGGCAGGCAGAGAGAGAGACAGGAGGAAGCAGGCTCCCTGCTGAGCAGAAAGCCTGATGCAGGACTCAATCCCAGGACCCTGGGATCATGACCTGAGCCAAAGGCAGTGGCTTAACCCACTGAGCCACCCAGGCACCCCATCCTTTAAGTTTTCACATGTAGTATTTTAATTAACATTTAGTTATAAATATTTCTTTATAATTTTTATAGCCCATTAGTTATTTTTTGCCAATTTCTGAGCATTTAAACTATCCATATATTATTAATCTCCATTTCTGGTTAGTTTTGATTGGGGACTGTATGCTATACTGTACATATTTATCCTTTTGAAATAACCTTCATGGGGTTTCCTACACCCCCTAATGATATGGTTTTGTAAGTGCCTCATGTGTGCTCTGAAATAATATGTGTTCTATGCTCATTGGACTTAATGTTATATACATACACTATTACACAGCTTAGATACCTATTTTTTATTGATCCATCAGTTTCTAAAAGTGATGTATTAAGATATTAACTACAATTGTTGATTCACATCTGTTTTCCCTGCATTTCTGCCCATTGCTGCCCTTATATAGTTTGATGATATAAGTGGATATATATTTATTTCTTATTCTTCTTAAATTCCACATGTAAGTGAGACCATACAATATTTGTCTTTCTCTGACTTATTTCACTTAGAATTATACTCTCTAGATCCATCTATGTTGTTGTGAATGGTAAGATTTCAGTCTTTTTTATGGCTGGGTGATATTGTACTGTGTATATATATATATACACACCATATCTTCTTTACCCATTCATCCAACAATGGGGATTTGGGCTGTTTGCATACCTTGACTATTGTAAAGCTGCAGTAAACATAGGAGTGTGTATGTTTTTTCAAATTACTGTTTGCATTTCTTTAGGTAAATATCCAGTAGTGAAATTACTGGATCATATGGTAATTCTATTCTTATTTTTTTTTTTATGAACCTCCATACTGTTTCCTGGAGTGGCTACACCAGTTTGTGTTCCCACCAACAGTGCAGGAGGGCTCCTTTTTTTCATATCATCACCAACACCTGTTGTTTCCTGTGGGTTTTGGGGTTTTGGGGGGTTTTGCTCTTTTTTTTAAATTTTAGTTCCATTATGGTTAAAATATAGTGTTATATTAGTTTCAGGTGTAAAACCTAAACAACAATCAATAATTCCATTTATTGAACTCATTCTTATTCCTCTTCCTCCCACATCTTAGGTATATGGTGACATTTTTTACAGTTTTTTATGAAAGTAAAATGAATCCCTTTTTGTGAATCTCTTGACTGAATTTTATAGATACACTTATTTTTGCCTCTTTTGTGCATCCAACTTTTCTTATTCCTGCTTATGGTCTTTCCTTTCCACTCAAAGAATATATATTTTTAAGATTCTATTTATTTGTTTGACAGAGAGAGAGAGAGTTCACAAATAGGCAGAGCAGCAGGCAGAGAGAGAGGGAAGCAGGCTCCCTGCTAAGCAGAGAGCCCAATGCAGGGCTTGATCCCAGGACCCTGAGATCATGACCTGAGCTGAAGGCAGAGGAATAACCCACTGAGCCACCCAGGTGCCCCAAAGAATATTTTTTAACATTTCTTGGAGGGCTGGTTTAGTGTCATTAATTCCTTTAACTCTTGCTTGTCTGGGAAGCTCTTTCTCTCCTTCTGGTCTGAATGAGAGCCTTACTGGATATTCTTGGCTCCAAATTTTTTCCTTTCAGCACTTTGAATATATCATTCTACTCCCTTCTGGCCTACAAAGTTTCTGCTGAAAAATCCACTGATAGCTGTATGGGGTTTCCCTTGTATGTAACTGCTTTTCTTTCTCTTGCTGCTTTTAAAATTCTTTATCACTACTTTTTGTCATATTATTTACTTTATGTCTAGGTGTGGAGCCCTTTTGAGTTGGTTTTGTTGGGGTTTCTCTATGTCTCTTGGATCTGGATTTCTCTTTCCTTTCCCAGATTCAGGAAGTTTTTAGCTATCCTTTCTTCAGACAAATCTTCTGCCCCCTTTTCTCGCTCTTCTTCTGGGATCCCTATCACGTAACTGTTATGCTTGACAGTGTTGCTGAGTTCCCTGGGTTTATTCTCATTTTGTGTATTTTTTTTTCCTTTATTATCTGCTCAGCTTGATTACTTTCCATGACTCTGTTCTCCAGGTGGCTGATCCATTCTACTTCCTCTTGTTTGCTATTTATTCCAGGTGGTCTATTTTTATTTCCATTAAGTGAGTCCAGTAGCTCTAATTGTTCTTTTTTATGTCTCCTATCTCTTGGTGGAAGGTCTCATGGAAGTTCTGCACTCCTTTCTCAATTCTGGTGAGGATATTTATGAGCATTACTTTAAATTCACTATCAGACCTATTACTCATTTCCATTTTGTTTAGGTCTCTTGCTCTAATTTTGTTCTGCTCTTTCATTTGGGACATATTCCTCTGTCTCCTCATTCTGTCTATTGCTGTGTCTGTTTCTCTGTGTTAGGAAAATCAGCTATGTCTCTTGCTGTTGTGCTGTCTCTTTAAGGGCAGGGACTCAGCTTCCTATCTGAACCTGCTGATCTTTAAAGTTCCAGGTGGTAAGCCACACTGAATGTAAGAGCTCACGAAGTTACAGCCCTCTGGTTTTCAAAGGCAGTGTTATGGGGACCCCTCTTCTTGGTATAGGTCCCTGTGCCTGGGCTGGCATCTGCTCCTCTTCCCCTTCCTGTGCCCTCAGATCCCTCCCTCCTGCAGATAGTGTCACAGGTCTGTCAGTGTCACAGATCTGTTTGGTTCCCAGCTGTGTCTCTGCCCATCCTACCCTCTTCAAGGTGGCCTCTTCTCAGTGTGTAGCTGTGGAGAACCTGTCCTACCAGTCTTTGGGGAATCTTCTGAGTCATTTACACAGACGTGAGTGTTACCTAGTTGTATCCATGGGATGAGGTGAGCTCAGGACCCTTCTACTCCACCATCTTCTCTGCAGGTCTCTCTGGAAGCTTTGAAAATTTTCATTTGTCTTTGATATTCCAAATCTTACTTTAAATTCTCTAGCTATGTATTTTCATATTCTGTTGGCTGTTTTAATATGGAGCCATTTATTTTTAGTTCTCTGTTGACAGGAAGGGGACTTCTGCTCTGAGATTCTCTGTTCCATGTGATTCAATGAGTTGGATTTTTCCAAACCAACAAACTGTAGGTCCAAACTCTAAGCTAAATCAGCTTAACTGTTTTCATAGCACTTACCTGTGTTTTAGATATTGCAGATTTTTCTGTATTCTTATTGTAATGAAAACATATAGATATATAGATATGTCTATATATATGTATAGAGATATAGATATAAGATATATTGATATAGATATTTATATAGATATCTATATCTATATGTAGATATCTTTGTGGTTTTGTGCTATGTGGCTTCCAGGAGACATAAGATGGATGGTTGCATCTAAACTATTGTCTACATTCTGCATATTTATACTTACATTTTGAGGATTTCCAGTCTGCTAGAAAAAGGGAAGGAAGATGTTAGTTGACAATTTTCACTTTCTCTCTCTTATATAAGCATCTTTTTGTTTCTCCCCAGCCTACATATTCCTTCCTCTCCTTTCTCCAGTTATGTGTTATCTTTAACATTTTCAAGTCGTAGCTAAAACAAATGGCATTGCCTTCATAATAGCATTTCTAGGTGCACGTTGATGTTTGACTTTTTAACCTTTTATATTCATCTCTTCCTCAGTTTTACAAGTCAGTTTACAAGCATCAGTTTATTCTGCTTCTTTCCCCTTCACATAATTTTTACATTATAAATATGAAGGCTTTCAGCTGTTAAATAAACTATTAATAAAATGTTGCCAAATAATGATATATGGCTAGAGAAATGACACAAAGTTCACAATTTATAGGTTTAATATTAAATTTGGAATAATCCAGTCTTTCATTTAATAGTGTATTTTTGATGGTTTACACAGTGACCAGTCACAGATAGCATATCCACGTAGGAATACATGTTCTTAAATAAATACGCTGTAGGTGGGCTGTTTACATCCCTTGTTCATTTGAGGTACAAGAATCTGAAATGCGTGCAATAGACAACTGGAATCTCTCCAGCCTATTCCCATTTCTGTCTCTAACAACATCTACAGTGTTGGGGCGGGGGTGTCATTAACTCAGAGCAACCATAGAATTAACAAAAAATCACCAAAACCATATCCTAATATGGTACATAAATGATGTACAGTTTGCCAGGTGGCTGACTCTATGGAACATCATTTACAACCATAAATACTTTACAGTAGGATTATGATTTTTTGTTTCAAAACCTTCCCAAGTAAGGAATTGTGAAAGTCTTTAACCAGAAGGGATGGCATGTCCAAATACCTCTTCTTTTGATTATCCCACTTCTGCTGATCCTCAGACTCCTGTGCTATCCCTGGTCCACTCCTGTAGACTGTTGGCCTACGTCCAGGCAGGTGTCTAGGTTTGAATTGTCTGTGGCGGAGAATTCCTAGCCCCCGCATCTGAAACTGCTCCACATTCAGGCCTAACGTGGGTGTCTCACCAACTCCATTTAAAAGAGGTTGCTCTCATTGCGCTACTGGGTATTTGCCCCAAAGATAGAAATGGAGCGATCCAAAGGGACACCTTCACCCCAGTGCTTATAGCAGCAATGTCCCCAACAGGCAAACTGTGGGAAGAGTCCAGATGTCTACCAGCAGATGAGTGGATAAAGAAGATGTAGTATATATTTACAATGGGATACTACTCAGCCATCAAAAAAAAAAAAAAAAAAAAGAAAAGAAATCTTGCCCTTTGCAATGACATGGATGGAGCTAGAGGGGAGTATTATGCTACATGAAATAAGTCAATCAGAGAAAGATAATTATATGATTCACTCATAGGTGGAATTTAAGAAACAAAACAGAGGAGACTGAGGAAGGGAGGGGAAAATCCAACAAGATGAAATCAGAGAGGGAGACAAACCATGAGAGACTCTTAACTCTAGGAAACTAACTGCGGGTTGCTGGAGAGGTCGTGGGTGGGGGGATGGGGTAGCTGGGTGATAGGCACTAAGGAGAGCACGTGACGTAATGAGCGCTGGGTGTTCTTCGCAACTGACGAATCACTGAACTCTACCTCTGAAATTAATAATACACTGATATTAATTAATTGAATGTAAATAAAATTTTAAAAATAAATGAAGTTGCTCTCAGCTGATTTCCTAGCTCCAGTAGCTTGGCCATAGGAGCTATTTTTTCTCCATTTGTGGAGTCCTGCTGAGTGTTCTGTGTCTCCTTCAGCAGCAACTGTGTCCCATCATGGGAATGCAAGGAATGAGAAATGGAGTAGGAGAGGTCAGTGAGAAAAAGGATAAATCCCACTTTTTTCTGTAGGGACATTTGCTTATGGTATTGACACTGAAATAAACCCCACTTTATTTTTTTAAGATTTTCTTTGTATTTGAGATAGAGAGAGCGAGCAAGCACTGAGCCAGGGGCAGAGGGAGAGGGAGAAGCAGGCTCTTCACCGAGCAGGGTGCCTGATGTGGGACTCGATCCCAGGACCCTGAGATCATGACCTGAGCTGAAGGCAGACGCTTTACTGACTGAGCCACCCAGGCGTCCCTAAACCTCACTTTAAGAAGGAAACATGGATGCCCTTGTAATTCCTGCATTAAAATATTAAGTATTTTTCTAACCTGCCATGACTTACTGGATGTTTTCATGTCTAACCACGTCAAGTCCTCGATCTTGCAAATTGTACTTACTATCCTAGAATATTTTTTTAAAGATTTTATTCATTTGAGGCAGAGATACAGAGAAAGCATGAGGAGAGGGAGAAACAGACTCCCTGCTGATCAGGGAGCCAGACACGGGGCTCGATCCCAGCCAAAGACAGATGTTTAACCATCTGAGCCACCCAGGCACTGCCCATCCTAGAATATTCTTAATATCGAAACATTAAAGTAATTGTTACAAACCTGAAAACCTACATTAATGGTGATTGGAATTACACAAAGATATAGACTCTTTTTAATTTTCTTTTAGCATATGATAATTAGACAATGATACTATGGTAACAGTTCTTAAATACATCTTAAAGAATGAATTCTTTTTTTAAAAAAAGATTTATTTATTTTAGAGAGAGGGGGGAGAAGGGGGAGGTGCAGAGAGAGAGGGAGAGAGAGAATCTGACTCTCCACTGAGGAGGTGGGACTCGATCCCAGGACCCCGAGATCATGACTTTGAGCTGAAATCAAGAGTTGAATCTTCAACGAACTGAGCCTCCCAGGTGCCCTAAGAATGAATTCTTGTATTGGGGGAGGGTCTATACATTTGCTACCAGGGGTCTGTGAACATAACATTTTGTGTGTATTGTATTTTGCGGGTAAGTAGTAGTCTCAGTTTGGTGAAAGTAAGAACTACTATCATAGAGTGCCGTATTGGGTACCTCGTTAGGAGAGATTTTGTAGGATTATGTATTAAGAGTTTAATTTGCAATGTACTTTAATGTATTTATTTTCTTTAGGAAGCAATATTTATTGCAACTCAACAGTTGGGCTTACAACAATGGCCAGCTCAGACAAAGAAAATCATACAGTTTTATAATCAGCTTCAGGTAAGTGAGGAATGGCGTGTTAGCACCTCTTTGCTCCTGAATGTTAATAGTTCTGATCAAGGAGAAAACCAGGGTAACAAGAAAGTGGCTTACTCTGTTATTGACCCAGATGTCGTTACTCTACCCTCAACTAACTTTGAATAGATTTATCTTCTTCACCTTTGTCCCTTTACCAAATGATTCTAAAAAACACTCCACATGTGGTGTAAATGTTCTGCCTCACACAGCTATGCCTTCTTTGAATTTTCTGTGCCCATGAATGAACCAGTTGGAAAAGACGGTGCATTTCCCTGATTATCAGTAAAATTGTACATTCTCATATTTATATTCTTCACCATGTGAGTTTCCTACAAAATGCCAGATTATATAACATACTCATTTCTCAATTAGGTTTTTTGTCTTTTTCTTACCAAGTGTGTGTAGACTTTTCTTTATACATTTTTATATCCTGTTTCTTTGTTGTTTATGTGCATTGCAAATAAATTCTCTAAATCTTGGGTTTTCAGAAATGTTCCTAGTGTTCACTGGTGCAGGAGACATTGTTAATGCAGTCAAGTCTGCTGGTCCTTTTTGTGTGTGTGTGGTTTGTGTTTTCTGTGAATTTTTAGAAATCTTTTCTATCATATTTCATAAATATATTCTCTATGATTTTTTTTCTCAAATCTTTTGATATTTGCATTTCCCATTTTTAAGTTGTCTGGAATTTTCTTTAAGATATCAAATGTGGGGGCGCCTGGGTGGCTCAGTGGGTTAAGCCGCTGCCTTCGGCTCAGGTCATGGTCTCAGAGTCCTGGGATCGAGCCCCGCATCGGGCTCTCTGCTCAGCAGGGAGCCTGCTTCCTCCTCTCTCTGCCTGCCTCTCTGCCTGCTTGTGATCTCTCTGTCAAATAAATAAATAAAATCTTTAAAAAAAAAAAAAAAAGATATCAAATGTGGATCTGTTTTTCCTCAGATGGATAACCAGTTTTCCCAAGACTTTTCATCACTGATTTGCTATTTCTCTCATGTACTGTGTTTCCAATCTAATAGGGTGGATTTCTTTGTTGATTTCTTCCATATTTTATTATTTTGGTCTTTATCTTATGATAACCACCAGTCTTAATTACCACAGCTTTATAATAGGTCTTCATATCTGGTGATGCCAATTGTAAGAGGAAAAAAAAAAAAGCTATCCCTGACCCTCTTAGGGTTTCTGGCTGAGTCTGAAAATCAAATTGAGAAAGACAGATTAGCAGGGGAAAAGCATGCACATTTTACTGTGTTTGATTTTTTTTTTTTTTTACATGAGAACCTTCATAAGAGAATAGACATGCCCAAAGAAGTGACCAGAACAGGAAGCTTTATACCTTTTAGATAAAGAAACAATGAATTTGTGGGGAGTTGACAGGACAGAGGGGTTGGGCTGGGGGTGTAGCAGGTGGTGAGGAAGTAAGTAGGAAGATGTGGGCCACCTGAACCAGGTTTGTTCATAGAGCCTGTCAGCCCCACATTCCCTGTAAGGATATCTCTGTCTTCTGGGTATGAGGAGGGCACCTTTCACGTGGGACTTGTAGGACCTGTTTCAGGGAAGAAAGGTGAGGTGGGGGAGGTCAGAGTGACCTTCCTGCTTCCAACCGCGCTGGAAGACTCCTCCAGATTAATCTATTTAACATGCCCAAGTCAGGGCGCCTATCTTGTTAGGAACGCTGCCAGAATATTCCCTCTCTGTTACTTTCCCCAATTCTTAGATAATCAATATGACTGCCAGTAAAAAAAAAAAAAAAAAATTTAAATTTAAAAACCTTATTTGGATTTTTATTGGGATAGAATTGAATGAATAACCAGTGGTGAGAATTTTCATTTAATGATATCACATTTTCCCCTTCATGAGCATATTGGGTTGATTTAACAAGTTAGCCTGCAACGGCTGCAGGACGGCAGAAAGCTCTAGACGTCTGGGTCAGAAAGGATGGTTTATCACTCAGCAACAGCAGTAGCCATGTCCCCAAGATTTAATTCTCAGAGGATGACACAGGGTCAGGTGATACCTGCACACGTGGTAAGTGTTTCACAGAAGAGCCCCACACTTAGGAACATGGCAGTCTTCTAAGGGGATGACCAGCAGACATTCCTAGCCTTTGCTCAGGAAGGAGACACTAACATTATCTTTGTTATTCTCGACAGCCGAGTTAAACCTTCTCCATCCTGGTAAGAGGACTGTCTTCCAAAAACTGTTTGCTATACAAGCATCCTTGAAAAGACAGTCCTAAACAAAGCTTTTGATGCCTCTGTTCAGAGGCATGTGGAACTGTCAGTGACTGTAAAGAATTGTCTCCCCAAAATTCCACCCCTCGTTATACACTGTCTTGGTTTCTGGTGATTCATCCCAGGGCCACTCCATTGACTACTCTAGTTAACCTGACGGCCAGGGGCTGGGACCGGATATATTCAGCTTATTTCATACAGCATTTAGCTGGAGCCTCTCACAGTAGGCTGGAGTCAACCTAAAATATTAATCTCAACCATGTCCATCCCAGGTTCTGGCCCCAAACAGCTGAACACACCAGAAGCCGTCAGACTCTACCTTAGAAAGCCAGGCAGATTTCTCCTGAAGCTGGTATACTGGTTGTTCCTCTGGGTCTAAAGGATTAATCCAGGTAGAGATAGTTTCTCAGCTGTGTAGATGGTGTCTTGGCCCAGAAAGAGGAAGGGACTAGGGCCATTCTATTATCCATAACAACCCTGCTCAGTGAGTTGAGACTGATCTGACTGCCTCCCAGGGACAAGTGATGTTTCCTTAAATACTGGATTTTAACACTTTAACCACCTCTGAGGTGCAAGTTGCATTTTTGGGGGGGAAGGAGACAAGGTAGTGTCTGACTTCTATTTAAGAAATACAATCCTAAGGGTATACATGGTACCCTGAGAAAGAATTTCTTGATAGTTGTTGGGTTCCCCAAACAGGACTACAGCAGTTCAAGGAATACAGTTCTCAGTTCAGAGTTCAGTTCTAATAATGAGATCTAGTTCTTTTTCTTTTTCTTTTTTTTTTTTTTTTGGAGTGACCACTTGAGGACAAGCAGTCTAGTCTGACCTGTTTGCCATACCATGAGCCAGATGACATTTGTCTGCTCCAGGAAATGAGTGAGCAGTGGAGATAGGAGTGGGGAAGATATGCAAGACATCTTGAGCAAGGGTCAAGCGTTTTGCCGGGGAGGCCACTCCTGCTGCTTCTGACAGATTTCTCTTAGGGGAATAACAATTTTAGGGGAATAACAATTAAATTTTAGGGGAATAACAAATCGTGATCAGTCCTATTTGATAGGGGTTGGCAGTCCCAGCAGTAAGTAAAATGAAATGCACCTAGGGTTGTTGGGGATACCACAGCAGGGCATTTTCTTTTGCAAGGAAGGAAAGGAAGAGAATGGGCTAAGACCATGTCAATCCAAGAGAATCCAGGCAGTTGAACCAGAATTAAATTTGAACCCTCTGGACCCCATTTTGGAATGTGTATAATCAGAGTGGCCTGTGGTTTTCATCAAGGAACAGAAAGAAGCCCCAATGCTCAGGAATGGTCAGGATGAATCCCAAATTCTCAAAAGAGATCTCTATTATCCCCCATCTCTTTTATGCTGATAATTACCCAGGAAGCAGATGAAAGGAAATGGTCTCCTAGGGATGCCCCCATTCAATGACCAACCCTCCCTGGTGTGTGGACGAAGAGAAGGGAAGGGGTATGGAGTCAGGAATGTCTGAGGTCAGTGTTTGAGAAGGCTGTTCCAGTGCTCAATCATATCAGCATGTGTATGGATGGCAGAAAGCAGAGGAGGCCCATAAAATATCCTGACCATCGGCTCATGATTAAGAGACTCTTGGCAATAAAAGGTCAGACAGCAAATGGTCCAGAAATCCAAATGACACAAATTTGGTCTCAAGAAAGGTAATGGCGTGGCTGCAGTTCGCTGATTGGACTGAAACAGCAGTTCCGTAGCTTGAAATAGCGTCAGGGTCGGTGAGTCACCACTGACAGCCCCAGAAGAGGGGAGCGCAGGGCTGGTGCAGGATCTGCCGAGAGTATGTGGGCTCATTCGTGCCACGGGCAGCGGGACTTTTCCTACCATGAGACAGGAACCTGGAGCGCGACAGTAGTCCCTGCATCTCAAACACATGGCCCCTTACTTTGTGAGTTGGTGACGGAGAACGCGTCGCTATATGCAGGGTGACGTGTCAGGACTACAGTCCCAGCAGTCTGGGAAGTCTGGCGTGACCAGCTTGATTCCCGGTCCTCATCATGGGCCCACAAGTAACTCCCACAGTTTAGTTGGCAGCCCCGACTTGTTTGCACGGTTCCCAGCCCCAGAGAGCGTTATCTTGAATCCTGCAGTCTGTGGCTCCCCAAGGGGCAGACCAAAGAGGTAGGCCACTGCCAAATCCAGAGTCCGAGCTCTCACCCAGAGCAGAGCTGACCAGTATGCTGCAGGGGCCGGCCAGGCTCAGGCAGGCTGAGCCACTAGGGGGCGCCACCATGGTGTGAGTGGGATCTTTGCAAGTTGAGGACTTCACTGAACCAGCAGCTTTGCTGGGGGGGGGTGGTGGCGAGAAGTAAGATTGCTCCCAGGGGACAGTGGCCCCTCTTTCAGGTGACGCCATGATGCGGCTGTAGCCACTTAACTGTGTTCTTAAAGTTATCCTTTCCATTTGTCATGCAAGCCTTTTGGACCCCTTCCCACCTTGCCAGTTACAGAATGGGATTATCAGACAGAGAATCGCCAGACCCACATGAGGGTAGAGAGATTGAAATGCAAGTGAAAAATATTTTAGCTTTGTCCATATTTTAATTTTAATGTATTTATTTGGTACAATATTAAAGATAATCATTTCTTTAGGCTTTTGCAGGAGTCTAAAAGAGATGGTGAGGGACTTAGTATCTGACTCTTTCCCCCTTGTCCCAGTCCATTTGGGCTGACATAACAAAATACCATCAGTAGGGTGGCTTAAACAACAGATGTTCATTTCTCACAGTTCTGGAGGCTGAGAAGTTTAAGATCAACGTGCTAGCAGCTTTTGGTTTCTGGTAAGAGCTCTCTTCCTCGCTTGCAGATGGTCACCTTCTCACTGAGTCTTCGCATAGTAGAGAGATGTTGGATTCTGTTCCCTCTCCCTCTTCCTGTAAGAACAGGAAGGTCACCCTCATGACCTCATCTAAACCTAATTACCTATCAGAGGCCTCACTTCTAATATTATTGTGTTGGGTGTCAGCCTCAACATTTGAGTTTTAGGGAGACTGCAAACATTCACTCTATAACGCCAGTAGTGATTGGGTTAGGCAGAAGAAGATGGGATCAAGAAAATTTTGTAAGAGATGAGGAACTTTGGACATGGGTACCTAGTGGTTTTATTAACAAATCAGGAAATTAGAGAAGCAACAAGTGTGAGAAGGAGGTATAGATTAGATTATGTTGAAGATCATGTGAGACATCTAGAAGCAAGTATCTAGTAGACCACTGAGATTGCACTCAGGCACATAAAGCCAAAGACTGGAGAAAATAAACACATCAGGGAGTCATTAGAACTCAGGTCATGGCTAAAGATATTCAGGTTGATGAGATTGGTAGGGCCAGTGAAGGGAGAAGAGAGAAAAAGAGAAGGATGAATTAGGGAAGACTAACATGGAAATGACATTGAAAACTCAAAAGACAGAAAAGAATAGAGAAGAGTAAGCTGAGATAAACCATATTACAGAAGCTAATCTTAGAGAAAAGTATAGAAATAAAGGAGAATTGGAAAAAGATAAACTGTCAGATATCAAGAATTGAAAGTTATCCCTTGAATTTTAAAATTGGGAGATTTCTATTTATTTTGACATTAACCTAGTCAATGAAAATGGAACCCAGGTTATACTAGACTGAACAGTAATTTGAAGAAAGGGTTTGTGGATACAGAGATGTATTTCTAAATAAGAACCTTCAGATTTCAGCTGAACCATCAGTAAACCAAAATTAAACCATAAATCTGCAATTTTGTTTTAGACTTGCATTGGTGTGATGTTAGTAGGCCCAACATGTGGAGGAAAGACAACAGTCAGAAGAATTTTAGAAAGAGCATTAACACTATTACCAGTTGAATACATCCTACCACGAAGAGAAAGGGAATCTATTTCACAGGTAAATACGAAGTAATGTGTTTCTCTGTTTCTTCAGATCTTTATGCTTCAGTAACATTTTATGTCCTATTTATATAAGTATGTTCTTGTTAAATTTATTGCGAGGAATTTTGGGGTTAGGAATCATTATACTAAATGGGATTATTTTATTTGAATCTCAAACTAGTAATTACTAGTATAAAATAAATCTACTGAATTATATATTTATTTTGTATTTCATCACCCTCATGGACTGGTAATTTTAATTGTAATTGTTTTTGTAGGTGATCAATTGAATTATCTTCAACGAATATAATTTTGTCTCTTATAGTATTTGTATAATTTATATTCTTATTGCATTGATTAACCTTCTAAAACAGTGTTAACTGTAATAATCTCTTGTTCCTTACTTTATCTGAAATGTAGTTAATATTTCTCCATTTAATATGATATTTGCTCTTTGTGTATGATAAATATTCTTTCATACGTTGGGAATTTTCTTCCATTCTCATTATACTTCGATTTTGACTTGGAATTTGTGAAGTAATTTTTCAGAATCTATTTTTATACTTTAATTGGTTAATAAGCTATATTGATAGATTTGCTAATGTTAAATTGTCCTTGAATTCCTAGAATAACTTTTTCTTGATATGTATATATATATTTTTTCAAAATGATTTACATTTTTATTTTTATTTTTTCAAAATTTTATTTAAATTCTAGTTAATAGCGTAATGATGCTTTCAGTAGAATTCAGTGATTCATCACTTACATACAACACCCAGTGCCCATGATGACACATGTCCTCTTTGATCCCCCTCCCCCATCTAGCCCAACCCCACCCAGGTCATCAGCCCTTAGTCTCTTGTGATTTGTTTTCCTCTCTTCCCCCCTTCCCATATGTTTATGTGCTTTGTTTCTTAAATTCCACATATAAGTGAAATCAGATGGTATTTTTACTCAGTATAAAGCTAGATCCCAGTAAATAATACATACTTCAGTTACCTCATTTAAAGACTCGGCAGTCTATTCGAAAAGTTTTAGAAAGTCAAGTTCTCGGTTCTGCAGGTTTTTGTTTCAGTTATCGTGCAGTTTCTTTCCATTTTTAGCTCTTTCTGTCAGTAAGCAAGAAAATTTGTTTTCTTTTCTGTAGTTCTCAATATATAAGTCTTTCTCTCCCTTGATTAAGTTTATTCCAAACCATTTTATTCTTTGGGTGCTGTTATAAATGGAATTGGAATTTCTTAATTTTTGCTGTTGAAGTGTGTTTGTTGCTGCTCTATAGAAATGCAGCTGATTTTTGTGTGTTGATGTTGTGTCCTGCAAATAGTCTGGCTTATGTATTAGCTCTAGTAGTTGTTTCATAGATTTCTTTGGGATTTTCTATATATAGAATCATGTCATATTTATATAGAGATACTTTTACGTCTCCCTTTGCAATTTGGGTGCTTTTTATTTATTTATTTTTCTCCCCTAATTACCAGGCTAGGACTTTCAGTACAGTGTTTAATAGCAGTGGTGAAAATGGAAATTCTTGCCTTGTGCTTGATTTTAGGGAGGCTTTCAGTCTTTCACCATTAAGAGGTCATCCATGGGTTTTTCATAAATACCCCTGATTATAATAAGGAAGTTGCTTTCTATGTCTAGTTTGTTGAGTGTTTTTATCATGAAGGGGTGTGAAATTTTATCAGATTTTTTTTCTGCGTCTCTTTATGTGACCATGTGGTTTGTTTCTTTTGTTGTATTAATATGCTGTATCACGTTGATTTTCTTTTGTTGAGCCCACCCCTCCATTCCTAAGATAAATCTCATCTGGTCATGGTGAATCATCCTTTTCTTTTTTAAAAAATTTATTTATTTATTCATGAGAGAGAGAGAGAGGCAAAGGGAGAAGCAGGCTCCCCACTGAGCAGGGAACCTGATGCGGGACTCATCCCAGGACCCCCAGGATCATGACCTGAGCCAAAAGCAGATGCTCAGCCATCTGAGCCACCCAGGCGCCCCGAATCGTCCTTTCAGTGTGCTGTTGCATGCAGTTTGCTAGCACTTTCTTGAGGACTTTTTCATCTCTATTCATAAGGCATACTGGTGTGTCATTTTCTTATGGTGTCTTTGTGTGGATTTGGTATCAGGATAATAATTCTGGCCTCATAAAATGTGTTAGGAAGTCGTCTCTCCTTTTCCATTTTTTGCAAAAATTTGAGTAAGATTGGTGTTAATTCATTTTCAGATGTTTGGTAAAACTCATCTGCCATATGATTTTGAACTTTCTTTCTTGGAGATTTTGATTACTCTCTGCTTGTTACAGATCTGTTGGGATTTTCTATTTCTTGAGTCAGTTTTGATAATTTTTGTTATTTCTAGGAATTTATCTGCATCCTGTAGATTATATAATTTGGCAAACAGTCATTCATAGTGTTTTCTTATAACCCTTTTAATTTCTGCAAAGCACTAGTAGTGTCCATAGTTTATTTCTGATATTATTTATTTATCTTTTTTAATTTAATGATTCCCTTTTTTATTGAGGTATAATTGACATATAGCATTGTATTTTTTCAGGTGTACAATACCTGACATTTATATATATTATTATATATATATTACTTGACATTTATATATATTGTGAAATGATAGTTACCATGTCACTGCACAGAAATTAATAAAGTGCTTTGCATCCCCATGACTTATTTATTATATAACTGGAATTTTGTACCTCTTGATTCCTTCCATCTATTTTGGTCCCCTTCCCAATACCTTCCCGCTCTGGCAACCACCAATATATCCTCTGTATCTATGAGTCTTGGGTTTGTTTTGTCTTTTAGATTCCACATATGAGTAGTGTATAGAATTGTTGAACCACTGTATTGTATACCTGAAACTAATATAATGCTGTATGTTAACTACACTGGAGTTAAAATGAAAAAAAAAGACAATATTAAGTCTTCTGATCCATATATATATATATTTTCTAGATACAAGTCCCTTATCAGGGACTATGATTTACAAACACTTTCTTTCATTTTGTGACTTGTCTTTATTTTCTTGATGGTATCCTTTGAAACACAAAAGTTTTTAACCTTGATGAAATTCAGTCTATTTTTTCCATGTTGTTACAAATAGAAAGATTTTATTCTTTTTTATTGAATATTTGATTCCATCATACATATACGTGTGTGTGTGTGTGTGTGTGTGTGTGTGTGTGTGTGCCTGTGTGTGTATATACACCACATCTTACTTACCCTTTCATCCATCAGTGGACATTGAGATTACTTCTATGTTTTGGTCAGTGTAAATAATGTTGAAATGAACATATAGGCACATAGAACTTTTTGAATTAGTATTCTTGTTTTCTTCAAATACATACCAAGTATTGGTATTGGTACCCAGTACCAAGTGGAATTGCTAGATCATTAATTAATGATCAGAGAGAATTAGGGTCGCTTTCTTTGGAGAGAAAGACCTCTCCTAAAACTCTTTGGTGTTAACAGTGCAAAAATTTAAATAATTGTGCTATAGTTAATGCCTTTAAGAAGCCACACTGGATTCTTTTCAGATTTCAGGGAGAAAAGGAAAAGTAGATATTTGTGTTCTAAATCCAAAGTGTATCACTGTTGGTGAACTATATGGACAACTGGACACTAATACTATGGAATGGTCTGATGGGCTGTTAGCAGCAGCAGTTCGAAATTATGTATATCTCAACACTGCAAGGAGTTCAAAGAAAGACAGTGATTTCGGCGTGAAATCAAGAATCTCAGATGCATCTAATGTGAGTTAATATTTAATATTTAATAATGTGAGTTACTTTTATTTGACTACTGTGGATTCCGTTGTTTAAAGATTGATATTTAAGCATTATTAGGCACTTACCAGTATAAAAGTAAATTTAAAAATTATGATCAGTTTTAAAAATGAGAAAAATTAAAAACTATAAAAAAACCCAGAAAATATGACACTGCTTTAAAATGATTGGTAAACAATAAAATGAAAGAGACTGGCTTTTAAAGTAACCCAGAGTTGGGTAAGTGTTAAGTGGAAGATGGTCTGGTGATTCTGTCACGACCAGTGTCCCTTACAAATTAACAAGGTATGAAAACACTTTGCTGGAAAAGTGAAAAAGTTTTTGATACAAAATTCATCACAAAATCAACACAAATAGCAAACAAAAATTTGAATGTTATATTCTCATTAGTTATAAGTAGAAATTACTGGTAAATTTCATTAGCCAAAATATATTAACAGAAGAATGGCATTTAGGAACCAAACAGATAAGCAAAGTTGGGTTTTTTTTAAGTTTTTATTTAAATTCCAGTTAGTGAACATGCCATGTAATATTAGTTTCAAGTGTACAATATAGTGATTCAGTAGTTCCATCCCCCACCAGGTGCTCATCACGACATGTGCACTCTTAATCCCCTTTCCCTATTTCAGCTGTCCCCCCAACCCAGTTTCCCTCTGGTGACCATCTATGTGTTCTCCAGAGGTAAGGGTCTGTTTCTTGGCTTGTCTCTTTATCTCTCTCTTCTCCCCACCACCTGCCTTTGCTTATTTGTTTCTTAAATTCCACATATGAGTAATGTATAGAATTGTTGAACCTCCAATATGTTGTATACCTGAAACTAATATAACACTGTATGTTAATACACTGGAATTAAAATGAAAAAATATAAAGTCTTCTAGTTCATATTTATGTATATATTTTTCTAGATGCAAGTCCCTTATCAGGGACTATGATTTATACACTCTTTCATTTTGTGACTTGTCTTTATTTTCTTGATGGTATCTTTTGAGACACAGTTTTTAGCCTTGATGAAGTTCAGTCTATTTTTTCCTTTGTCACTTGTTTTTTTATACCATATCTGAAGAAAGCTTTGTATAATCAAGGTCAAAAAGCTTTCTTCTATGGGGCACCTGGGTGGCTCAGTCGTTAACCGTCTGCCTTCAGCTCAGGTCATGGTCCCAGTGTCCTGGGATAGAGCCCCGTATCAGGCTCCCTGCTCGGCGGGAAGCCTGCTTCTCCCTCTCCCACTCCCCCTGCTTGTATTCCCTCTCTCACTGTGTCTCTCTCTGTCAAATAAATAAATAAAATCTTTTAAAAAAAAAAAAAAGCTTTCTTCTATGCTTTGTAAGAGCTTTGTAGTTTTCACTTTTATATTTAGGTCTTATGGTCTATTTTGGGTTGATTTTTGTGTTCAGTATAAGGGAGGGATCCCAATTCATTCTTTTGCCTCTGAATATCCAAGTATTCTAGAACTATTTGTGGAAAAGACCATTCTTTCCCACATTGAATTGTCTCATCACTCTTGTCAAAATCAACTGACGGTAAATGTTGGGATTTCCTTCTGGATTCAATTCTGTTCCCTTCATCTTACATCTCTCCTTATGCAAATGCTACACTTGATGACTGGAGCTTTGCAGTAAGTTTTGAAATAGAAAGCTCAAGTAGTTTTTAAGATCTTGACAACTGATTCTAAAATGTATCTGGAAGAACCAAGGTCCCTGATATTCCTGAATAAAAAAACCAGGGGAAGAGTTTGGGTGGTGAGATCTGCCAGATGTCCAGAATTATTACAGAATTAAGGTACAACACTGTGCTGCTGGTGCAGAAAAGGATGGCAGTTCTGAACTATTATGTCCCTATGATGTAATGTAAAAATGTGTAGAGAAAACAACAGAATTTTGTAGAGAAATTGATAAATCACATCTAGTATGAGATTTTACTGCATGTTTCTCAGTAATTGATAGGAAAGGAATATGGTGAAGTGGCTATGACTAAATTCTTTTTTTTAAGATTTTATTTATGTATTTGACAGAGAGAGATCACAAGTAGGCAGAGAGACAGGGAGAGAAGCAGGAAGCAGGCTCCCTACTGAGCAGAGAGCCCAATGCAGGACTCGATCTCAGGATCCTGAGATCATGACCTGAGCCAAAGGCACAGGCTTAACCCACTGAGCCACCCAGGTGCCCCTAAATCCTTTATACTAATTATCCCCAGTTAGAAATGGAAATAGGAAAAATTCAGCTATCAATGGCAAAAATCTATTTAAAATATATTGGAATAAATGTAAAAGAAAGGAATTTGTCATGGGGGGGTGTCAGGGAAGGAAACAGGAATACCTATATACAGTTGGCAAAAATTGAATAAATGGAAGAGATACTGTATTCCTGCATGGAAAGACTTCTGTCCTAAAAATGCCAATCTAGACCAAGTTAATATATAACATAATATCTTTCCAAGCAAAATCCCACTTTAAAAAACTCAAATTAAATGACTTTAAATTTCATTAGGAAGTATAAACATTCCAAGAGTTCAAAGAAAATCTGGGCAGAAAACCAGAGTGCTTTATATTTCTAAAATATTCTATATTAATTTTTTTTAAAGATTTTATTTATTTATTTGACAGAGAGAGATCACAAGCAGGCAGAGAGGCAGGCAGAGAGAGAAGAGGAAGCAGGCTCCCCGCCGAGCAGAAAGCCCAATGCGGGGCTTGATCCCAGGACCCTGAGATCATGACCCGAGCCGAAGGCAGCGGCTCAACCCACTGAGCCACCCAGGCGCCCCTCTATATTAATTTTAGAACAAATCCATACTGTAACCGAAACAGTGGAGTGCAATATAATACAATGACCATACTTAAAAATGCTGTATTGCATATTCAAATTTGATAAGAGAGTAGGTCTTCAGAGTTCTCACCACAAGAAAGAAATGTTTACCTATACGTGGTGATAGATGTTAAGTAGACTTACTGTGGCGATCGTTTCACAATCTATACAAATATTCATTATATTTCATACCTGAGAGTAGTGTAATGTTGAGTGCTGGGTATATTTCAGGAAAAGAAATAAAAAGATAACACTTTTCAAAACCTGAATAAAAACCCTGGAATGTACTGACACAGAAAGGGAACCAGACAGAGTCCAGAAATATATTCAGACATACATGAATTTAATACACAACTGAAGTAATATTTCTAATCAGCAGGAAAAGCATTCTTTACTGAATTCTCTGTTTATATAGTTTGCTATTTTCTGATGTGAAAAATGTAGAAAGACACTTACCTCATTCCCTACCCAGAAATAAAATTCCAGGGGTGCCTGAGTGGCTCAGTCAGTTAAGCATCTGCCTTTAGCTCAGGTCATGATCTCAGGGTCCTGGGACCCAGCCCCAGCATCCACCTCCCTGCTCAGTGGGGAGCCTGCTTCTCCTCTCCCTCTGCTCCTCCCACCCCCGCCCCGTTCATATGCGCTTTCTCTCTCTCTCTCTCTCTCTCTCTCTCTCTGTCAAATAAATTTTCAAAAAAGAAAATTCCAGATGAAATAGCCAACTAAATATAAAAATAAAATTATAAAAACATAATATTTAGGGCATATATTTAGAGTTAGGAAGACCTTAACTAAAGCTGGGAACCCAAAAATCATAAACAGAAGATAAAATTTTTTCTCTGTAAATACAAAAAAATGGTTTGTTTTTTTCCAAGAGTTACAATAAACATCATTAAAGCAAACCGCAGTCTGGAAGAAAATCTTTCTAGCATCTTAGAGGAATTAGTGGCCCTGCTGTAGAAACAGACACAAACAAGAACAACTGGGGGAACCAGGCGGGCTAAAAGTAGAACGTTGTTGGAGCACATGAAAATTCTCGACAGAGGAAAGACGCTCAGCCTAAGTCTTAGTCAAAAACTAAAAATTATAACAATGAGAGCAGCACGGTTTTTCTCCTCAAGTTTTCAAAACGTAAGAGTATCCATAACTAAAACATTGCATGTTCATGAACATATGGAGAAACAAACATTCCTGCATCTTATTGGTGGAAGTATTATTTTTTTAAAAGATTTTATTTATTTATTTGACAGACAGTGATCACAAGTAGGCAGAGAGGCAGTCAGAGAGAGAGGAGGAAGCAGGCTCCCTGCGGAGCAGAGAGCCCAATGCGGGGCTCGATCCCGTGACCTTGGGACCATGACCCGAGCTGAAGGCAGAGGCTTTAACCCACCGAGCCACCCAGTCGCCCCTGGTGGAAGTATTATTGTCACAGACTTTGAAAAAGAGATCCAGTAGAATTTATTAAAGATTAAAATCCAGATAATATTTGACCCACAATCCCACATTTTTTAAAAACTGAGGGAAAGAAAAGCAGTAGAGCATAATGACTTATGTGTGGGGCTGGTAAGTGCAGACTTCTGCAATAGAAATAGTCATTCGAAATAACCTTTTACTTGGTCCTCTCCCCATGAGCCTTGAAAACTAGAAGTGGCCGGTTACTGTCTGTTAGGCGCGAGGCCCTGGCTGAGACATGCGGCTCACTCCTATGTACAGTCTCTGTCTCTCTCTGTTCTGTTGAGCCCCTCTGCGCCCCAGGCCTGGCTCCCATGTTTGGTGGGCTTCCCCTAGTCTTGTGGGCAGAGAGAGCCAGTGCTAGTCAGCTGATGATAGGGGACTCAGATCTGCTGAGGAGATAAATAATAAAGTCCTCCAGATAATTAAGACTTAACTGTATGCATAGATCAGAATTTCTTGGGATTAGTGTGAGAACAACCCATATTTGTGTCACCTGGGGAATGTTATTACAGATGGGGCTTCCTGGCCTCCACTGCCAACCTGTTCAGTCAGAATCTCCAAGGATTCTGTTAGAGTCTGTGGTTTAGCTGATCCTAAAGTTAAGTCTTCTGTACCCTAAAATTTTAAAACTACTATGAAGAAGGGGGAAAATATGCACCAGAATGTCCACACTGATTCTTTAGAGATGGTGGAAATTCAGAGAACATCTGCTTTCTTTTTTGTGTTTTATGGTATTATTTTAATGTTACACAAGCATGTACTAACTGTGCTGGGGAAAAAAAACGAAAAGAATTCTCTAAAAGAAAATGGCCTGTAATCACCACTCAGCTGAGCCATACTGCACTGGCTACATGGAGGTCTTCCAGGGCCAGAACCTTCTGCCTTTCCCATTTTTGTACTCAAGAGAACATATGAATATATAGTGCATTGGAATTGGAAAGTGTGATCAAATTAATATTACTGATTATATATTTTAGGTTTTCAAACTTGATTTCTCTGATGCAGCAGATACTGACGTTAATATATTTGAGGTGGAGGTGGGAAAAGATGTTAACATTCCGGAATATCAGAGTAAGTGTTATTATTAGATTCAATAAAGTGATTGATTAAAATAGAAGATGAACTGAACTAAATGAGCTTTATTTCTATCTTTAAAAGCATTTTTAATTTGTGATATTTTGTTGTTGTACTATGTATTTTCTCCTCATTTGTTTATTTAGAATTTGTGTAGTGTCACCACATACTACGGGGCATTCATCTATAATTACACTATAAAAGCAGCAGGTCTGGTCTAACCCTTTCAGTTTATAAATGCACATTAATATCTCACAAGAACCAAGTAGATATTAAAGGTAGAAGTACTATTGTGTGGAAACCTGCAGTAGCGTTGCCTCTGAAGTGGGACTCAAGGCACTCTGCCTATTCCCAGGCCAAGTCCTACCACCCAAACATACTCCTCTAGAAAGGATTGCACACCCGGCACTTGGCGGTGTGCGGGGGGACGGAGAGCGTCAGGATACTGGTGGAGCCCCCCAGGGCTTTCACGGCTCAGGGCTGACCCTCTAGCCACACATTCACACTGAAGGAGGCTTCTGCTGCTGCTTCTGCTTTTCCTCAATGGTTGTGTGACCCTACCTCATGTTCAGGTTGGAGAGCACAGTCCTTGGGCACAGCAAGCTCCCTTCCAGGGTGTGAAGATGGGCCCCGAGGCGGGTACTTCAGCCAGTCCAGCCATCTGAGTCCTGGCTCCTCTCCCTCTTCTGCTGGCCTCTTGTGTCCTTCCCGTGGCTCACTATTTTCTGCCTCCACAGTGACTCCCACGCTCCTCCTTTAGCTTGTCCAGTGGGTTTTCTAGAACTGTGGAGCGGGTAGGGCCTGTAGCTATGGACAGTGGAGTCAATGGGGTCACATGTGAACTACTCTGAAATCTGTTTGATTCTTTCTTTGAAGGGCATCTGCTTGCCTTTCCTATTTCCCGGAGGTGGCATGTCCAAACAGTGTTCGGGTGGAAGGGGGAACACACAGTCCATATATTATGGAAAAGAGACATCCGGGATCTTTCTCTGATCCAGAATTTAAGGGCTAATTACACAATGCAGTAATCTAAGAATACTAAAACAATGTTTAAAGAATTACTAAGTATATAGTGTGGGTAGGTATTTTTATTTAATAAATATTAGAGTCTGCATAGTAATGTATTCAGTCTAGTGTTTTCTAGGATATCGTTTCCCAAACAAAATAGAGAATTTGCAAGCTTGTAAAAAAAAGAAGTCTGAGGTGATCCTCAGTTACCTCGTGAATCTGTTTCTCTGCAGGGTACGACTGGCAGTGGATTGTTTTAGACGGGCCAGTGGATACCTTCTGGGTGGAAAATCTCAACTCCATGCTAGATGATACTAGAACATTATGTCTGGCAAACAGTGAGAGAATTGCCTTAACTGATAAAATACGAGTGATTTTTGAGGTGGACAGTCTCTCTCAGGCCAGTCCTGCTACTGCCAGCCGATGCGCAATGGTCTATATGGTGGGTTTCCAGAAACAAATCCCAGAAAGAAAATATATAGATTGATCCCTATCTGCAACATTTTTGGTGACTGGTTTAGCCTTACCCCTGGATTACTGAGGGTGAGGGCAGTAGTTCAGTTCTTTGTCCGCTGAAGCCTCCTAACCCAGAAGTGAGTCTGAATGGTCTTAGGCTCTGATGGGGGTGTCCCCTGCACCAGACAGGACAGGCTGCAGGCAGGGCTGCTTTTCCGGGGAGGAGCCACTACCCTGAACCCTTTTCACTCGACGACCCTTAGGACTCATGGAACCCAGTACCTTGGAGAGGAGGATGGAAGACTCAAGAGAGACTAGGTTTCTTCTCTCCGGGAATGCATTAGTAGCCGTGACTAGCCCTGGGTTCTGACCCACTTAACCTCCCGGGAGCAAAGCTAAGTGCTACCTTTCCCCTCCCTGCGGACATACAACCTCAGCACTCCTCCTTCACGTAATCCCCCCATTGCTTCTAGTCTTGTAAGACCATGGTTACAAAGTACAAATCAGAGACAGGTCATTCTATTTTTTTTTTTTATTTAAATCCAATGTATTAACATATAATGTGTTCTGGTTTCAGAGGTAGAGGTCAGTGATTCATCAGTGCTCATTCCATCACATGCCCCCTTAACGCCCATCACCCAGTGACCCCATCCTTCCCCTCCCTCCCCTCCAACAACCCTCGGTGTGTTTCCTGAGATGAAGAGTCTCTTATGGTTGACACAGGTCATTCTTCAGCTGTTGTGATTAGTTGCACTTTGATGAATGAGGATTCTGAACCATATTGTGCCAGGGCAGTGGTGACGTAAAGAGACGGTTAGAAAGACGATAGACACTGTATTTTTCTTATTTACGTAAAATTATCTTGTGCTTTATATTGTTAGGATCCTGTTGATCTGGGATGGGAGCCTTATATGAAGTCATGGCTTTTGAAAACTTCCAAAATTATGAGTCAAACAGGAGTGAGTTGTCTTGAATTCATGATTAAAAATAGTGTCGCAGATGGACTACAGTTTATGAAGAAGCATCGGAAATGTCAGCCATTTCCTGTCCAGGACGTAATGACCGTTATGACTCTGTGTAGAATTCTTGATGCTTTCTTCAACTTCATGGGTAAAAATGGAGGCTTTGGAAAATGTGAGTTTTCCCCCCTTGTTTTAGTGGTCTTGTATCTCACTCATCAGTGCCAGTTACTCATCACCTTCTATTGAGTTTTATAAAAGGAAACAAAGAAAGGTAGACCAGGAATTTTTATTCTATTTGAGCCAGCAGCAGACATGCATGTGGAACAAACTAGAAATAATTTATAAAGGAGCATGTCAGTAAGGTAAAATCCTATGTTGAAGGGTCATAGGAAAAATGAGTATAAGGAATCCTGAGAGGGTCTCTATTAGGGAAGAATGATTTTAATATGAGATTCTTAGAGATAGATATAATGGGGGAAATGTGTCCAGAATCCTAGGTGTAAACTGTCATCGTGGAAAGTAGTAAATGTCGAAAGTAGTGTGAGGTGAGAGCAAAAGATTCAGAAACTAGTGTAGCATTATGGGTACAGACGAGGTCTCTGGATTCTGGACCCAACCTTCAGACCCTGGTTCTGTCTGGCTTCCAATGGGACAGGTAATTAGCACAGGTTCCCAGCTTGGCCTCAAAAACCCAGTTTGGGATCCATCAAACTAACAGACATTGTGAGAAATCCTGGGGTGACAGGATGCTTAAGGTCCCAGTTAGGGGAGCAGTAGTCTTGAGTGGAAGAGAGCTGGATACCATGATGAGGGGAATATTTAGCTTGGGCCTCTCCCCTTCTCAGGGCTCTGAGCGGACCATTGGCCTTGCCTTTGCTAGTCAGCACGCCACAGTCCAGCTGGAGGCCGCAGCAACATAGCGTGTCAGCAGTGACCCCTGACTAGGTCAAGGAGCAGCTAAAGCATGTTTCTTTCCACTGCCAGTCCCCTTCCCATCTTAAAGTCTAAGTGATTAAGAGAAAGAGACTGAACTTGAAAAGGAGCAGTATCAGTGGGGATACAAGTTGTTAGCACACAGCTTTCTTGCCTTGAAGAGTGTCTCCTTCCTCCCCGGACACACAGTTCTGAATTCGTTGGAAGCATAAGCCAGGGAAATGGGAGTACTAGAAACAGAGCAAGAAGGAGTTAAGAGAAGGAACGTAATAAACAGGTTAAATGCTGACATGTTTAGCTGGGTCACGGCTCAGTCCAGGGGCTCTCCCGGATTACAGCAGCACGAGGGGTCTGTGTCTGTGTGCACTTCTATAGAACTAAGTAGAAGTACAGTCACTTACACAATATACGCATATGTGTATGTTTATGTGTGTGTGAGGGTGTGTCTTTAGTTGAAAGATGAATAAAAGTCGAAAGTTTACCATGCATGTAACAGAACCTCCAGAAAGAAGTTTTTGAAATAAATAGAAGGGAGGAAATATTTCAAGAAATAATTACCAAGGTGTTCTAGAATTTGACAAAATGTAAGACCTAAGATTGAATAGGAGCTTGGAATATTAAGTAGGTTGGGAAAATAAAAACCCACACCTGGAAGTGTTTTATTGATATACTGCCCCCCAGTTCTTGGATGCTCTCATCTTCTGGTTTGTTCTTTTTTCCTTTGTATTTCAGTTTGAATAACTTTTGTTGATTTATAATCCAAGTCACTGATTCTTTGCGGCATGCGGGCTGCTGGATAAGCCCATTGGAAGAATTCTCATCTCATCTCTATTTCTCACATTTCCATTTGACTCTCTTTATAGTGCTCAGTGGTCTGCTGAAATTCTCTGTTCAGTTTACGTCTGATGTTTTAACAGTTCGATTGTAGTTGTTTTAAATCCCTGATGCCTGGGCCATGTCTGGATCTGTTCTGTTGACTGCTTTGTATCCTGGCGACAGGACTCTCTTTCATGCTTATTTTTGTGTCTCATGATGTTTTATTGAATGCCTGATATTGTCGGGAAAGGAAGAGTAGAGACAGGTATATGGAAATGGTTACACCTGTTCTTCTCCCAGATTGTTGAGGTAATGCTGGGGAGGATTGAGTCTGTCTGGACTGGGACTTAGCTTTTATTGTTGCTTAAGTTCCCTTCAGTGCACCACAGATTTCAAAGTCTCTGTGCTCCCCCACATCCCCTGTTAGGTGGTGTAAGACTCACAGTGGGAACAGGGATGATCTCCAGCTTCTCCTGCTCTAGCCTCATTCTAAGGCAGACTCTGGGCACCTGAGCTGCATGCGTGGTGTTTCAGCAAAGAAACAATTTGTTGTGCTTTAAGACTATCTAAGATTAAAGGGAGATTCTAAGAAATTTCAGAGAGGAAAAAGCCAACAGGATTATAAGAACAGTTTAACACAAGGTTTCTCAACAGCAATGTGGATTAAGGGAAAAACTGATGTCTAATCTTCAAAGCATTTTATACTTAGCTAATTAAACACATTCTCAGATATGCAAAGCCTGAAAAAGTTTAACACAAGAGACTTTTGGAGTAATCCAGTACTGCAAGAAATGAATCAAGGAGAATTATATGAGATACGGAAGTTAGATGTGATAAATAATTTAGTAAAATTCAATGCAACCAAAGTAAGCAAAGAACACTTCTCAGAAGAATTAACATAGGGGTGCCTGGATGGCTCAGTGGGTTAAACCTCTGCTTTCGGCTCAGGTCATAATCTCAGGGTCCTGGGATCGAGCCCCACATCGGGCTCTCTGCTCAGCATGGAGCCTGCTTCCTCCTCTCTCTGCCTGCCTCTCTGCCTATTGTGATCTCTGTCTGTCAGATAAATAAGTAAAATCTTTAAAAAAAAAAAAAAAAAGAATTAACATAAAATCTAGAACAAAAGTTTAGAAACTTTAAGCGTAAAGGGGAGGGGAAGGGGAGGGGGCGGGGTCAGGTCAAAGAAAGCTGAGAGAGAATGATTACCTGCATTGTTTGAGGGAAAAAAAACAGAAGCAAAGTCTAAAAAGTGATGGAGAAAAAAAATAAACATAAGTATCATCTTAATGTGTTGGGGGTAAGCCTCAGAGTAATACTAAAATCCATAGAGGGGTGCCAGGGTGGTTCAGTTGGTTGGGCATCCTACTCTTGGTTTCGGCTCAGGCTGTGATCTTGGGGTTGTGAGATGGAGCCCTGAGTGGGCCTCCACGCTTGGCAGGGCAGTCTGCCTGAGATTCTCTCCTCTGCCCACCCCCACAGTTGTTCTCCCTCTTTCCCTCTCTCTCCCTGAAAGTAAATAAATAAATCTTTAAAAAAAAATAATAGAATCCATAGCTTTAAATGTGCAAAGGAATATTTGTTCTTTACTACAGAGGATAAAGGAAACCAAAGAAAGAAATTTGCATAACAAAAAAAATTGATCCAACTTTAATAATAATTACAATAATGTGAGTTAAACTCTCTCATTTAAAAGATAGAAACTGGGGGTGCCTGGGTGGCTCAGGGGGTTAAAGCCTCTGCCTTCGGCTCAGGTCATGATCCCAGGGTCCTGGGATCGAGCCCCGCATCGGTCTCTCTGCTTAGCGGGGTTCCTGCTTCCTTCTCTCTCTCTGCCTGCTTGTGATCTGTCTGTCAAATAAATAAATAAATAATCTTAAAAAAAAATAAAAGAAGCTGATTTCAATTTTATTTTTTTGTAGTTTTTTTAAATTTCAAGTTTTTATTTAAATTCAGGTTAATTTAACATATAGTGTAATACTGCTTTCAGGTGTAGAAGTCAGTGACTCATCACTTACCATACCCAGTGTTCATCACAACTGGTGCCCTCCTTAATCCCCATCATCCATCTAGCCCATTCCCCCACCCACCTCTCTCCATCAGCCTTCAGTTTGTTCTCTATAGTCAAGAGTCTTTTTTTGAAACTGATTCAATTTTAAAACAAATAGTAACTCTTTTCTCTACAAGTATCATCATTAAATCACAAGGATACAAGTGGAGCAACCACTTTGGTTAAAGAATTTGGCAGGTCCTTTATATGTGAAACATAATTACCATTTGACCCAGCAATTCCACTCCTAAAAAAATACACCCAAAAGAAATGGAAATGTGTCCACACAAAAAGTTGGACACAGATGTATATGGCACCATTATTCATAATAGCCAAAAAGTGGAAACAACCCAAATGTCTGTTAAATGGATAAAGAAAGCGTGGTTTATCCACATGGTGTATGTTATTAGGCCATAAAAAGAAATGAAGCATTGATAGATGCACAGCATGGATGAACTTGAGAACATTATGCTAAGTGAGAGAAGCCAGTCACAAAGACCACATACTGTATGACTCCATTTATATGAAGTGTCCAGAATAAGCAAATCTCAAGTAGGCTGTGCTTGCCAGAGGCTGGGGGAAGGAGCAAAACAGGCAGCTCTTCTAATGGTGTAGAGTTTCTTTTTAGTGATGAGAACATTCTAAAATTATAGTGGTGATGTCTGCACAACTCCAATTATACCAAAAACCACTGAATTGTGCCTTTTTAAAGAGGGAATTCTATATTAAATGAATTGTATCTCAATCTATTATTTACAAAGAGGGACAGACATGGAATGGCCAGAATAAGGGGTAGAAATAAGATACATAATGTAAATATAAATGAAAAAAAAAAAAAGCTGTCATTTAGATATTAGCCCAAATTTTATTTTCGTGTGAAAATTTTCTTAAGCAGTAGAAAGATTAAGACCTACTGAGAACATATTAGAAATCTATATTCCAGATTATGATATATACACACACACACATGAAGGGAGGTAGGGAGAGAGGGGAAATATATAAACAAGAATATATATATATATTATATATAATATATAAATAAATATGTATTATATGTATATATAAATAAATATATATAAATATATTTAATATATAAGTAAATACATATATAAGAATATATATATATATATATATATATATATATATATATATATATATATATATATATAAAAACAAGAAGAAATAAGTGTTAAATAAGCAAATCAGTAATCACAGATAATTTAGCAACCCCTCTTGGGAGACCTTCCAGGTAGCACACAGAGAATTCTTAAAACCTACTGCTGAAGGGAAATGAAAACTCCAGGCCAGGACTTGGTAACCAGAGTGGCCACACTTTAGAGAATGTTAAATGACCAACCCTGACAGAATGGAGGCATCAGAGCAAACATCACCCCAAATCCTGAACCCCCCCAGACTCAGTACTCCAAACCGTGTGCTGGTGGCTCTGGAGACCAGAGCTGACAGTAGAGGCGACCATTACTCAGCTAGTCTCACTGGAGGGTCTAATGTAGCCCTCACCACCAGAAACCAGAAGAATTCAGCCAAGCTAGGGTGGGGGAGGCAGAGATGATTCTCAGAGTTATTAAGAGTAATTAAGATAAGTTATTAGTAGAATAAGATGTTAAGATAAGTTATTGATAGTAAGATATTATCATCTAAGATATTATATAGGATTAGATATTAGATAGATATTAGATAGTGTTAATTATTAGATTGGGTATTAGAAAGTAAGATGTAAGGTAGTATGTAATATAAGGTATTAGATAGTAATATATTAAGCTAAGTTATTAGTAGAATGTACCATCCCTATGGGCAAAATATATGAGCAGCCAACTAGATACCATCAGCTTGTATCATGAGAAGAAGTCAAAGACAAGTGATGCGGAGGCTGAGGGTAGCTTCCTCAATAATAAGTAGTGATCCCCTGCTCATTTCCAAACCCCAGCCAGCTTTTAGGTCCAGAACCCATTGGATAAAGAGGAGGCTGGGACCTTCTGCAATATCATGGAAAGTATTTCTTTTTTTTTTTTTTTAAGATTTTATTTATTTATTAGACAGAGATCACAAGTAGGCAGAGAGGCAGGCAGAGAGAGAGAGAGGAGGAAGCAGACTTCCTGCTGGGCAGAGAGCCTAATGCGGGGCTTGATCCCAGGACCCCGGGACCATGACCTGAGCCGAAGGCTGAGGCTTTAACCCATTGAGCCACCCAGGCACCCCATGGAACGTATTTCTAAAAATAATTACACTGTCCCTTCTCCAAAGGAGACTGCAGCCATTTACTTGAGTAACTTACACTAGGGAGAGAGGAATACTCAAAGATTTTTAGAACTGTTGGACACAGGGTCTGAGTGATACTGATATCCAGAAAGCCAAGGCACCTTCATGTTCCCCTTCCATTAGAGTGGGGCCTGTGAAGGCTGGGCAATAAATGGAACAGGGCATCTTGACCAGGGTTCAGTTTACTGAACTGGGAATTAAGAATTCCACTGGGAATTAAGAATTTAATTTTTTAATACTCTTGTGTAAGTTTTAAAATCTTAATTTCCAATTGTTTATTGCTGGTACATAGAAATACAATTGATGCTTTATACTGATAAAGACATGAGTACTGTATTACCAATCAGTGTGCATTTTATTTCTTATATTTGTCTTATTATACTGGGTAGGACCTCCAATACCAAGTTCATAGATGTTTTGAGAGCAGACATACCATTTTTTCCCCCAATCTGAAGGAGAAAGCATTCATTTTGTACCATTTCAGTATCATTTTTGCCATAGGATTCTTTCCTAGACATCCTTTATCAATTTGATGAAGTTTCTAACTATTTGTAGTTTGCTAAGAGATTTTCTTTATCATGGATAGTGGGGCATTTTTTGTTTTGTTTTTTGGTTGTTGTTTTTTTTCAGTTTTTTTTCTGCACATACTGAGATTATTAAATTTCTTCAATAATCAAAGCATTTTCTAATTTCTTTTGTGATTTATTCTTTGTGGTTGTTTAAGAACGTGGAGTTCATTTCCAAATGTTTAGGGACTTTCTAGGTGTCTTTTTGTTATTGTTATTAATTTCTAGTTTAATTTTCCTGTTATAAAATACACTTTGCCTAATTTTAGTGCTTTATATTTATTGAGACTTGTGTGATACCCAGAAGTTATCTATCTAGGTGAATGTTCCTGTGCTCTTGAAAACAAGAAGTATTCCTTTTTTGGATGAAATGCTCTATAGGTATCAACTTAGTCTAGTTGATAGTTTTGTTCAAATTTTCTATATCTTTTCTGATTCTCTTGTTACACATTCTCTCAGTTAAGGAGTACTAAAATCTCCTTGGGGTGCCTGGGTGGCTCAATGGGTTGGGTGACTGCCTTCAGCTCAGGTCATGATCCTGGAGTCCTGGCATCAAGTCCCACATTGGGCTCTCTGCTTGGTGGGGGCCTGCTTCTCCCTCTGACCCTCCCCTTCTTGTGCTTTCTCTCTCTCTCTCTCATTCTCTCTCTCAAATAAATAAATAAATAAAATCTTTAAAAAAAAAAATCTCCCAACTACAATTGTGATTTGTCTCTGTATCCTTTTAGTTTTGTAAGTTTTCCTTTTGTGTATGTTGAAGCTGTTATTAGGTGCATACGTTGATACTTATTCTCTCTCCTTGGTGCATTGAATCCTTAGTTAATTATTTATCTCTGGTAATTACTCCTTCTCTAAAATCTACTTTGCCTGACATGAACACAGTTACTTCTGCTTCTTTATGACATCTGCTGTACTGCTTTCCATCCTTTCCCTTCTGACCTGTCTCTGTTTTTGCATTTGAAGTGCCTTTCCCATTGACAGACTATGTTTGGTTGTCACTTCTTTATCATCTGATGGTCCCCGGCTTTCAGGTGGAGCATTTGGACCATTTATTTAACATGTAAGGTTATACATTACATAACATATATGTAAATATAAGAGCACTTTGAGAGATTAACAAAATTTATTCAACAGTACAAAAAATAATCAAACATAACTTCTAAAATAATGCATGTAGTCACTGATTGGAAAACTGAGCGAAAGGGCTAATACTGACTTAGTTTTATCTAATGCTGAAAAGGGAATGAGCAAACCAGGATATAAAAAAGATGGCACTAAGACAGGGAAGATTGAGACAGAGAAATTCTCACATACATTTGTTTGGAGTTCCAGAAAAGTCATGAGGAGAAGGCTATATGCAAAAAGTAAATGGGTGAGAATTTTCCAGAACTGGTAAAATACAGGTATTCTCAGCGCAGAAGGTGAAACAAGTCTCAAGCCAGACCAATAAAATGAAGCACCCACCTACATTTACCGTGATGAAACTACCGAGCACCAGAGAAAAGAATACATTTGAAAAGTAGAGAAAAAGGAGAGATTACTTACTAAGGAATCCCAACTAGATTGACAAGAGACTTTTCAACAACAGAAATGGAAGCCAGAAAACAATGTATAATAGGCCGAGAAAAAATTAACTATTAATTCAGAAGTGGTAGCCATCTAGCCTTCCATTTTAAAATGATGATAAAAGAAAGACCCCTTGGATTTTCAGACAAAAGATTTGAGAGTCCACCACAACAGACCGTAACTAAAGGAACTTCTACAGTGTGCACTTCAGGTAGAAGGAAAATGACCTCAGAAGGAGTATCTGAACTCAAAGAAAAAAAAAAAAAACATGAAAACAGATGATTTAGACAAGATAAATGACAAAAGTGGCACAACAGATCAATAAGAATAAACATTTTAGTAAATTGTGTTGGATCAAGTAATTATCCGTAGTTTTAAAAAAGAGCTTATTACCTCACATTACACATAAAAATAAAATCAGTCTCAGGTAAAATAAAGGGACAGATAGAAGAAAAGTGATGCTGGAGAACTTTTTAGAAGGAGATATAGTAGAATGTGTTCATGATACTGAATCAATGATGGACTTCTAACATATGAAATTTCAGGAAAAGATTAGTGTATTTTTCTATTAAGACTATATGTTTCTCAGGGTGCCTGGGTGGCTCAGTGGGTTAAGCCTCTGCCTTTGGCTCATGTCACGATCCCAGGGTCCTGGGATCAAGCCCCACATCGGGCTCTCTGCTCAGCGGGGAGCTTGCTTCCTCCTCTCTCTCTGCCTGCCTCTTGCCTACTCGTGATCTCTGTCTGTCAAATAAATAAGCCAAATCTTTAAAAAAAAAAAAAAAACTATATGTTTCTCAAGCATCAAAAGCTTGAAAGACAAGCCCCAGTTTATAACATATATAACCAACAAAATACTACTACCCAGGATGTAGGAAGCATATGGATTAAAAGCTACATGTATCAACATGCCTGATGCTCCACAAACCTAACGAGTTGAATAAAGCAAACTGTTAACATGCATACATTTGACACCATTTATATAAGTTTAAAAAATTATATAAAGTGAAACTGTGTGTGTTTTAGGGACCCATACTACTGCAATTATTTTCATTGCTCATGACAATAATAAACAACAAATTCAGCCGGTAGCAGTATCTGCAGGAAACAGCAGGAATGTGAACTGAGAGCTGCAGCCAGAGGTCTGCGGACATACAGTAATGCTTCGTAGCTTAACCCAGAGGGAGTGTTCAAAACACTCACCGGTCAGTTTTTATACTCTTTATGTACTGTGACTATTGCACGATAAGTATTTTTTATGAAATGTATAACTCATACTATGAAGGTTAAACAGATCAATAACAACAACAAAACAGTGATCAAAATAATGAAATTTGAGAAAACGGGGAAACAGAAAGCATGTTTAAACATTGAAAATAAAATGACTAATACCAAATATGTCACTGATTGCAATGAAGACAAAGATCGCAAATTTGATTTTTCAACCCTACTATAAAAGACACACTTAAATCATAATAAGATGTAAAATGAAGTAATAGGGGTACCTGGGGGGCTCAGTCAGTTAAGCCTTTATCTTTGGCTCAGGTCATGATCCCAGGGTTCTGGGATGGAGCCCTGCATCAGGCTCCCTGCTCAGTGGGGAGTCTGCTTCTCCCTCTCCCTATGCTCCTCCCACCCCCACTCATTCTCTATCTCTGTCTCAAATAAATAAATAAAATCTTTATTAAAGAAAAAGTAATGGAAAAGATATGCAAGAAAACTGTTAGCGTTTCTTGCACATATGTGTTATAAGTACGTGTTCATCTATATATGGGTTGGCAATAGTAACAGGACACAAAAGGAATTGTACACTAAAAACACAGAAGGGACAAAGTAAGGGTATTGTGTGTTGGTGATTGTAACTGTCCAGTAAGAAAGTACATAATTATGAACATTTATGCAATTAACAACATGGCCACAAAATATTAAATTTTTTCTATTTTATTTAGTCTTTTTTTTTTTAAAGATTTGGTTTATTTATTTGACAGACAGAGATCACAAGTAGGCAAGAGGCAGGCAGAACTGACAGAATTGCAGGAAATTGTGAAATCTGCAATCTCAGTAAAAAGAATTTTTTTTGATGAATTGACATTTATTGTCCAGTTTTACTGACAAATAATGACATCCAACAGTGAATAAGTTTAAGGCATACAGCATGATGGTTTGATTTACATCTATTGTGAAATGATTACTAGATTCAGTTAATATCCATCTTTTCATGTAGATACAATAAAAATAAAAACAAAAAGAAAAAATTAGCTTTTTTTTTTAAGATTGTATTTATTTACTTGACAGAGTGAGCACGCAAGTAGGGGGAGTAGCAGACAGAGGGAAAAGCAGGGTCCTCACTGAGAAAGGAGCCTGATGCAGGACTCAATCCCAGGACTTCACCTGAGCTGAAGGCAGACAGTCAACCAACTAAGCCACCCATGTGCCCCTAAACTTGCTTTTTTTTCCCATAAAGTTTTATTCTCATAGTTTTCCTTCTTTTACCATTTCAACAGATTTGTTTTCTATTGTCTTTTCAGATTTTAATTGTATTTTCCCAATTTTTAAAAAAGGGGCTTAAAATTGGAAAAATAAAATGTGAAAGAACCAACAGTATTTTAAGCAAAAAGTCATAAAAATTATAACCATCCTCATTAGTTTAGTTTTATGTAAATAGTTGTTGATCTTTTGATATCAGTTTTACGAATTTATAAGTGTTTTTATCAGAGTTCTATAAATTCTTACTCAGTTCAGTAGTATGATCTTAGTTATCAGAACCCTGTCCTCAGTGGTCTTTCCTGCAGCATTCCTGGAACATGAAGCATTAGAGGAAAACAACTGTCCATAAGTGACAGAAGACTTAAAAACAGCTGTGGTTAAAGATCTGATGAGAGTTCATTATAATGTAGTTGACAAGGAAATTTAATTGTTTTTGTGATCTCCTTTGAAAAAATAAATGACAAGATTATACCAAGACACCAAATTTCTAGGAATGTCATATAATTTTTAGAATATTTACATTAATAATATATATCTGTTTATATGAAAGAAAATTTAGTATCATTTTTATTTGATAATGCTTTCTGTGTAATTTAATATATCAAATAAGTCTAATTAGTTGAATATCTCTCTTTTATAGGGAGAGATAGCAAATGCTTTGAGATGGTCCAGGAACCCTCTTGAAAAATCTCAAAGTTATGTCAAGGTCAAAAAAACTTTTTGGGTTGATTTAGGGATGTTTATCAGAAATTTCACAAAGTTGTTTTTTGTGTGTGTGGCAAGCATAGAATGCTTTTTTTAAAATTTCTTTTCAGTGTGTAGAATTCATTGTTTATGCACCACACCAGTGCTCCATGCAATACATGCCCTCCATAATACCCACCACGAGGTTCACCCAACCTCCCATTTCCCCTCCCCTCCAAAACCCTCAGTTTGTTTCTCAGAGTCCTCAGTCTCTCATGGTTCATCTCCCCCCACCCCTGGTTTCCCCCAACTCACTTCTCTCCATGTCCTCTGTGTTATTCCTTATGCTCCACATATAAGTGAAACCATATGATAATTGATTCTCTCTGCTTGACTTATTTCACTCAGCATAATCTCTTCCAGTCCTTTCCATGTTGATGCAAAAGTTGAGTATTCATCCTTTCTGATGGCTGAGTAATATTCCATTGTGTATATGGGCTGCATCTTCTTTATCCATTTGTCTGTTGAAGGGCATCTTGGCTCTTTCCATATTTTGGCTATTGTGGACATTGCTGCTGTGAACATTGGGGTACATATGGCCCTTCTTTTCACTACATCTGTATCTTTGGGGTAAATACCCAATAGTGCAATTGCAGGGTCTAGGGAAGCTCTATTTTTAATTTCCTAAGCAGTCTCCACACTGTTTTCCAAAGTGACTGTACCTGCTTGCATTCCTTGATTAAAGAGGATCATATCATTGTGAAACATTATTTAGTTACTAATTTAACCAAAGTGACAAAGACTTGAGGCAAATATAAAAAGTTACATAATTGTAAAAACTTAGCTCTTATACTAGAGAATACTCTGTTTTCTTAACTAATCGAAGACCTGATAAAGACAACATGAATCTCAGATTATTTTGGCAAAACACCATTGTTTTCTAGGCAGATGACTTAAAAGGTCAAGAAAAACTTCATATAGTCTCAGAAAACTTTGTCCTTTTAGCAGATGAAAGAAAATTAAATTTTAGTTTCACATATGCTCACTCATGATATTAAAGCTTATTTTTCTTTAAGCCAATTAAATAGAGATCTTTTATAATTAATTTTGACAATATTGTCTAGATACAGGAAAATGTTATCCATACACGGTATATATATCCATACACATACATAAACATACAGTTAGACACAAAGAGAGACCCTATACCTCTAAGAGTAAAATTTATCCATGAATCCTGTACAACAACATAAAACTCACTAGTTTATAAATAACAGTGAGTTCCAATTGTGTCTGTGGCAGTTGGAACAAGTGGCTGGAAGGATGGGTGGTCTGGGGGGTATATGAAAGCTACCTGGATCACAGGAGTCTTCTTACAACTACTAAAATTTCTGATAAATATAACTTAAATAAAATTCTTAAGAAAATGTTTAACCTTTAATGAGAAGAACATTTATTTGAAAGTAGCAAAAAATTTTCCTCTAATAAGCAAAGAGATTTTCGAATGAAGAAAACACATCCATAGCTAGAATGTATTAATATATAAACTTACAGAAGCTATTCGAGGTATAAATTGATTCAGCCTTTCTTGGAGAGCCATCTGCCAGTGCATGTCAAAAATATCCATGTCGGGGTGCCTGGGTGGCTCAGTGGGTTAAGTCTCTGCCTTTGGCTCAGGTCATGATCTCAGGGTCCTGGGATCGAGCCCAGCATCGGGCTCTCTGCTCAGCAGGGAGCCTGCTTCCCCCTCTCTCTCTGCCTGCTTGTGATCTCTCTCTGTCAAATAAATAAATAAAATCTTTAAAAAAAAATCCATGTATTCTGCCCTAGAATCTCTTATTCTAGGAATTCATTATAAATAAATAATCACAGAAATGTACAGATTTATGCACAAGGAGCTTTCTTCTATAGCAACATTATTTATTATAAAAGAGCAAAAATCTGAATTCCATCAATAGAAAAATGGCTTCATTAACCATGGTGTAACAATGTCATGTTTCAATGGAAGGACATGAAAACAGACTTTTAAAAAGCAGGATGAGCACTGAAAAGAAATTTTAAAAAATAAATTAAAAAAACTGTTTTAGAAAGTGGCTGAAATAAATATTTGTTGCTTTATCCAAAAAAAAAAAAAAAAAGCAGGATGAGAAGCCAACTCTCTTTAAATCTTGATTTTGGCTTAAATTTTAAAGTATTGTATTTAAATATTACGTATTTATATAAAGGACCATAATGAAATGCAGCAACATTTATTCGTTAACCTATGTGTGGTAGAATTGTAGAATGATAGGTTCCACAAGAAGCCTGTATTATTTTAGTATAAAGAAAATAAACATTAAAAAAGAGAAAATAAGCTAAAAGGAAAAGTGAGTAATCCCTCACTCTCTCTGTTCCTCTGCGGTTTGCTTGACCTGGACAAAACAGATGGGTGACGGGTGGGAGGGAGATGGGTACAACCGGCCTGAAGTGCACCTGTTTGGTGTTTGTTTTAGTGAATCCATTATTTGAAAGTATATAGTGTTTCTAATCCTTCACGTCATTAAGACCCATTTACTATTTAGTTCACAATGTACACCACTTTGGACGTAGTTACCTGAATGTCCTCAAGCTTTCATGTTGGAACAAACTTACAGAAAAGTTGCTAGAAGAGAATGAAGAAAAAAGTATGTTGGTTTATGCTTCAAATAAGGCAAAAATCACTTTGGACAATGCAGGTACATTCTCTGCTCCTCTTAGGAAAGTAGCTCCCACTTGGGTCTGATAAGGTAGCTACATGATAATGTGTGAAAGAAAAGTTGTTCTGTGACGATTCACAAATGAAACAGTGTTGAAGGTTAAACCTCACTAAGTTACCAGGTAAATTTGGGGTCTGTTTATCACTGTAGAAAAAAAAAAAAAAAACCTCTTTCCTTTTTTAAGGTGAAGACTTGAAGGACACTTCAACTGAGGATAAAAGTTCTTCACATTCAAAAGTTTCTGTCAAATTCAAGAGTACAAAAAAGAGGTCAGTTACGTTCATTCAGTAGACATGTTTAAGTATGGACCAGGTGCCAGACCCTTACGCAAGTGCAGGATTACCCATCAGTAAACCAGGACCTTCGTGACTTAGAATATCAAAATCCAGTTAAATTTACCTTATTGCAGCTTACATAGAGCCCTTGTGTATCTAATGCGAGTTTGCCAGATTTTGATGCTACGTTAAATGGATGATATGAATTCATCTGTGCAGACTCTGTACATACTTGAGAAAGGATCGAAACTGACATGAATTTATTTCATGAATCTGTCATTTATGAGCTGAGCAATGTTGAGCCAGTTGCTAAATATTTTCAAGCTTTGGTTTGCTCGTTTATAAAACTAGAAGAATAATGCAGTGTGCTGCATGTCTAGAATAGTGCCTGGTACAGAGTATAGCTGTAGAAAATATTGTTGCTACATGTCCGCCATTTTACAAAATGGACAGGAGAGTCACCACCGAGGCCTCCCTGTATTCCATTACAAGGCCCTGACACACTCACATCACGTTTTCTTTTAAATGACAGAACATGTAAATACAGTTTTTAGTCTGCCTGTCAACCCCACCTTCGATTCCCCCTTTTGTCTGCATCTTCACTGTCCCCATCCTGCCCAAACCTTCACTGTTTCCTGCCTGTCCTGTTGCAAGAGCCTCCCAGTTGGTTTTCCCAGTTCTTCTAGTCCATTCTCAACACAACAGCTATACATTATTTTAACTTTTTATTGAACGGTGAGTAGCCATAAAAGAACGCTGGTAAGGTAGGTGCAAGATACAAACAATATACAAACATTCCTTACACCACACAGTTCTAGAAAAAACGTATAATTTATCTCTGAAGTCCTCTGTGTACCTATCTAGATCTTCTGTCATCCCATCACCTGAGATAACTACTAACCTGGATTTTATGTTTATTGATACATTTCTGAACAATATATTTTTCACCTTTGCATGTTTTTAAACTTTAATGGAATCACTGTGCTCTTGGCTGACTTATAATGTTTTGCTCAGGGTTCCTATGATTACTTCATTGTCCAGATAGGGATTCTTCATTTCACTGCCTAATACAATTAGACCATTGTATAAATATGTCACAACTTACTGACCTGTTGATGGACATATATGGTTGTCAATTTTTGTTATGACACATTCTACTGTGGTTAATATGCTTGTATATGTCTCCTGGTATTTATATGCACATGTTTGATTTTTTTTAAGATTTTTTAAAATTTATTTATTTGAGAGGGAGAGAGAGAAAGGAGCACAAACAGGGGGAGGAGCAGAGGGAGAGGGAGAAGCAGGCTCCTGCTGAGAATGGAGCTCGACGTGGGGCTCGATCCTAGGGCCCTGGGATGATAACCTGAGCCGAAGGCAGGCGCTTAACCATCTGAGCCACCCAGGCACTTCACAAACATTCAATTTTAAAAAAATACACTACAATAAATAAATACATAAATAATCTTTCTTTTTTATAGACATTTCATGTCTTCTCATTAGACTCAGAATGGAAGGACAGAAGCTGTGTAGAGCATGGGAGCCCTGGCTGCCTCTGCACCGACTCTGGCTTCTTGTCTCAGTTCTTCAGACCAGCTTGATCCTTTGGCTTCTGGATCCTGCTACATGTGCTCTCCCCAGAGGCTGCCCCACCTCCCATGGGCTGACGCAGCCCCTTGACCACCGCTGTGCACGTCACATGTAACTGTCTCCCTTACATGTGCCGTGGCTTAGCATTCCCGTTCTTACCCTGGAGAGAAGGGGTCACATTCGCTTGGTCCAGGACAGCTGATACACAGTAGGAATTCATGAATATTTGCTGAATGAACTATCACACATGACTAGAAATTTTAAGTAGAACTGAATATGTGCATTGGACATCGATGATTGCCAATAAGTTTCAGGTTGATGATACATTTTTAAGATTTTCATAATTTGTGAGTAATTGTATGATAATACTATATCCTGAACTATTTTAAATGCCTTGAAATCAAGCCCAAACCTCTCGTTCAGTCCCTCACCATCAGCCCTGTCACTGCAGAATCTCAGGGTCCACAGACCAGGGTGACCTTGTTGGCCCAGACTGGACGAGACTTTCCCCAGACTCACAGAGCGTGGCTTCAGCTGCGTGGAACTAAATCAGCCTTCACAGCCTGGCTGAGAGCAATACAGAGTGAAGGACTAGGACCAGGATTATGTTTTTGTACATAAAACGGAGAATTACCAGATCCTCTCCCGAAAGATAGGTAAACTTGTGACTAATAAACTGACCTCATAAATAAAAGTGAATCATTTGCACTAAATAAATGAAATAAAGGTGGACTACAGATCTCTCACACAAATGGTACCTTAAAAATAGTAGCAGTGTGTAATTTACATGACATCACCTAAAATTGTACATTACTATTAAAACATTCATGTTAACACCTAACTGTTCTATAATTTTTAGTAATGAAACTTTGATATGATATCAAAATTGCCGAACTTCCTTCTAAAATTTCAACTTTCTTGGGGTGCCTGGATGGCTCAGTGGGTTAAGCCTCTGCATTCGGCTCAGGTCGTGATCTTGGGGACCTGGGATTGAGCCCCGCATCGGGCTTTCTGCTTGGCGGGGAGCCTGCTTCCTCCTCTCTCTCTGCCTGCCTCTCTGCCTACGCATGATCTCTCTCTCTCTCTCTGCCAAATAAATAAAAATCTTTAAAAAAATAAAAATAAAATTTTAACTCTTACCCTCCCACATGTGTCTGCCCCAGAGCTGAAAATACATGGTATCTGGAGAAGAATCCTCATAAGTTAAAAATTATGCTTCAGAAGCTCTTCGTGTTTGCATTTACTTGGGCCTTTGGAGGAACTTTAAAGCGTGAGGATGAACACGAAGATGACCTGGTGCCGTATTTGAGCCACGAGCCTGGTTCCCCTGCCATGGTGACCTACGATTTTGACAAGCTTGTGCATGAGCTGTTTGAGAGCAATCCACACATAGGTAGGTTCTGGGGGCAGCAGTCCTAATTATGCTTGCTTCAGAATATTAGTGTGGGGGCATTTAGGCGGTCAGCTCTGTCTGCCACTCAGTCTGACTCCTGATCACAGCTCAGGTCTTGATCTCACAGGTGTGAGTTCAAGCCCCATATTGGTCTCCTTGCTAGGCAAGGGGCCTACTTTAAAAAAAAAAAAAAATACAGATACTTTGTCAGAGCTGATATAAATCTCTGGATAAAATAAATTTTAAAGAAAAGAGGGATGCCTGGGTGGGCTCAGTTTGTTAAGGGTCCGACTCTTGATTTCAGCTCAGGTCATGATCCCAAGGTTGTGAGAGGGATTCTCTCTCTCCCTCTGCCCCTCCCCCCACTAAAAAATTAGTTGGAAACTCTTTATGGATGGCCTTGAATTAAAGGCCCATCTTTTAAAGTGAGGTTAAAGGCAAAAGCACACTCTAGTACTGTTAGTCCAGCAAAAGAGGCTGAAGTAAATTCGACTCCTGGTCAATTGTTGTTCTAAGGGAGCTGTCACACAAGTAAGGCAGAACAGATGAAACCTTGAAACTCTTGACCTCGGCCTAGCTGAGCCCACTGGCCATCTAGCTGGATCTGTGTTATACATATCCTCGTGCACCAGGAATTTCTGTAGATTATAGTTTCGTTTACTTCTTAAAGACTAATATTATAAAAACTATTTTATGAAGTCTTAGATTTCTTTATTATGTATGTTTTTTGAGTCAGTTCTAACAAATGGAATCTGTCGTCATTTTCTGAAATGGTAAGCCTTCCCAATTAGCAGTCACTAATTAAAGGAACTTGCAATAGATGAAGAGATCCTTTTTGGTGCAGGTACCAAAAAGACAAAACAGTGAACCATGAATGTATTTAGAAGAACTTTGTTAAAGATGAGAGCCAAAAAATATTTACCAAAAGTATAGATTTGACCAGTTTGTGTGATGTAACTCTTAAAATATCCTTTTGAAATTATTTGTAAATGTTCTATTTAAAGTATCTTTGACCACAAAGTTTTGTGTTATTTCCTATGGAAATTATTTTTTTTTTAATTTATTTATTTGAGAGGGAGCATGAGCAGGGGGGAGAGGGAGAGGGGGAAGCAGACTCCCCGCTGAGCTGGGAGCCCAATGCGGGGCTCGATCCCAGAACCCTGGGATCATGACCTGAACTGAAGGCAGATGCTTCACACAATGAGCTACCCAGACTCCCAGAAATTAACTTTTTTTTAAAGATTTTATTTATTTATTTGACAGATCACAAGTAGGCAGAGAGGCAGGCAGAGAAAGATGGGGAAGCAGGCTCCCCGTTGAGCAGAGAGCCTGATGTGGGTCTCGATCTCAGGACATTGAGATCATGACCTGAGCTGAAGGCAGAGGATCAACCCACCGAACTACCCAGGTGCCCCAAAATTAACTTATAATATCAAAATGCACTGCACATTATTTGTTGTTGACTCAGTGAGTCAACTGGATGTTGCTAATTCCTAAGATAAATAAACTGCCCTGATTTATTTGTCAGGCAGAAAATACCTCAAATTCTATTATTTCTTCTCCATGTGAACCTAAAGGCAACTCAGTAAATTATACCTTATGTTAGAAGGTTTCTCTTAAAACGATGAGTATGGAATTCTGTTTTGTCATCTGAAGTATGTGTAGAAAAGCTAGTTTGGGATGGGTGTAGGAATGAAAGGAGGGGCAGGTGGCAGCAGTTGTAAAAAGTACAAAACCATCAGAATGGAAAAGAGAAGAGAAAAAAGGGAGTCCCGAAACTTCCCACTTGTAGTCACTCTGAACAAAATTGTAAAACACAAAACAATTAATACTAAGAAAGTATACCTACTGGTATACTGTCACCTATCATAATATTAATTCATTCCAGATGAAATTATTATAGCCTAACAGAGACCTGTAACAGAAATGTAACAGAAATGTTACAGGTCTCTGTTAGGCTATAATAATTTCATCTGGAATGAATTAATATTTATTAATATGTTAGGGTTCTTATTTGAAAGATAAATAAGGAAATGGCATCCATTTTTCAACAAATAAGCATATATGAAGCAAATAAAGTAGAAATGAAAATAGAACATACAGCTATGAAAAAGGACCAAATAGAACTTCTGTAATCATTCAAGTGAAAGAGTGAGTAGTCCAGATGAGCTCTACTCTTGGCACCATCAGAGAAAGAATTAGTTATTTGCGGGGTGGCTGGGTGGCTCAGTCAGTTAAGTGTCTGCCTTCAGCTCAGTTCATGATCCCAGGGTCCTGGGATTAAGCCCCACATCAGACTCCCTGCTCAGCAGGGAGTCTGCTTCTCCCTCTCCCTCTGCCCCTCTCCCATGCTGTCTCTCTCAAATAAATAAATGAAATCTTTTTTTAAAAATAGGTAAACTGAAACCTAGAAAAAAAAGTCTTCAAGTTTTCTTTGTATTGACTTGGCGTGTTTCTTATTCAGCTTAGTCGTACACATTTCATCCTTCTTTCTGTGGTTTTGCACTTGCCATTATTAATGGTACCTTTACGAAAGCTTCCCCATTAAGTATGGTCTTGGTTTTGTTATTGCTGCTGAGCTTTTATGTTTCATTTCTGGAAGGTCTGTTTGGTTCCTTTTCAAATAGGCTATGTCACTTTTTTATAGTTTCTTGTTCTTGTTCTGTATTTTCAAGCTCACTTTCATTTAAACATAGTAAGCATGGCTGTCTTAAAATATGCACCTGATAATTCTAGTCATTCGAGTTTTATTAATCGGGGGCTGTTACCTGGTTTCTGCTAATTACCTTTAACTGGTTATTAAATCTGCAAAACTTATCTGTATGGTTGAGGATAATAGTCCCCTTCTATAGAAGGCATATCCACTGCATCCATCATAGCTAAATATTAGATCAGACAAGAACATCAACGGGCGTTAAACTTAGGGCAGAATTTGATGGGGAGCAGGCTATTGCCTGATCTAACACTGTTTCCTCACAAACTAGTTCTTAGCTGCAAGAGATAAAACAGCAAAGAAAGAAAGCAAAGGACAAATGTTAGAGTGAGTCCTCTTGCTGGATGATGATAAGGCCGACTAACGGCTTCCCGGAAAGCCCCACATCCCACTTCTCGGGTCCTGTGGATGGGCTAACTCATCGCACAGCAGAGTTTGAGGGTGTGACTAGGTTAAGAACCTTGAGATTATCCTGGATCATGAGTCCTTAATGGTGGAGAAGGAGGCAGGAGAGGTACAGGAGGCATGAAGGGGGGATGCAGAGGTTGAAGTGATGCAGTCGTGCAGTTGCTGGCTTTGAAGGTGGAGGAAGAGGCCACGAGCCAAGGACTGCATGTGGCTGCCCAAAGCTCGAAAGGGCAGAGAAAGGGATTTCCCTTGAGAGCCTTCAAAGGAATGCAGTCCTGCCAACACTTTGATTTTAGTCCAGTGAAAACAGGATGGACCTGTGACCTCTAGAACTGTAAGGGAGAAATCTGTGTTGTTTTGAGATCCCTAAGTTGGTGGTAATTTGTTAAAACAGCAACGGAAAACTTACACAAAGGCTTTGTCAGTCTGAATTCATGCTATCTGTTCTTGATAGACATGCAGACAGATGCAGAAATAAAACAGGTGTGTGTGCGAGTGTACAGAAACCTGTTTCTCAGCTCTTCACACGCATCACCCTCCCCTTGGCAGCACAGTCCCATGCCAGGAGGGAAAAGGGATGGCTTGTGCATGAGTGAGTGGCTTCTCAGCTGGGTGGGACACTACCACGGAGGCCCAGTTTTCTTTAGCCCCGTAGAAAGTAGCGAACTGTGAACTACCTGACTATAGGGAAGTGGGGGCTGGGAGAACAGCAGCCAGGGCTCAGAATGAGACACAAATCCTACTAGACTACTTTAGGACTCCAACAGGAGGTCCACCCATGAGCTTCTGGGGACACCTTGCCCAAGGATCCCCTGAACTGGTCCATGGGCTCCCCCAACACTCCATTAGCTTTACCCGTAAACACCCTCTTCCAGGGGAAGGTTCCCTATGTGCATCCTAGAGGACAGCAAAAGTGAGCCTTTTCAGATGGGTAGTAGAAAACTAGGCAGATTGCAGGGTTGGGAGAAACCACACAAATACAGCATCCGGCACCACCCAAGGGAAAGAAACAGGAAGGCTGTCAGCACCCAGCCTGGCTTGGCAGAATGGAGAGAAGGCATACGTGCCTAAAAATTACCCAGTAGGAGAGAACAAGATGTGTGGGGTAAGCATACCCATAGAAAAGATCAAGAAAGCCTCAGGATCCTTAATAAGTCAGAGGGGGTTACTTCTTTCCCACAGTCAGTTAGTAAAAACTGGAGGAGACCATTTCTCCAATGTGGAGACCATAATGAAGGACTTCAGGGAACAGGAAAAATTGAGGAAACATGACAACCAAAGGAGTACAATATTTCTCCAGTAACTGACCCCAAAGAAACAGAGATTTGTGGTTTGCCCAATTAAAAATTCAAAATAGCTGTTTTGAGGAAGTCTGATAAGCTAAAAGACAACACTGGAAGACAATTCGGTGAAATCAGGAAAATGATACTTGAACAAAATGAGAAAGTAGCAGAGACAGGAATCAGAACAGAAGCAAACAGAAGTTGTGCAGCTGGAGAATACAGTGAATGGGATAGAACATCAACAGCAGACTGGATCAAGCAGAGGAAAGAATCTCCAGGGCAGAAACCAGGTCATTTGCAATTATCCACTCACTGGAGAACTAAGAAAAAAGAATGAAGAAAGCCTGTGAAATATGAGATATCATTTTTTAAAATCTACCCATTAAGGGAGTCCCAAAAGGAGAAGCAAGCAAGAAAGGGACAGAAAGCTTATTTAGAGAAATAATAGCGGAGAACTTACTAAATCTGGGGAGGATTTAGATACTTTTTAAATGAAGTTCAGAGATCTCTCCAATAATTTCAACCCAAAAAATCTTCTTAGACACATAAACTATCTAAAAGAAGGAGAATTTGAACACAGGTAGAAGAAAAAATTGCCCACATAAAGGACTACCATAAAGTTCAGTAAATTCCTCACCACAAGCTTGCAGCCCAGGAGGCAGTGGGATCATCTCTTCAAGGTCCTGAAAGAAAAAACTGCCAACCAGGAATACTTTACCCTGCAAAGTTGTCCTTCAAAAAATGAAGGAGAGGGGTGCCTGAGTGGCTCAGTCAGCTAAGCGTCTGCCTTCTGCTCAGACCATGATCCCAGGGTCCTGGGTCAAGCCCCATATTAGACTCCCTGCTCAGTGGGGAGTCTGCTTCTCCTTCTGCCACTGCCCTCCCCGCTCTTTCTCTCTCTCTTTCTGAAATAAATAGAATCTTAAAAAAAAAAAGTCAGGGGGAGCACCTGGGTGGCTCAGTGGGTTAAAGCCTCTGCCTTCGGCTCAGGTCATGATCCCAGGGTCCTGCTCAGCAGAAAGCCTGCTTCACCCTCTCTCTGTCTCTGCCTGCCTGCTTCTCTGCCTACTTGTGATCTCTGTCTGTCAAATAAATAAATAAAATATTTTTTTTAAATGAAGGACAGAAAAAGACTTTCCCAAACAAAAGCTGAGGGAGTTCATCACCCTAGACCAGCCCTACAAGAAATGCAAAAGGAGTTCTTCAAACTTAAGTGAAAATGTTAATTAGTAGCAGGAAAAAATAATGAAATTAGGGGCGCCTGGGTGGCTCAGTGGGTTGACGCCTCTGCCTTCGGCTTGGGTCATGGTCTCAAGGTCCTGGGATGGAGCCCCACATCAGGCTCTCTGCTCAGCAGGAAGCCTGCTTCCTCCTCTCTCTGCCTGCCTCTCTGCCTACTTGTGATCTCTGTCTATCAAATAAATAAAATCTTTTAAAAAAATAATGAAATTATAAAGCACATTGGTAAAGGTAAATATATAGTGAAACTCAGATGCTCTACTACTGTAATATGGTGGCATTTGAATCACTTTAGTATAAAAATTAATACTCAAAAACATTAAAAATTCCTATAGCTGCTTAGATGTGTAATGGATACCCAATATAAAGAGAGAGTAATTGTGACATGGAAAATATAAAATGTGAGGGGAAGGCGAAAGAGTTTTTGCATGTGATTGAATTTGACTTGTTATCAGCTTAAAAGATGTTTTATGTCATGTATGTCATGTCAAGTGTCATGGTAACCACAGACCAAAAACCAACAGTACACAAAAGATAAAGAAAAGGAAATTAATGCATACCACTAGGGAAAATCATCAGTTCACAAGGAAGAGAGGAAGAGGGAACAAGGGAACCACAAAACAACCAAGAAACAATCAAATGTCATTAGTCTTTGATTCTCAAAATTACTTTATTTTATTTTTTTAGAAGATTTTATTTATTTATTTGACAAAGAGAGAGAGAGATCACAAGCAGGCAGAGAGGCAGACAGAGAGAGAGGGGGAAGCAGGCTCCCCGCCGAGCAGAGAAACCAACGTGGAGCTTGATCCCAGGACCCCAAGATCATGACCCAAGCCGAAGGCAGAGGATTAACCCTCCGAGCCACACAAGTGCCCCCTCAAAATTACTTTAAAAGTAAATAGATTAAAATCTACAATCAAAAGATATAAAGTATATAAATGGATTTTTAAAACAAGCCAACTATATGCTGCCTACAAGAGATTCACTTCTGATTCAAGGACACACAGAGGCTCAAATTTGTATTCCATGCAAATGGAAAACTGAAAGAGCAGGTGTAGTAGCTAAGCTATACTTCTATTGGACAACATAGGCTTTAAGTCAAAAACTATAACAACAGACAAGGTCATCATGTGATGGTAAAGGAGTCAATTCATCAAGAAGATATAACAACTGTGAAAGTATATGCACCCAACATCAGAGTACCTAAACTTATTAAGCAAATACAGATCTGAAGAAATAGAGAACAGTATAGTAGGGGAATTTAATATCCTACTTTAAACAGTGGATAGATTGTTCAGAGAGAAAAATCAATAAGGAAATATTGGAACTGAGCTATAGTTTAGAGAAAATGGGCCTGCCAGACATGTACAGAGAATTCAGTCTGACAGCAGCAGACTGCACATTCTTCTCAAGCACACATGGAAATATTCTCCAGCATAGATCATTATGTTTGGTCACAAAACAAGTCTTAACAAATTATTAAGATTGAAAATTATACTGCATGTCTTTTCTGACCATTGTGAAAACTAGACCATTGATGAAAACTAGAAAATTAAAAGTATGTAGAAATTAAATAGCACACTTCTGAAAAATCAATGAAAAAATTTTTGAAAAAATGTTTTTTAATTTGTTTTAAAAAAAACAAAAATGGAAACAAAACATACCATAATTTATGGGTTTCAATAAAAATTTGTAGAAGGAATTTTATAGCAATAAATGCCCACATGACAATAAAAGAAAGATCTCAAATAATGTAACTTTACACTTCAAAGAAAAAGGAAAAAAAGAATAAGCCTAAAGTTAATGGAAGGAAAGAAATAACAAAGATCAGAGTAGAAATAATTAAAAGAGGCCAGAAAAACAATAAAAAGATCAACAAAACTAGAAACAGGTTTTTTGAAAAGGTAAACAAAACTGACAAATCTTTACCTAGATTAAGGAAAAAAGAGAGAAGGCTCAAATAAAATGAGAAATCAAAGAGACATTGCAATAGACACCATAGAAATACGAAAGATCCTAACAGACTACTATGCACAATTATATATCAACAAATCAGATAGCCTGAAATAAGTGGGGACATAATCTAGAAGCATACAATCTGCTTCTATTTCACGAAGAAATAGAAAATCTGAACAGACCAAAACAAGTAATGGGATTGAGTGAGTAAAACTTCCCGTCAAACAAAAGTCCTGGACCAGATGGCTTCACTGGTGAATTCTGTCAAACACTGAAGTCCTTCTTAAACTCTTCCAAGAAGAAAAAAACTGAAGACAAAGGAAAACTTCCAAAGTCATTTTTCAAGACAGCATTTCCCTAATAACAAAACCAGATAAGGACACCACAAAACAACAACAACAACAAAAACTCTACAAGCCAATATCCCTAATGAATACAGATACAAAAATCTTCCTCCCAAATGAGCAAACTAAACATCACATTAGAAGAATTACAAACTATGATCATGCAGGATTTGGGATGCAAAGATGGTTCAGTTTATGCAAACCAATAAATATGATGCGTCATGTTAACATATACAAGTGCCTCAAGAAGTAAAATAGGAATAAATTAACCAAAGAGGTGAAAGATCACTACACTGAAAATTACAAGACATTGATGAATCAAAGAAGACACAAATAAATAGTCTGTGCTTATGAGTTGAAAGAGTTAAAGTTGTTAAAATGTCCGTACTCCAAAGACATCTATAAATTCAGTGCGATCCCTATCAAAACTGCAGTGGCTTTTTTCACAGAAATAGATAAAACAACCCTCAAATTCATCTGGAACCAGAAAAGACTGAAGAGCCAAAACCATCCTGTGGAAGAAGAACAAAGCTGGAGGCCACACACTTCTTTATCTCAAACTGTATTCCATCGCAATAAAAATCAAAACAGTATGGCACTGGCATTGAAAACTGACACAGAGACCGATAGAACAGAACAGATCTAGAAGTAAACCCAAGCCCATGTACCCAACCAATTTTCTTTTCTTTTTTTTTTTTTATTGTTTATTTGACAGAAAGCTAGAGAGAGAGCACAAGTAAGCAGAGCGGCAGGGAGAGGGGGAGAGAGAGAGAAGCAGGCTCTCCACTGAGCAGGGAGCCCAATGCGGGGCTCGATCCCAGGACCCTGGAATCATGACCCGAGCCGAAGGCAGCCGCTTAACCAACTGAGCCACCCGGGCGCCCCCCAACCAATTTTCTTAAGAAGATTTTATTCACTTCAGAGAGCACACGTGCCAGTAGGGAGGGGCTGGGGGAGACGGAGAAAGAAGCTGAAGCAGACTCCTTACTGAGCACAGAGCCCAGGGTGGGGCTCAATCTCACAACCGTGAGATCACGACCTGAGCCGAAACCAGGAGGCGGACTCCCAACCGACTGAGCCAATGAGGCACCCCTAGCCAACCAGGAAGATGGTCTCTTCAATAAAAAGCACTGGGAAAACTGCATATTCTCATGCAAACGGAATAATGAAGTTGGACCCCTATCTCATACCATGGACAAAAATTAACTCAGGATGGATTAAAGGTATAAACGTAAGACCTGAAACTATAAAATTCCTAGAGGAAAACATAGGGGGAAAGTTCCTTGGCATTGGTCTCGGCAATGATTTTTTTGGAATTGACACCAAAAGTAAGGGCAACACAAGCCAAAATAAGCAAGTGGCACTGCACGACATTGAAAAGCTTCTGCACCGCTGAGGAAACCATCAACCAAATGAAAAGGCAGCCTATGGAGCAGGAGAAACATTTGCAAACCATATATGTGAGAAGGGGTTAATATCCAAAATATTAAATAATAATACTACAACTCAGTAGCAAAACAAAACAAAAAAACCAGATTGGTGATTACCAGGGGTTAGAACAGAAGACAAAAGGAGTAGCACTAGGGAGTTTTTTAAGGGTTTTAGGATTGTTTTGTTATCTCATCCATTATAGTGATTACAAAATACGTTCAGGTGGGAAAAACAACAACAACAACAAAAAAAAGCAAAAAAACTCCTAGAACTGTATGCTCCCTAAAAATGAATGTTCTGGTATATAAAAATTTTACAAATAATTCAAGGAACTGTATCAAATATTCACATTGTTATCTTCATATGGTGAAAGCATGAAAATTCTTTTGCTTTTATTCTGTATTTTCTGGAATCTATTAAGAAAATGTATTACCTTTTTTTTAAGATTTTTATTTATTTATTTGACAGAGAGGGAGATCACAAGTAGGAGAGAGGCAGGTGGGGGGAGGGGGAGTGAGGGGAAGCAGGCTCCCTGCTGAGCAGAGAGCCCGATGCGGGGCTCGATCCCAGGACCCTGAGATCATGACCGGAGCCGAAGGCAGAAGCTTTAACTCACTGAGCCACCCAGGTATCCCCAAAATTTATTACTTTTATAATGGAAAAACTAATGTGCTTTGCAAATAAGTAGCCAAGTTACCTAATACAGTGGTTTGACTAAAACCAGTATAACACTTTCATTTAATAATATCCAACACATGGTAATAATCAGAACTGGATAAGATTTCAAAGGATATCGGATTATGATTCACCTTATTTTCTGGATATAAAAAGACATTTTCATTTAATTAAAGATCAGCAGGAAAAACAAAGATAGGCCTGTTTTATAAATTTGGATATACCCTTGGTGAATAGTTATTATTTCCGATTCAACAATCAGATTTTTCACATAGAGGTCATGTCATTAATGAAACATTCCGTAAATGAACCTTTTCTTACTTGGACTTATTTATGTGTCATTTTCAAATATAGGCGTCAACCTACCATCTGGTAAATGTTCTATCTTTGGCTATTTTGTGGATTTGCAGCAGTGTGAATTCATACCGTGGTCAGAATTACTTCCTACTGTTCAGACACTAATTCAAAAAGGTAAGGAGAATTACCAGAATCATACTCTGACTTTCCTAAAATGTTGGGACTGCTTTATATATATAGAAGTAGTTATATGAGCAACTTTGAGGACTGACCTGTTCCGAGTTAGTGCAAAACCACTCAGACCTGTGTTTCCAAAACATGCCTTTAAGAAAATAACCACTGGGGGACGCCTGGGTGGCTCAGTTGGTTGGACGACTGCCTTCGGCTCAGGTCATGATCCCGGAGTCCCAGAATCGAGTCCCGCATCGGGCTCCCAGCTCCATGGGGAGTCTGCTTCTCCCTCTAACCTTCTCCTCGCTCATGCTCTCTCTCACTGTCTCTCTCTCAAGTAATTAATAAAATCTTTAAAAAACAAAAAAAAAAAAAAGAAAGAAAATAACCACTGAGTATTGCTTTCTGAGAAACCGAAATCTATTTGACTGAGTCACTTATGCATTGTAAAACTATAGCTCACTGAAAGTCTTGCTAGTGGAAAGATTTGATATTTTAATTAGCTGTGGTTACTGAAAGCAGAAGAGGGAGAGGACCAAGACCTCTTTTAAAATAGGAAAATCATATATGTAAGAACTATACTTGATTATAAAAGAAAGAGCTTATCAGAAAAAAGGAATCATAGCTTCACAAATGTCCAGATATGCTTCATTGTTCTTATTCTCAATCTTCTGCAGACTTACAGAAAACAAAGATATGGAAAGTTGTTGTACCATGAGAGCTTGGTTGAAGTTTGAGGCAGGAACTTAATGATCAGGCTTCAGAGTTCTTGTAAATACAAGAAATTCAATAAATGCAAATTGAGTTGAATTTCTCTGAAGTCAATTTTCTCCCATCAATGAATTTCAAAGTTTTGTTATAAAACTTTCTGGCAGAAAACAACCAGAGATATCAAAATTATGAAGCATCCAGAAAGTTCTGATTTTAAAATGATTTATACCAGCATTCTGTTGTATATTTGTCACAGTAAGGATTAGTGGGTGATTATATTTATTTAAAACCTCTGAGTTGTGTATCATATGTTAGTGCTATATTGGCTATTTTAACCCTGAGCTTTATTACTACATACAAAAAAACAACTGAGTATCAATGCACATAACTCAATATCTTAGTTTACCATTTCTATGGGAAACCAGAGGTATTTCCTCCAAATCTGAGATACAACTTCCTCTGGTCCCACTTTATCCTAATTGTAGGCCAAGAGCTTAAAAGATACTAAAACCCTCCTGAGCTTTCAAAGCCAACCCATAACAGGAATCGAAACATCAGAACATCACAACATCACCTTCAACTGAGCCTGTGCCAAGTAAATCAGAGGACCTGGTACCAGACCAGTCTCTGGCACCAGAAACAAAAACGTAACAAAACCGCACATTTTTTTTTTCATGACAATCGAGGAAGATTCTCAGAAATACCATTAGTGATGCGCAGGGCTTTGGAATGAAAACACGGGAAGCCAACTTGTCAGTATACATCAGAATTCTACACCGTAGTCCAGTTTATACCGACCCAGCAACTGTGCATGTGAGAGGCTGTGTGCAGAATGACATGGAGATATTCTCTAAACTCAGCGAAAGCCTGGAAAGAACATAAATATCCATTGCTGGGGCACTGGCAAGAAGTCCATGATACCTTCAAATACTCAGTTTTTAAAAGTTGCTGACCGGCATACACAGTATGGGAACTCGTTCCTAGGATACGGGAATGGGAAAGAGACTGTCGACCGCATGCCTTTATGGCCTTCAGAATTGTGCCCCACGCGAGTGTGTCAGCCGGTCGGTTGCTAGCGTTAGAAAAGCGACTACAAGATGAGCAAGTGAGGTCTCTGTCATGTGAAGCCCTTCTGAGAAGTTTAGCTGCATAATACTGGAAAGAATGAGAGTAGAATTTGTAGGAAGCTGTGGATTCAAGAGAGATTTGGTTTAGTTTTGGGGGTGTGTGCGTGTGTGTTTTATTTCATATGAAATTGCCCATATTCAACTGAATTTTACTAAATAGATATCAGTTTTCCCTGGTTCAACCAATAAAAAGATGGGAGATACTAGGACGTAAATATTTGTACATCGGAAAGTTTCAACAGCAACAAGACAGATGAGGGGAGGAGAAGGCTTACCCAGGAAGGGAAGTTCTTCTGAAGGACTGCAGGAGGCTGGGCAGGAGAGCTGCTTTCTTCCTGTCACTGGAGGGAATGGGGAGGAGAAGGGGCCCATGGGTGGTGGGAGTGTGGGCGGAGTGGGGGCTGGCTCACCAGCTGAGTGCCAGTGGAAGGAACAGCTGCTGAGATCAGCAGAGATGACTGGGGGACTGATGGTCCATTCTGGCTTCTCTGCAGCTGCTGACATGGTTTTACAATGTCCAGACTTTTCCAGAAAGTATCCAGTACCCAAAAGATTAATGTTTATCTATAGGTCATTTGACACTTTTTAACTTTACCTTAGGAACGTCCATGCTAGTGGACCCTGAAGGATCGAGTGAAAACCTGTTGAAGATCACAGAATATGGAGAGAACATCACTCATATCGCCACCCGAGACACAGTGTCCCTCTCTTTCCTCATAAGCTTTCTCTTAAAGAATTTCTGCCCCGTACTTCTCACAGGTATTAGGAAGATTTAAAGAAGGAGAATTTATAGAGTTAAGAACAGGCTTAGTAATTACATAGTCTAAACATTTTACTTTATAACTGAGGGGGTGGGGTATGCTCTGAAAGGCTCTAGACACTATGTCAATATGTATTCCTACTCACAGTGTATGAATGCCCATTTGCCCACATTTGCCAGGTGAGGACGTTATAAATCTTCATCCTTTGGTTCCTTCCAAGACAAATTCCAGAAGTAGAACCACAGGATCAGTGCACACATTGGGCTGACAGCCTTAGAGTGTCCCTGACGGAAGGAGCACAGATTGGTCTAATTAAATGTAATTACATACAAGGAAAAAATTAAAAGAACCTGCCTGATTTAAAAAAAAAATACACAATTCCTCAACCTGATGTTTAAATGTTTCCGTCTTTTAAGGTTACCACGTGACTAATGCATACAGCCCCACATCTCCCATAACATTTATTTTACCCCTTCCTTACCTTTTGTTGCCCATCACCAGTGGCCCTAGTATTGCTCCCAGAGTTCCACATGGAAAATAATGAGGCTGGAACTCTCACATAATCTATATGTTGCCTCCAGTTTGGCCTAAGAAGATTCTTACTCTTGGGACACCTCGGTGGCTCAGTGGGTTAAGCCTCTGCCTTTGGCTCCGGTCATGATCTCAGAATCCTGGGATTGAGCCCCACATCGAGCCCTGCACTGGGCTCTCTGCTCGGCAGGGAGCCTGCTTCCCTCCCACCCCCCTCACCTGCCTCTCTGCCTACTTGTGATCTCTGTCAAATAAATAAATAAAATCTTTTGAAAAAAAAATTCTTACTCTTAATATCGGGTGGACTGTGCAGTCCTGACCGTGTTCTGCTGGAGTAGTTTGTCACCACCTCTCTCCCCAGATTGTGTCGACGGAAACGTTCAGGGAAATGAATTTCATGCAGCAGCTCCTCTCTGCTGTAAGCTGGAATATTTGCCAGAGCCATAAATGAGCCTTCGATTAAAAACAATGGGTAACTCTGACTATGTCCTTTTATCAGAGCTGTAAGTAATTTGAGAGGATTTCGTATTTATGTCCTGGTTTACCCAGGCTTAACCATGGTTTTTTAAAGGAGAAAAGAATCTTTTTCATGCAATTTTCATATAAAATGTTAACTGGTTCATCTTAATATGTTAGCATCTATTCATTTCCTTCCACCTAAAAAAAAAAAAAATTTTTTTTTTTTTTTTTTTTTTTTTCCTTAGGAGACCCTGCTGTTGGGAAAACCAGTGCCATTAATGAAATGCTTGAGAGGTTGGAGGGTCCTGGAGCACTGGATGTGAAATACAGCTCCATCTTAGGAGAAGTCCTACTATACAGTGAAATTAAAAAATCAAGGTTGTATATTGAAACACCAAATTTGATTTGTCTGGTAAAAAAAAAGTTTGCTTTAATATATAAATGTGCCTTGTTTTAAAAAGCAAACCTGCTATGTAGAAATGCAGAACTCTTCCAAAGAGAAGTGAAGAAGAAAATCTGTACTTTTCCAAAGTATTAACACCTAGATTAATTCCTTTAAATGAGAGATTTTACCTTTATTTTAAATATAACTAAAATTAAAATCTCCTTTTTTTTACATAACAAAGTACAGCTATGAACTATTTTCCTTCCTGGAAAAATACACCTAAAACTTGCCAAAAACTATTGCATATAATTGGTTTTCTTGCACTAGAATTTTCATCTTATCAAATATGAAATATTCTTTAAACATGGGACTCTTGATCTCAGCTCAGGTCTGATCTCAGGGTCACGGGTTCCTGCCCCATTTGGCTCCACCCACACGATATGGCGCCTACTTGAAAAAAAAAAAAAGTTCTTTACAAAGAACTGTCGTTCTCCGTGTCTCTTCCTGAAGGGAGGGATGAAAAAGAGTTCTAAATTGTGCAAATAAAAAGTGCAAACTTTTAAAGTTAATTCTAATTAAAATGTGAGAGAAGCACACTGTTGTTTGAACAGAATGACACGGTTGGATTCCTCCCACGCTGCAGGCCATCTCCCACCTGCACTCGTCAAGGCTGTCCTGTCTTCCCAAGACATCTTGAACTTCCTCACGTCTTTCCAACGGCACTTGGTAGCCGGAGCCCCGCCACCTGCATGTTGCATGAATGATTTTGGAATAGATCCTACTATGCTTAAATACGGCTGTAAAAAGTCCAAGACATGAGTTTTGAAACATTTAATGTCATGGGTGTCTTTCCTTATCTGAATTATTATAATCATTAGTAGCAGACACTAGAAAAAGAACTCTTACTACAGGGTCACTGTTTAAACTGAACAGGATTTTAATAAAGAAATCACAATACAGAGCAACATCTAAAGGCAAGACCAAAGTAAAGGTGAAAGGGGTTTCTGTTGAGCCATGCACAAGGGAAAGTGCCGTTTACAAAGGGACTAGTGAGTAAATGGCTTACTACCCATCGGGCACACCAGTAACCTGGCACCCTAGGAATTTGTCCAGTTTGTTTTTGAGAGTAAGCCTGTGTTGTTGAACTTAATGGTGATGGCAGTGGCACAATCTTCTCTGTAAAAGTGTAAATGGGAAAGAGGAGTATTTGTTTCCTTGTAGGAAAGCGAGGTAAAACCCAAAACACACCGGTACTTTGATTATATTTTGTTTGCTTGGCTACTGTGGGAAGCGAGCTAATCTTGAATCTCGAAAACCTTGTATTCCAATAGCCTGAAGCAGAATATCAGCCTCTTGCTTTCTGAAACTCCCAAGACAGGAGCTGAAAGTCAAGGTACGCATTATGTCATGTAACTCTCCTTCCTCTCTCAGCCATGTGCAGGTCACCACGTGCTTGTCCAGAATCTCAGAATGAACAGATTTCCACTGCCTGTTTAAAATCGAGAGTCCTAAAAGATCCCCACTCACCCTCAGAATGCCCTGCTGTACCCAGCAGTGGGGGGTGGTGATGGCAGAGCTTCCCAGCAAGTGGGGACTCCGGCTTCTCGGGAGAATGGTGGACTCAGTCTGGAAGTCCCTGGAGGCAGGGTCGGCCTCTCCTGTTCCTTCACCCTTGTCTGAGTAACGCAGTGGAGAAGTTACTATATGCATTCTCAGGTCCTCCTGGAGAACTCGAGCCGGAAGTCTGGGAGCAGCCACCCCATTTCTGCAGAGGAAAGGCAGAAAAAGCAGGGACAGACCCCAGACATCGGGAAGGAAGCCTGGCCCCAGGGTTCTTGCCAGAGGAGTTTTTGGTTCTGGGTCTACTTTTGGGTTTGCTGTCGCACCATCCGCAGTGGCCCTCGTGGAGGGTGCTCTCAGGGAATGTGTCCTGAGTGGACACTGGTGCCTGCTGCCTTCAGACCTCTGTGTGCGCTTTCAGTACATACATACCACCTTGCACATCCGGACACTTGGAAGTCCTAAAAGCGTACTTGTGTCAGTTGTGCATAAACTACGGAGCGTTCCCCCAGCTTCCCTGCTGTTGTATTTGGCTGTGTGGTTGTGGAGTCCCTGCAGACCACACCAAAGGAAGGAAGTCCTGGGAAACATTCCCCAGTTGGTATTCCTTTGCTCACTGAATTGTCCTCAGTGATTTCCTGAAAATGACAACGCTAGAGTAAAATTATGTAATGTTCACATTTCCCAACACCATAAAATAAATCACACATATGCTTAAAGTGCTCTAAATCTGTGTTTCTTTTCCATATTTGGCATAACAGATAAGCATATTAAAAAGCCAGCAGTCAAAACTGATGAAAGTTCCTTGAAAAATGATAAGAAGGGAATTATAATATCAACGATAAATTTTAGCATCGGTATCACAGCTGCCAAAGCCAAGGAGATGATCCTGAAGAAATTAGTCAGAAGAACCAAAGACACTCTTGGAGCGCCGAAGAACAGCAGGGTAAAAACACCTCCCGTCCCACGGGCTAATCTCAAGTGCTGCTGAAGCCGCGTGTGACTTGCTTTCGTTAATAACCGTAAACAGAGAAAGCAAAGTGTCACATACACTCCTGCACACGCCAGAAAATGCACTTTATAAACGGAAGCTCCGGTTTTCAGATCGGCATAAAATTGATCAATTTTACTGATTCGGAATTACGAAAGCCAAAAGAAGTTCCTGGAGTCTAAATTAAACATGACCAGATAAGACAGAAAACGTGTTAGATGCCTGTGGGTTTGTAATGGTGTATTTGACCACGTTTTTCTCCTGTGAGCATGGCTTGAGACTGTTAAAAACCAAAATGCAGCTGAGTTAACTGTAAGGATCTATTGGCTTTGCTCACTTATTCATGAATCTTCGAGGCATCCGCCTCGCAAAAAGAAGGGCGTTCCAGGAGCTGTACAAAATGACAGATCAACAGGCAGAAGGGTGGGCAACGGGGTGGGGTTTATATGACAAGAAGCGTGTTGGTTGTGGTGATGTCGCTTTCCCTAAGTGGGTGGCAGGGGTCCATCAGGTCAACGACCTGCCTAATGCTGAGTCACCGGCTTGGGATTCCATGAGTCGAAACTGTCATTAAGTCTGGGTTGGGTGCCATGGGGAACTCCATTTTGGGCCTATTGTCTTATTTTCTTTGTTTGTTTTCTTTTTTTTTTTTTAGGATTGTATTTATTTATTTGACAGCACAAGTAGGCAGAGAGGCAGGCAGAGAAAGAGGGGAAAGCAGGCTCCCTGCTGAGCAGAGAGCCCGATGCGTGACTGGATCCCAGGACCCTGGGATCATGACCTGAGCCGAAGGCAGAGGCTTTAACCCACTGAGCCACCCAGGCACCCCTATTGTCTTGTTTTTTTGTTTTTTTTTTTTTTTTAAGATTTTATTTATTTATTTGACAGACAGAGATCACAGTAGGCAGAGAGGCAGGCAGAGAGAGAGGAAGGGAAGCAGGCTCCCTGCTGAGCAGAGAGCCCCAGGTGGGACTCAATCCCAGAACCCTGAGATCAATTGTGACCTGAGCCAAAGGCAGAGGCTTTAACCCACTGAGCCACCCAGGCGCCCATATTGTCTTGTTTTTTTGTGTTTTTTTTTTTAATCATTTTTTTTATTTATTTTCAGCATAACAGTATTCATTGTTTTTGTACCACACCCAGTGCTCCATGCAATCTGTGCCCTCTCCAATACCCACCACCTGGTTCCCCCAACCTCCCACCCCCCCACCTCTTCAAACCCTTCAGATTGTTTTTCAGAGTCCATAGTCTCTCATGGCTCACCTCCCCTTCCAATTTCCCTCAACTCCCTTCTCCTCTCTAACTCCCCTTGTCCTCCATGCTATTTGTTATGCTCCACAAATAAGTGAAACCACATGATAATTGACTCTCTCTGCTTGACTTATTTCACTCAGCATAATCTCTTCCAGTCCCGTCCATGTTGCTACAAAAGTTGGGTATTCATCCTTTCTGATGGAGGCATAATACTCCATAGTGTATATGGACCACATCTTCTTTATCCATTCGTCCATTGAAGGGCATCTTGGTTCTTTCCACAGTTTGGCGACCGTGGCCATTGCTGCTATAAACATTGGGGTACAGATGGCCCTTCTTTTCACTACATCTGTATCTTTGGGGTAAATACACAGTAGTGTCTTGTTTTTAACACAATCATAAGAGGAAGAGAAGCAGATCTACATCCCCAGGGAAAGGTACCAAGAGAAGAGCCTTGTTGAGTGCTGTCTGCTATTTTGAAAACTTACCATTTTCTAAACTCATCTCTTCAAAATGGAATTTGGTCTTTTGCTTTTTAACAGAAAAATAGACATGTCATTTCATATAACTTTGTTCTTACACCTTAGTGTAATTAATATTCCTAATTTGTAATAGAAGATAAGGCAATACTAAGTGATATGTTTTAAAATCTTTTGTCCTGCTCCAGATTATATTGTTCATTGATGATCTGAACGTGCCAGAATCAGACGCCTACGGAGCTCAGCCGCCCCTGGAATTAATCCGGCAGTTACTAGATATGGGAGGCCTGTATGACACGAAGAAGAACACTTGGAAGGTACAGCATATACAAAGATTGTGTCCCCATTAACAATGAATTAAATATTCAGAACAGTGTTGAGTGAATTGAGAGGTTCAGGAACTCTAGTCAGATGAACATGCAGAACACATTGGAAACCCTACTTGAACCATGCCAGTGGCATCTTTGTCATTCTGCTCGGCTCCGTAGGATTCACTGTTAGTGAAAGTTATGAGTATGGCCCTATAGGTTTAATTTCTGAGTCAAATAAATGCTCACTATTAATCACATCAATAGTTCATCAGATTTTTCAGGGCAGCAGCTGTGAATATAGATGAAAAAAGCTAGTGAAAATGTTTCCCGGCACATCCTTACTGTCTGGGTAAGACCGCTCTGCGTCTTTATTTGCAAGATCACAGATCAGGGATGTTCAGTACCATTGCAAAGTCCAGCAGATTCCCAGGGCAGGATTCCTGTGTCTTTGTTTTCCTTACATTGAACCGAATCAGAATGGCTGCAGTTTTTGAAAAAGCAAATGCACTTGTCTCCTCACCCGGTTCCTTCCCTGGACATCACGAGCCCTGCACTCCAGAACAGACTTTGTCTGTGGAATTAAATGGTTGCATTACAAACAGGTTCATGACTCAGACAGACCTGGGCCAGCGATCCTGGACAGTACCCTGGCTGGTGCGTGGTGTCAGCGGGGACACCCAAGTGTCGGAACCACCGTCAGCACGCAGCCAGGAGAAGAATCCAGATGCAGCCCGGGCAGGAAGGTCCCCAGGAGGTGACCTGCACAACCTTGGCTTCCCTGGAGACTCACTCCATGCTCCCGAGCCCTGCCTCAGCACCAGAGTCCTCTGCCTGCCTCAGCCATGTTGCTCAGGGTCCAGTAATTGCTTCTTCAAAGACAAGCTATGGCTTGAGGACATTTAGAAAGCCTTCTAGAAGGAACAGCCCTCGAAATTGCTTTTGAGGATTTCATTTACTTCCAAGAAGATCGATTCTATTACTGTCAGAGTTTTTGTTTTTGCAGTAAATCGTCTTTTTGTCTAAACATTGAAATCTTCTGTTCACTGGGGGCTGGGAAGTGGATGATAATTCATTTTCTATGGATGCATGTACCTGTCCTTTTCATGCTTCCCGCAGAACATTCAAGATCTTTCTCTGGTGGCAGCCTGTGCCCCTGCAGCGGTCAGGAGGCATGCCAGCCCACGTCTGCTCAAGCACTTTTCCATCCTGGTGCTGCCTCACCCTCCACAGCACGCCTTGCGGGCTATTTTCCAGGTAATGCATCTAGCTTGTTTTCTGCCAAACAGAATTTTATTTTCATGGTATATGAGAAGACTCAAGAACTTAAAGCCATTGATACTGAAAGACAATTCCTTAAGGCGATGGGTTTTGTTCCCCCCCTCCCCTTTCCGGCCTGTGGTTGTCACCTGTCTCAAAGTAACCAAAACATCAGTCAGTGTGCATTAGAAATACATGCAGCGCATGTGTAATGCACGTGTAATGTGGATCCTGCGACTTTATTCTTGAAGGCCCAGATCCAGCATATCTTGGGAAGGGGGGAGGTGCTCAGGAGCCTGTATTATTAGCAAGCTCTCCTAGAGTCTTCTGTCTTGGTTTGTTCTCTTCATTTCTTTACAGAACACAAAATAAAAAAATCTGAAATATCTTATTAGAAAAACAGCTCAACTTGAAATCTGGTTTGATTAGAAAAATAAATTTGAGGGGCGCCTGGGTGGCTCAGTCAGTTAAGTGTCCGATTCTTGAGCTCAGCTCAGGTATTGATCTCAGGGCTGTGGGTTCAAGCCCTGCACTGGAGCCTACTTTAAAAAAAAGGAAAGAAAAAAAATGTTATGCAAGATTACTGATTTTTTCAAAGCTCATCATGTGTTTTTCTTCTTTATAATATAAAATTTAAAGATTAATGTTTAAATCTGTTTTTCAAAAAGCCCTTGGTAATTCTGCACATGATCAACAACAACCCACCAATTTAAAAATCCTAATGTAGGGGCGTCTGGGTGGCTCAGTGGGTTAAAGCCTCTGCCTTTGCCTCAGGTCGTGATCTCAGGGTTCTGGGATCGAGCCCCGCATTGGGCTCTCTGCTCAGCAGGGAGCCTGCTTCCCTTCCTCTCTCTCTGCCTGCCTCTCTGCCTACTTGTGATCTCTGTCTGTCAAATAAATAAATAAAATCTTTTTTAAAAATCCTAATGTAGAAGAATATATATATATATATATATATATATACATGCAGCAACCCAAAATGAGAAAATAGTTCTATCACTTAGTAGTCCATCTAGTAGCCTCTACAGGGGAGCAAGGGGGGTGGGAGAATTGTCAGCACCCATGGTATATACTCACATGGGGCATAAATTGTCCCCAGAGAGCGGCAATACATGCCTCTAGATCATTCACCAAACTCAGACGAAGTGGGATTTTCCCCCCGGTTTGTGACACTTGCAGTGTCTTTGTATTAGTCTATTTGGTTTAAAGTGGATTCTGGTTACTAACATTTTAAATGTCATTCATCCTCCATGATAGTAATACATCTCCTTTTCAGTGGGGGGATTAATTAGGAAGAAAGTATGCTTAAACTTTCGGGCTGACTATTAAAATTTCTTTTTAAAGGCTCATTTGGGAATGTATTTCTCCATCAATAACTTCACATCCAATGTTCAGAAATGTAAGGATCAGATAATAGCGTGTTCTCTCGCCGTCTACTCTCACGTATGTCAGAATATGATGCCAACCCCAGCGAAATGCCACTACCTGTTTAATCTTCGAGATGTGTTTAAGGTGTGTTTTAAAATTCATTCCCTAGCTTAACTTTAAATTGTAAGTTAAGGAAATGTGATTTTACTGAATTGACCTTCTCTCTCTCTCTCCCCATTTCTCCACTGTAAACATTCAATTGTTCGAGAAGGGGGGAAAAGGAATCCAAGTTGATTAGTTTTGCTGTTCATTAGCAGTTTACCCTGAGAGCCCTTTAGAAAGAATCATTAAAACAATTCCTTGTGGAGAACTCCGTGACGAAGCCGCTCAGACTGTTAGAATATTGGCTGAGATTCTCAGTGGCAAGGGTATGACGTGGCTTTCGGTTTTGCCTTATTTCTGAGATATTATTTCTGCTCTCTGAAAATGAAAGCCTGTATGCATTTTGTAAATATGCTTGTAATTCCCATGAGCCTTGTTTTTTCCAACGGGAAATGTTGCCATCCGTGCCGCCTTAGTCATTAGCCTTGATCAAATAATTTTCAGAATTAAAACATTAAGAAAAACAATTTGGGGGGGTTTCAAAGATTTTATTTATTTGTCAGAGAGAGGGCACAAGCAGGGGGAACAGCAGAGGCAGAGGGAGAAGCAGGCTCCCCACTGAGCAGGGAGCCCAATGTGGGACTCAAGCCCAGGACCCTGGGATCCTGACCTGAGCCATGCAGGCATCCCAAGAAAAACAATTTTGGAATTCAGTTTTTCTCTCCTTACCATGGGCCTGTGGTCCAAAATAGTGCAAATCATGTTTGAAATGCGTTATAAGTTCTTTTCATCCACATTCAGAATCTTAGAACATCAGCGTGAAGAAGCTCGTCCCCAACCCCACGGGCAGCCCACCTCAGCACCGTAGTCAGGACCCGTGACTTCCCAGGCCAGCGAGACCTCAGAAGCCAGGCCCAGTGGTCCTCATCCCCTCTCCCTTCATGGGGGGTGCTGTGTCAGTTTTCCCTGAGTATTAACCTGCCCATCTCATCAAAAATCTAGCTTATCACTTGGAGAAATGGACAATTCGTACCTAGATAATCGCTTCTATTTTTATGGAATCGTAAACCTGCAAAAATTGAGCCTCTACTTCACATACTACCTGCTATGTTAAAAACCTAACGTTTCAATCTCTCACAGCTTCTCCTGGGGCTGCTGCAAGCTGAGAGGGTTGTCATCAACTCCAGAGAGATGGCCGCTCTGCTCTTTGTTCACGAAGCCACCCGAGTGTTTCACGATCGCCTGATTGAATACACTGAAAAACGGCTTTTCTATCAACTTCTCTCAAAGGAAATTGAGAATTATTTTCAGGTAAACCTCTATTTTAAAAATTATTTTAAATGGTTATCTTGGGCAAAGGAGCTGTTTCCTGAAAGCCCTCCGCTGTTCCTATAACATTAGTAACAACATCATTAACAATCCCATTTTCCACTTGATAATTAATGTCTAAATGAGCATAGATTTGATAGGATGGAAATGACAAGGTCTTGATGTCCTTGGCCTTCACCAGCCCTGACCCCGCTCAGGTTTCTCCAGGACTGGTGGAAGTGCTCAGTCTCCGTAGCTCCAGCCCCTTGAACTTTGGTCTCTGTGGTGCCCCTGGACTCCAGGTCCGGAAGGAAGGAGAGCAGTTCAGGAGACTGAGCCCCACCACAAGGGTGGTGGGGAAGCAGAAGGGAGATCTCAGCAACTTTGCGAGGCCATGTGCGAGCTCCTCTCGAGAGAACTGGGGGGTCCTTCAGAATTCCTTCCAGAGGTGACTCCTCCTTCCTCTTCTGTCTTCTTTGGTGGTGCTGCTTTCTCTTGCCCTGTTCATAGGAGGCCAGGAAATAGAATGAATTCACAATAGGAAAAAAGAAGACTTTTGGGTATGAACCTTACATCTAGAAATACAGACATGCATGCAAACACATTTACGTAGATCTGTGTTCCTGTGTATATATGTGTGTGTACTGTGTACATGTATATATGTACGTTTAAGACTAGTCACAAATCCAGAAGGCTTTTAAAAGGCTTTTAAAAAATATTTTCTAGACCCTCCCATCATTATTTCCTTTTAGTGCAAGCTCTCTGCTCTTCAGCCCAGATCCTCCTTGACGGAACTGTTCACGGTAGCGCACAGCCCCACCCTCCCATCTCCACGGAGCAATCGGGGCAGTCCTCTTTCACCTGCACGTCACCACTCACTGTGGAGTCCCGCAGACGTGGCCCGGTGTCCCTGGGGCTGCTCTTCCATGACACGTCAGACTCCTTTCATCCCTACTTTTCCCGTTTGCCCTGCTCAGAGATGAGACTCCCCAGCCCACTCGTGTACTCTTCCTGTTTTCCTTCCCCCAGCAGCCTGAGAAGCACTTGAATATAGAGGCTCCCTACATGGACCCTGCCCATCTTTAAAGCCCAGCCCCTCCCCTGAGCAGGTATGGAGCTGTGGCAGGGGATCCCCGTGTCTCCACACCTTGTCTCTGAAGTTGGGGTAGCAGCTGTACCCACCTGGGAGGCTGTGTTGAGAATCAGCAGTGCTCATTTGAGTTTAGAGCAGTTACTGATATACAGTAAGCACCCAATAAATGTAAGCTGTGGGGAAGAACTGGACCTTGTGTCTATATTTCAGAAACAGACAGGTGGATTGGCAGAAAGAACCTGAACTCGAGAGTCAGACCTGGGTTTGTCTTCTAAGTCCAGCTCATGGTGCTAGGGGTGCTTCAGGCTCAACACGCAAAACCACTTGCAAAACCATTCCCAGGCTTTGCCCACTGCGCTCCTAGCTCCTCCTGGTGCCTGGGCCCGATGTTGCCCACCTTGGTGACCGGCAGTACTCTCCCAGCCTGCATCCATGCCAGAAACGGCAGCCCCTCAGCCCCACGTCCTAGCCGGAGTGCAGGGCATCTCCCCCGCCTCTGCTCCACACCTCTGGGACGCCTCTGGCCGTCCTTCCAGATTCAGCTCGTCCTTCCTCCTTCAGTGGGTGTTGCTGGCCAACACCGCACACTTTCCAGCTTGAGGGTCCCTTCTTTGTGTTCTCGCAGGACTGTGGACTTTCCTATCCTAGAACTCATTATAATGTAGTTACTTATCTCTCTCTCTAACCTTATGGATTCTTTGAGAACAAACTCACTGATTCCTGTCTCTTCCTAAATTGCCAGAATCCGGCATCCTTCCTTCCTCTCCATTGGTGCTCGATAAAGATAACTGGGAGGAAGGAAGAATGGAGGGAGGAGGGAGGAGGGACGGAGAAATTTTGCTAAAATAATGAAAGAGAGCTCATTCCTGCCCCGGGTGAAGTTCACAAAATCCCTCCTATAAATAGCCCCTACAGTCCAGGTTTCAGGCTTTGCCAGGCCAACCAAGCAACAGATGTAGAGGTGGTTGGTCGTGACCTCGCGCGTACTTCAGGGACACACGGCTTGCCCTTACAGCAGGAACAGCTACAAGACCCCAAATCGAAGACATACTGACCCAATCTTCCTTAAAGAGAGAAAGATATAAATTAATGCTCTGAGGATTTGGGTTTGTATGGTATCATTTAATCAGTTGGTTGGCTGGCTTATTTTCATTTTTAAAAAAATAAAATGTGATAATGCTAACAGTCTTTGCACTTGCAATGTGGCAGACACTGTTTCCAGAGCTTTCTATATCATTACTCATCTCAATCTATATAATGCCTCCGTGATGGAGGTCCTCTTGCTATCCTCACTTTACAGATGAAGAAACTGAGGCAGAGTAGGGTGAAAAACTTGCCCCAGGTTACACAGCTAGGTAAGCGGTGGAGTCCAACCAACCCAGGACAGCGGACTCCAGATACCCTTTTACCCATCATGTTGTCCTGCCACCCAACTGTGTTTCCTGGGTGCCTGCTAGGAATTTCCAGCGCTAGACACAGGCTGGCAGGGAAGGGGGTTGCTGAGACCCACGTGGAAGACCCACGTGGGTACAGTGCGGGTGCAGCACTTTCTGATAGAATACCATTTGGTCTCCTTTGCAACCCTTGTATTGTACTGTATGTATTTCAAAACACCATTCTGAGAAAGGGTCCATTGGTTTCACTGCCAACACCGGTCCACAGCGCACAAAAGGCGAAGAGCTCCCGAGGCCTACCTTGATCTGCTGTGCCAAGAGCTTCTCTGATGCAGATCTGTTACATTAGTTTTGATAACGAGTAGAATTTGGCTATTAACACATACTCCTGAATGATCATCTTACAATAGGTTCAGTGGACCAAAGAGAAACTGATGAACGACTCCACTGTATTTGTGGATTTCTTGGATATAAACACGGCCCATAGGAAAAAGATCTACCGGAACACCAATGACTACCATAAACTCGCCAACGTACTGAATGAATTCCAAATGAAGTTGAGCTCCGCGTCTTTGGAGGTACAGACAGACATGCTCTGTGTAGACTCTGAGGAGTGTGTGTGTATGTGTATGTGTGTGCACACAGGTCATTTACATACATGCACACAGATGGCTATATTTATTTCACAGCAGATATTTCCAAGGCATGTGTGTGCGTACAAGAGAAAGGGGGACACCTGGGTAGCTCAGTCGGTTAAGCATCCAACTCTTGATTTGGGCTCAGGTCATGGTCTTGGGGTCCTGGGATCGACCCCCACATTGGGCTCTGTGCTCAACTGGGCGTCTACTTGGGATTCTCTCTCCCTCTGTGCATGTGCAAAGGAGAAGCAGGGAGCAGCACCTCTGGCACCACTGCCCGGGGCAGGCAGGTGTCGGACGAGAGGCCCTGAAGAAACTGTAGATGCCAGAGTCCCATTTCCTGGGACTCTTCCCTCAGCAGGAGGCCCCCCAAGACAGAGCCGCAGCAGAACAGCACCGATGCTGTTGTTCTCGTCCTTCTCTTCCCTCGAGCCTGTGACTCCTGTGGTCCTGCTCCCAGCAACACTGGCATAGTGACAGTCCTCGTGATGCACCTTGATTTCTCATGGATGTAAATCGGCTTAATGAGTCTAGGTTGCTGGATTACCAAAATCGTCCCTCTCATTCCCGGATCCTTGTACCTAAAACTGCAGTGAACCTTCGCTATTTCTGTGCCTGTCACCAATTGATCTGTCCCATTTCCTCCGCCAGATTTTTCATTCCATGGTGTTCTTCAAGGAAGCCATAGAGCACATCGCCAGAGCCGCGAGGGTCCTTCGGCAGCCGGGGAGTCACATGCTACTGGTAGGAGCTTAAATTATTCCATAGTTTCAAAATAAGTTTCAAAATAACAACTGAGGAAATCTGATAAAATCTACCTCACTTACAGAAGTTTTATTTATGCAGACTTTCTCTTTGTGAAAGCTTGCACCCCCAGATTCCCACACAGGGTGACCTTCCTCTCTGGAGTTTGCGTAAGAAATGTTTCAGCACATAAAAATGCTTGTTTTGGGAAATCATTTGATGTGAACAGAAGTGATAAGCAGGCAGCATCTCTAGCATATCCTCAAACCAATGTTGTCTCTGTGCAGACAAATCTTGACTTTGAAGATGGTACATTTCCTGGAATATCGATTTAGAAACTTGAGTCTTTGCACAAAGTTCTACTGCTCATGAAAACAAGTGGGCGTTAAATTTTTGGAAGATCCCCAAATAACTTGAACAGAGAAAAGCTTTCAGAAGGCTAAATAAAATCCAACACATGCAGCCAATTATAGGAATCACAGTATTTATGAACATTGAAGCTGTTGCTTATGCCTATTATTTATGTATTTTATACCTCTGTTATTTATAACTAGTTACTTAATCCACATCATTTTTTCCCAAAATGACTTGTTTTGCATTCAGAACTACTAGAACTTTATTTAAACAGACATGTATTAAGACTGATTAAAAGGAATTAAAAACTAAAAAATAGAATTAAGGCAAAAATACAAAAGCAAATATTTCCTCCACCAAAACTATTTCTTTACTAACCTTGCCCACCTCACAGATGCCACCAACATAGATCTACCGCTCTAGCTGGAAACCCAGGAACCCCTTGTTCTGGATGCTTTTCTGTCACGCCCCACACTACATCCCGCAATACAGATTCCAAAATATATCTCAAGTCTGCGCTCGTTTGCATCTCAATTGCCACCACCCCGCCCAAACCACTCCCACCGCCCCCAGGATTCCTGCTTCCCCTATCTAAAATATATCTTCTACCCTCCCCTCAGCCCCTGTCACTCTGTCCCTTTTTTCTGCTTTTTCTCCCTAGACCTTAGCATTATCTGATCTTATGTATTTAACTTTTCATTTATTTATTATCTGTCTCCACATTTAGAACATAAGCTCCATAAGATCTATGGTTTTCTCTATTCCAGTTAATAATGGATTATTTTTAACTCCCAAATGGCACAAACTCTCAGTTTGCTTATTTTACCAATAACAAGTGAATTTACAAAGAGTTCTCAATTCTGAAATCCTGAGAATGCATTCAGAGCATTTGTAAAAGACCTAATGCTCAATTAGATATTTACCTCTTTAACAATGATTTCTCATGACCCTTTCGTCCTATCAGAGCCCCTGTTAAAAATACAAGGTAAAGCATGGCAAGTCCCTGTTTCCTCCCTGATCCTGGGACTGTTTTGCCCAATTAAACATCATCAGCGGATCAACAGATCTTTGCCCTGGGATTCACTTGTGTAAAATGGTAAGGTAACCGGAAGCTGACCTAGCCTGCAAGGCTTCAGCAGGGATTAACATCTAGAGGGAACATAATGACTTGATGAAGAACGTTTAAAACACATTTTAAAAAACCGTCATCATCTAGATTGGTCAATTCAAATGAGATTAGTTGAATAGATAAAGAAGTAAAAAGCAAATCACACATGACTTGTTAAAAGTAAGCATTACTTAGTTCAGCGGGATTGTATAACTGAACTACCAGAACAAGAAAACAAGCTTCTAGAGGCTGCCCTCCTGCCTTGACTCATGACCCGCCTTTTCCATTTCTAAAGCTGGCAACGTGCCGTATTTCTAACCCTTCATCAGCTGTCACACATCTCCCTTTGTCTCTCTGACCACAGCCAGGAAAGATTCCCTGCTGTTTAGGACTCGTGTGTTGTTTTTTTTTTTTTTAATTTTATTTATTTATTTGACAGACAGAGATCACAAGTAGGCAGAGAGGCAGGCAGAGAGAGAGGAGGAAGCAGGCTCCCTGCTGAGCAGAGAGTCCGATGTGGGGCTCGATCCCAGGACCCTGAGATCATGACCTGAGCCAAAGGCAGAGGCTTTAACCCACTGAGCCACTCAGGCACCCAGGACTCGTGTATTTAGAGTGAGCTCAACCAGGTTATCCAAAATCTTCTCCCCATTTCAAGATCCTTAATGTCATCACATTGACAAAGTCTCTTTTGCCATACAAGAGCACAGGCTCTAGGGATCATGAGGTGACACATTTGGGGGTGAAGGTGGCAAAGATATTATAGTACCTACCACAGACAGTATAAATATATTTTTCTTTTAACTACTTTCCAAGATAGGTGCATAAAACAGTAATTACAAAATTATTTTTGGGCTAATAACATAAAGATTTAGTATATATAATAATAACACAAAAGAGAAAGGAGCAAATGGAGCTATTTTGGAGCAGACTTTCTCTATTTTACCGGAATTAAGTTAATATTAATCTGAAGTAGATAAAAAAATTAAAATATACAATGTAATTCCTAGAGAAACCATCAAAAAAAAAAAACCCTAAAAAAATACATAACATAAAATAACAAAAGAGTTAAAATAGAACTCTAGAAAAAATACTGAGTTAACACCATGAGAAGATTAGAGGAGAAACAAAGGGGGAAAAGACACAAGACATTAAAAAACAGCAATATGGTAGATGTAAATCAAATCATATCATTCATAACAGTAAATATATATGTACTAAATGTTGCAATAAAAAAGCAGAGATTAGGTGTGCCTGGGTGGCTCAGTGGGTTAAGCCTCTGCCTTCGGCTCAGGTCATGATCTCAGGGTCCTGGGATCAAGCCCCACATTGGGCTCTCTGCTCAGCAGGGAGCCTGCTTCCTCCTCTCTCTCTGCCTGCCTCTCTGCCTAGTGATCTCTGTCTATCAAATAAATAAATAAAATCTTTAAAAAAAAAAAAAAAGCAGAGATTGTAGGACAGGACAGGATTTTTTAAAAAATCTAATCATATGCTGTCAACAGGAATTGCATTTTAGATTCAGAAACACAAAGTTGAAAATGGAAAGATGGTTGGGGTGCCTGGGTGGCTCAGTCTGTTAAGCATCTGCCTTCAGCTCAGGTCATGATCCCAGGGTTCTAGGATGGAGTCCTGCACTGGGTCCTCTACTCAGTGGGGAGTCTCTTGCTCCCTCTCCCTCTGCTGCTCCCCCTGCTTTTGCTCTCTCTTTCTCTCTCTGACAAATAAATAAATAAAATCTTTTTTAAAAAATGGAGAAAGATAATTCATGCCAATAAACCCCGTAAGAGAGTTGGAGTGGGTTATACTAATAGCAAACAAAATAGACTTTTCAGGGGGAAAAAATAAGTGTTGGAGAAAAAAGAAAGATGTTATAATGATAAAAGCATCAATCATCAGAAAGATACAACAATTATAAACACACACACCTAACAGCTAAGCCCCAAAATATGTGAAGCCAAACAGACAGAATTGAAGAGAAAAAAATGAGCAGTGTAACAGTAATGATTGGAATCTTCAATATCCGCACTCTCAACCTTTGCTAGAGCAACTAGATAAAAAACCAACAGGGATATAAATATGTCAACAATACTGTAAAACAATTTGACCTCATTGACATAGACACCAGACTCCTTCCCTCCAACTGCAAAATACACATTCTTCTCAAGCACACATGGAACATTCTCCAGCATAGACCATGTGCCAGGCTGTAGAACAAGACTCAATACATTTAAAAGGACTGAAGTCATTCAGAGTACATCCTCAGAACACAACAGAATTAAAGTAGAAATCAATAACAGAAAGAAATTTGAAATATTCCCCAAAATGTGGAATTTTTACAATATACTGTTAAATAACCAGTGAATGAAAGAATAAATCTCAAAACCTATTGAGAAATATTTTGAGATAAATTAAAATACAGCATACACAAAGCAGTACTTAGAGGTAAATGTGTATAAGATATAAAGGCCTAAATTTAAAAAAAGAAAAACCTCATATAACCTAACCTCCCACATTAGGAAACTAAAGAAGGAAAGAAAACTAAACCCCAAAGCAAGCAGAAAGAAGGAATTGATAAAGATGAGAGAAGTAGAGAACAGAAGAAGAATAGAGAATATCAATGAAACCAAAGGTTTGTTCTCTGAAAAGATAAACAAAATCAACAAGCCAAGAGAAAAAGAGGAAAAAGAGTCCATTATTAAAATTATTAAAACCAGGAATTAGAGAGAGGACATAACAACCAACATTACAGAAACAAAGGATTGTAAGAGAAGAGTATGAACAACTGTGTGCTGGCACATTGGATAGCCTTGATGAAATGGACACTTGCTTGGAAGACACAGATGACTGAGCCAAAGAAAGAGGAAATCTGAAAGGACCTAAACAAAGAGATTGAATTGGGAATTTGAAAACTTCCCATGAAGAAAAGCCCAGGGCTGAACGCTTCCCTGGAGAATTCTACCAAACATTTAAGGAAGAATGATATAGTTGTAAAATTCCTACACAAAATATTAATGAACTGAATGCAATAACATATAAGCATCAGGTGCCATGACCAAGTGAGCTTTATCTTGGGAATGCATGTTTGACTAAACATCCAAAACACAGTAATATAAAGCACCGTATTAATAGAATATAAGGCAAACCCACATGATCATTTGTGCAGAAAATGTGTTTGATAAAATCTAATACCATTAATAATTTTTTTAAAAAACTCTTTAGCAAAAACGAATAGAAGGGAACTTCACCAGCCTAATAAAAGGCATCTGTGGAAAACTTACATGCTTAAAGATGAAAGACTAAATGTTTTTCCCCTAAGACTGGGAACAAAACAAAGATGTTTTTCTCTCTCAATTTCTGTTCAACCCTACACTAGAGTTTGTAGTCAGTGCAATTAGATAAGAAAAAGAAGAAAAAAGGCATCCAGATACTTACCTTACAGGAAGTAAAACTGTCTTTATTCACATTCCACATAATCCTGTTTATAGAAAATCCTAAGGACAAACTACCCCATTAAAAACAGACACCTCACAAAAGCATATAAAAAGATTCTCAATATCACTTGTTGTTAGGGAAAACAATCTGATACCATTTCACACCTATTAGAATGACCAAATTTTTTTAAAAAGAGGGGGGATAGTAGGAATTGCTAGTAAAGATAGCAACAGGAACTCTTCATTTATTGCTGATGGGAATGCAGAATGACACAGTCACTTAGAAAGATAACTTGGTGGTTTTTTACAAAGCTGAAGATAGCCTTACCATATAGTCTAGCAATATGCTCCTATGTATCTACCTAACATATTTGAAAACTTAGATCCTCAAAAAAAAAAAGCCTTCCCATGCATAATTATAGTGACTTTATTCAAAAACTGGCCACAACCAATATGTCCTTCAGTAAGTGATAAACTGGGGTACAATGGAATATTTTTCAAAGATAAAAAGAAATGAGATATCAAGCCACAAAAAAACATGGACAAATCTTAAAGGCATATTGCTAACTGAAAGAAGTCAGTCTGGAAATACAGCACACCATATGATTCCAATTATATGACATTCTGGGAAAGACAAAACTATGGTGATGGTAAAAAGATTGGCGGTTGCCAAGGGTTTGGAGAGAGGAAGGAAGATGAAACACAAGATAGCCGAGTGGTGACACTGTTCTGTGCAATGCTGTAATGGTGAGTACATGACACCATACATTTGTCAAAGCCCATGAACTCACAGCACAAAGAGCAAACCTTAGTGTATGGTAGTTTCAAAAAACCACTTAAGAGGTCTGGGGAGTCCCAGGATGGAATGCAGAAAGTGACAAAACAAGTGAACTATGTTACAGTGTGTGCAGGAATCTCCCTGAAGAGGGTGGGAGGGAAAGGAACTGACCTAAGAAAGTTTGGAAATGAGCAGACTCTGTAAGACTAATGTCAAGAGACACTGTAAGTCAGCACTGTACTGTAACTAATCAAGTAGTTTCCTGTGGGAGTGAGGTCACCATTCTGATAGCACTGTGCGTGTATATCCCAGCTGAGTAACTAAGTAGAGGGTGGCAGGTGGTGGGAGCCAGTGTTCTCACGGTTGCAGCAGGAGCTTACAGAAGCAAGGGGAAGAGGCTAGAGTGATCCATGTGGTGATGGGTGAGAGTTGAAGACAGCAGTTGAACTCGTGTTTGGTTTCATGTATATGGTTATAACAGACATATTTATAGGAATGTGTGTATGCGAAGGTTAGCATATGAAATTGGAGCATAACTCCGCACTCCTTCACTGTGAGCTTTAGTCCTTTTCTCCCGAAGGATGCAGTGTGAAAAGGGGAAAAACAGGAACTTCACAATGGAGAAGCCTGACATTGACTACTTTATCTAGGTGACCAAGGTCCACAATTAATGGTGATAAATCATGTTGATAAACGGCACTTTATCCCCGTGGTCTTTCCTCCCAGAAACACATAACCCCAGTCTAGTCAGAAGGAAGACATCAAGAAAATCTCAAACAAGAGCCATTCTACAAAATGCCTGACCAGCTCGCTTCAAACCCATCAGTGTCATCAAAAGAAAACAAAAAAAGAGAGTCTGAAACTGTCACAGTCAAGAGGAGCCTCAGGAGACAGAACTAGTAAAAATAATATGTCCCTGATGGGATCCTGGGACAGAAAGAGAATGTTAGGTAAAAACTAAGGAATTCTGAATAAAGTATGGATTCCAGTTAATAATAATGTATCGATACTGTTTCATTTAATGGTAACAAGTATATCCTACTAGTTAGATGTCCGTAGGGGAAATGGAATGTGGGGTGTATGAAAATTCTCTTTTCTATCTTGGCAATTTTACTGTGAATCAAAAACTCTCCTAAAATCAAAAAGTTTATTTTTTTAAGGGGACAAAAGATTTAACAAAAGACGCACAAATGCAGGCAAGTCCATGCGAAGACTCCCCGCCATCGCGAGCCGTTAGGGAAAGGCGCTGGAAACGCCATGGTGCTGGCGGGGCTGTGGATAAGCCGGAACCCATGCCCATGGCCAGCATGGACGTAAAGTGGTACACCTGCTTGGAATAACAGTTTGAGCATTACTCACGACGTTGACCCTGATTTACCCTTTAACGGAGCAGTTCCGTTTCTCTGTATCTATACAAGAGAAAGCAAACGTTCGCTGGACAACGTGCACGTGCGTGTTCCCGTGAGCATCGTCGGAATAGCCACGAGGTGGACGTGCTCCCAAGCATCCATCAGTAGGTCCCATCCAGGAGGATACTATTGAGCAATAAAAAGGGACAGACGGCAGATAGACGCTCCCACATGCAAGAACCACAAAGCCGTCATGCTAAGTGAGGAGGCAGATGCTCAAGACTTCGTGTGTACGATTCAGTGGCTAGGAAAGCTACAGAGACGGAAGGTGTGCTAATGGTTGCCTGGGCCTGGGGTCAAGGAATGACTACTAACAGGCCTGGGGCGTCCAACTATTCTAAGATGGATTTACTGGTTGAAAACCTGTAGATTTACTAAAAATCATTGAATTATACACATAAAAAGAGGTGTAGTCTGTAAGTTACACCTCAGCACAGCTGCTAAAAAAGGCAATACTTTCTCATTATTACCGGAGAGCACCTAAGGGTCGGTTGCTCAGAATAAAGGGGGAAAGACCTATCTAAATTCTTCTAAATGAAAAGTCAAATATCGGCAATAACGTAACAATTCATAAACACGTCAATGCTATTTTTTCAGATTGTGTTCTTGTTCCAGTCAGGTTGTCTCATATATTTCAAGAGACTACACAGAGACAATGTGTCTGCAAGCCCTATGGAACTCTGATAAATACTTTGGTTATATTTCACGTATTTCCCAAAAAGATTCTCGGTATTTTTGCTGATAGGAAACTATACATTGTAAGGTGTCTAGGACATACATAGGAATCGTGTGTTAGGTTGTTCTTCTCGCACAGATCGGAATAGACGGCTGTGGGAAGGAGACCTGCGCCACCCTGGCCTGTTACTTGACAGAATGCAAACTCTACCGAGTGCCCACATCCCGCAATTACGCCGACATCGAATTCAAAGAAGACTTTAAAAGGGGCTTCATTCAAGCTGGACTGGAAGGGAACCCCACTGCTTTGATAGTTACTAGTTTAAACTCAAAGCAGGTCAGTACTTTTTGTCTTCAGCATTTGCTAGCATTTTCCATGTAAGTAGTGTCCCCCACCCCCATTTAATATTTGAAAAGAAAGTATGGTCCTGCCAGCCTGCCCTAGTTTTCCCACTGTCCTGTCCTTACCCACTCACAGCCCAGAGTGTTTATATACTTGTCCTCCTGCTGCAGAGAGATTTGCAAAAGCATCTTCTGTCTTTATAATTTTCATTTTAATTGGCAAGTGAGAATTCATTTGTCCATGCCACTGAACTACTAGTCCTATAGTCTGTGTTTCGGGGAAAAAAACACAGTCATCTGATTCCACCATCTCCTCTTGGGCTCACAGCGTGCCACCACAGACCCGAGGCTCCTGTTCCTCTCCTCAGTCCTCCTCTCCAACGTCACTGTCAAATTTAGGACTCTTCTTGCAGGATACGCTTTGTTGACATATAAGCAAAAAACGCTAATCACCCCATGACTGTTTTAACCTGGTAGGTGGCATAAACTATGCCCTTCCCCAGTCACTGGCCATGCCATCTCAGATCGACTCACTTCTTCGGGGCTAGCGTCTCTCAGCACTGTTACTCTGCGATAGTTCCAAGTGTTGTTCCAAACCGCATCTTGTTTTCTCTCCTCGTACTGGGCCTCTCTTCCCAGCCTTGTGGTTTCCTTGCATATCGAGTTTTGCGAGTGAGTCCACGAGCTGTGTTGTTATCTGCTGTTCTCCAGAGTGTCCAGTTTTCTACTTTAATTATATGTCCCCCCTCCCCAAATTTAAATACCCTGCTCTGTTCATCAGCTTGAAGTTTCTTACAGCTGCTTTTCTGGATTTCGGAAGATGTCACTTCTCCCATGCTGGAGGCCTGCCGTTCTAATTTAAGATATCATTTTTCAGAGACGCTCTATCAGCTGGAGCTGGGCTGGACAAGCTCATTGACTCCCGTGTCATTCAGGACTTCAAGGTCACTAGATCCCTTCTCCACACTTTCCAGCTTCCTCCTGACCACATCATTGCTTTCCACATGAATCCAAAAAAATGGTGTTAGGACTAGTTAGATTAGCATTCGTGAAGTGGGACACAGGGTATTGGGTAGGGACCCATAGTTCAACAGAGCACCAAGAGCAAGATGGAAACGGAGAAGTTTCTTACAGGTCCTGGGAGAAGGGCAAAGTATGCCTCGAGGGGCCGCATGGGGTGGTCAGGGTGGGGTCAGGCAGGGAGACCAGGATCCAGGACCTGTGGGTGGCATGACTTGGGCTCCCAGTCAGGGCCAATTGGGCCCACTCACACCTAAAGAGTGGGGTTTGGTTCAGCCCACGGGGGTCTCTCTAAGGGGCACATAGGGCCTGCAGGCCCTGGGAGGCAGGGATGGCTGCTGAGCACAGGCTGTCGGGGAAGACCTCCCAGCAGCTGGCACCCACTCGTCACTCTGCGGGCGGCTCACACAGGGGGCTGGTGTCAGGGTAGGGTCCCCTCAGGCTGCCTGAGAGAATGAAACAGATGCCAAGGCAGTAGCACCCAGGGTAGGTAAGCAGACCCCCTGACCAGGAGGGAATGACCAGGGTGTTTGAGAAGCCCCATCCGTTGTCCATCAGTCACGCGCGAGCCAGGAGACCAGCTGGCCCCGTGGCAGCTCTGTCAGCCCCTCCTGGAGGTTGACAAACAGCTCCTTTTCCTTCCCCTGCCTGAGACACCAGAAACCTGTGAGGGTCTCAGGAGCATCCTGAGGAGGGGATGAGACAAAGTTCTTTTTTTTTATATCACGGATTTACTCTCAAAATCAAAATGCTTATATGTTTTAATAAAAACTCCTTTTCTTTGTCCTGGGTCTCCAGTGTATTTAGGGGGGAAAATGTAAATAATTTACTCACTCCTGATTGGATATCTGTTTCATCTAAGGAGTCATTTTTGGAGGACTTGAACAGCATTCTCAATCTGAAGAAAATACTTTACCTGTTTGAAAACGAGGAGCTGGACTCCATCGCGCTGAAGATGAGATCAGCTGAACAGTCCTGTTACATGGATAACAGGCAGTCTCTCCTTGCGTTCTTCCAGAAGGTACTCTTTTGTGGGTTGGCGTTATCAAGTTACCATGTTAAATTATGAATAGACTATGTTTATAATTCTCTACCTGAATTTCAAGCTGGATAGTTTTTTGTTTTGTTTTGTTTTCAGTTCTTTAAAAGAGGTTTTTTTAAAAGATTTTATTTATTTATTTGACAGAAAGAGATCACAAGTAGGCAGAGAGGCAGGCAGAGAGAGAGGGGGAAGCAGGCTCCCTGCTGAGCAGAGAGCCTGATGTGGGGCTCGATCCCAGGACCCTGAGATCATGACCTGAGCCAAAGGCAGAGGCTTAACCCATTGAGCCATCCAGGCGCCCCTAGTTCTTTAAATGAGTTTTTTTAAAGTTAAAACTGGTGAGTGGATCCCGCACGCAGATACCCCACTCCCTTAGGGCAATCCAAGGTCAAGGAGGATCTGGGCGTGCCTGGCTATCAGTGGCTGAAGAGCATGATAACAGCGAGAGGCAATGACAAGAGAGTAAGACAACAGGCTTATTTCTTATACTGACTTCCCTCCCTGACCATAGTTGGTAACAAGTCTGGAAAGGCAAGAGACAAGAATTCTTGCATCCCTTTAAATAACCCTGGAGTTGGCTGGAGGGTGATGGGAACAGACAGAAATAATGCAGACGGAGCAGATGGTATTCACAAGGACCTCAGCAGTGGGTCCATCTGGAGACGGAGGCCAGACCATCGAGCTAAGCTTTCTGTGTCTTTAAGGCCTGATGACCGGCCAGCCATTCGGCGGTGAGAGAGGTAGGAGGTAAGATTGTGTCCAAAGGGGAAGCACACAGGCCAACTGACTTCTCGGGCCAGTTCCTGTTGCTAACAGAGTCACCTGAAGATTGACCTGACCCACCCTCCATCCTCAGTGGACACTTAGTGATCCGGCACTAGAAGATGTAAAACCTCCCACAGATGGGGTCCAGAGTTGAGGGAGAACAATGACGTCACATGAATGGATGCGTACATCAGGTTCTACTTTTAAATGCAATCATCCTAATAACTTGTGGCCCTCTGGTGCCTTATTACTAAATTGGTTTATGTAGATTGTTATTAACAAGGAAGAGCAAAGAAGTTCTCATCAGAGAACAGTGCACTCCAGCAATAAAAAATAAACCAAGAATCCCAGTTAGAAATCAATTTTAATTATTTGTATGTCTATTTTATACTGTATTTCCAAAAATGACTTGAAGTCTCTTACAGTAATCATAGTGCGGGCATACTTGAAGCCATTAACATTGAATATCTTGGAGAAGGAGTTTGGGGATGGGTAGAGCAAAGAGAGGTAACTTCATTTTTAATTTAAACGTTTCTCTGTTGTATGAATTCTGCGTTGAACAGTTTGATTTGCTCTCATACATTTTTTAAGGACAAAAAGGAGGAAAAAGAATCTTACACTTTCTCTGCTTTCAGCTTTAGCACACTTCTTTGGCAAAATAGGTTGCTTGATACTCAGACATCTTTCACTTTTTACAAATTGAACTGTTTGAGTAGAAAGGAACATTGAATCCCTGAAGCTGCTTTCAGGAATGTGGTTTCATTGAGTGTGACGTACGGACATGAGGACAGACCCTGCGCCCATGCCAGTCCTTCCAAGGAGCCAGGAACAGCAGCCGCACAGCCCAACCTCATGAGAGGAAGGATGCGGGGAGATGTCGTGGAGACCAGCACTTTGAGGAAGACCTGCAAAACTGTAGAGGCTCCAATACTGTGTAGCGCTCGCCCACAGTGTCCGTCCGTCTCTCTCCTGGCCTTCAGCTTTCACTCTACCACTTCCCATGTTCAGTTTCTGGGCATCTTAGTGGCACACCAACCCAGAGCAAAGGCTAAAATAGACCCGCTCCCCTCTGGTGGAAGGTCCCCTACTGAGCAGGGCCGAGCACCACACTCTCTCGTGTGACCTGGTTCATTGAGGGGATGTTCCGGGTCATGTGGAGCACCACCTGGCCACTTTCCTCGTGAGAACTCCACGGGGCTGGCACGTCCCTGTGGAAGGCGCTCAGCGGGCACCTGAGTGGCCTCTACTGAAGAATGGAAATAAGTTCCAAATGCAATTTTTAATGTACTACTTTTTCCAAAGCAGGGGATTCCATTTCAACAGCTTGCGTCTCTATTAATTTTCAGAGGATCCATAAAAACCTTCATATTTTTATGACCATGAGTCCGGCAGGACCGACCTTCCGCCAGCATTGTAGAGCCTACCCCTCCATGATCACCACCTGCACTATCGACTGGTATGAGAAGTGGCCAAAAGAGGCTCTCCTTGTCGTAGCCAATTCTTTCTTAAGAGAAAAGGTGTATTTAAAGAACAGACAGGTAAATGCAACCTCTTAAAAATCAGATCCAAAGGAAGATTTCAGGTTGTTAACGCATCTGGCAGAATTATGTCTCTCAAGAGCAGTGAATCCTAGGGAGGCAAAAACAGGCAGCTCTGGGCAAAACTCTGAAATAAAACAAGTGTTGGCCTTGACTCTTTATCAGTTCCCGGTCCCTTTTGCCCACTGACCCGCCCTGTGTCAGAGATGCCCAGATTCCTCACTGCCCGGGTCTCTGCACTCCCGGGCTCCATGGTGAGCAGCAGGTTTCCCCGAAGGGAAACAGCCCCCAGTGGGAACACTACAGCCTTCAGGGTACTCCCTGTCAAGCTCTCTGACTGGCCTATAACCAACCACCTACAAGAGGAGCTGAGAATTCATGAGCCACACTAAGTACGAATCTTTCCTAGTGCTGCCCGAAATGCAGCGCGGCACCTGGAAAAGGGCTCACGACACTACTTGGCAAATGTTCAAGGAAAGCAAAGGCCAAGGGCAGAGTCAGGAAGAAATGCAGCTGGGCTCAAGGGGACTGGGTGACTGGCCAACCCTGGTGGGCTAGAGGTGGGCACCAGGGCTAGGGTGTGTCTCCGAATTTTCTCCAAAACTAAGCGAGGGACACTTTCTCCTCTAGTTTTCCCATCCACATATCAGTATATCCTTTGAGCCCTGACATTTTCGCAGCTTTACTTTACTCAAGGAAGACAAGTGGAGTCTCTTGTAATTGATAACCTGCTTTAGGAAAGAAAGATGGGAGATTTAAAAAAGAAAACAAACCATGAACCCAGGCCATTGGTGATGGCCCCCTAAATCCTCGGATGGCTATAGCAGAAATGAGGGTAAGGCCCAGGAGGGCAAGTCTGGCATGTCCTTAACCACGGGCCCTATCATTGCTTCACCCCCCCACCACCATCCAACCCACTGAAGCATCTCTATTCTCGGTCCATTCAACCAGGGCCTTTTTCTTCCTTCCCACACCTCAGAATGAGAAACTATTCCAAGTTATTTATTTTCTCTTTCTTTATGTGTATTGGTTGTTTTCTCTTGATTCTTAATATCTTACAGAACTTAAAAGAAAAACTTGCCCCAACATGTGTCCAAATCCACAGAAGTATAGAAGACTTGAACACAAAATACTTCGAGAAAACCAAAAGGCATTACTATGTCACTCCCAGTAGCTACTTGCGGTTCATGGATACATTTGCTCACATTTTGAGGTCACGAGAGAAGGACATGCAAGCAAAGAGGTAAGACTTTGAGACCAAATTTTTTAAAAAGTATATATATATATATATATATATATACACACACACACACACACATATACATATAATTGGTGCTTTTAATTTTAGAAAGAAACACAAATACAAAAGGAGCCCGAATCTGCTTTTCCCGGGGTGGGGGGGAGGATAGGCAGCAGCGGCACAAGCCCTTCAGAGAGGTCCGGCATTGAGGGCTGCCCGTCGGTGGAGACAGGGCGCACACACGCAGCCAGGGAAGAGGCCGTTGTTCAATCACATCGCAAAAGCATGAGCAGCCGCGGGAGCCATTATCCTGGGGACAACACCGACATACCGGGAGCCCGATGTCACAGACAGCGGGACACGCTGGGGCTGCAGAGCCCGTGTCCAGCCGCCCCCAGGGAAGGTGGGCAAGGAAGCATGACACAGCAGGTCTTGTACCTGATCAGAGCCCCAGCGACATCGAGAAACTGTCCTCACAGCCTCCCCGGAGGATAGGGACATGAGCGGAATGGGCCGTGCAACCCCAGCCCAGGAGCATCCGGCTGTCTCTGTTCCAGAAGGCCACAGGCTGTCCTCAAGACCCCTCCAGCAGTTGTGTCCAGGTCTGCGTGACCTGTGCGGGGGTGTGAAGGCTGCTGGGACCCCCAGACAGAGCAGCTGCACTACGGCAATGTCTTCCTCCCCCACCCCCACCCCCGCCCCGCCACCTGACCTGGTTCCCGCTCCGGGCACTGGGGCCTCCCTGTCCTGACAGTGACTGATCCAAGTTCATTCTGTCCTCTGGCTGCAGCACTGAGCTCCCACTGTGGAGCCGGGCCAGTTAGGAGTGCCGTTGCCCCGGGTGCGTCCAGGGGCGTGCCGCGGGACACCCAGGACCATGGAAGTTTCTCTTCACCTCTCATGCTGGACATGTTAGCTTGGATCTGGCAGACCAATGGGGGCCAGGGGCGCAGCGGCCTCAGCAGTGGCCTGATGTGAATTCAGGGTCACAGGGCTCATCTTCTGAAGCTGCTATTGACAAGGCCAGGTGGGGCACGGGGATCCAGGGTCAGCTCTGTCTGGAGCCATTGCTGGGGGCCAAGCGTGTAGCGAGGTGACCAGGAATCCTGTTAGTTTATAAGGTGAACCTTGTCCTGGTATTTTCAGTAAACTCTCATCAGGCCTGGAGGCTGGGGCTTTTGGTGGTTTCTCCGAGTCCTTGGATTGAGCTTTTTATTGGTCGGTGGTTAAACTGAGGGTGACAACAGCAGTCTGGGAAATCGGCCAGATGCCCCCCCAACAGGAGTCAGGAGACTAGGGGACCCTCCTTCCACCTCTGACATCCAAGTTTCTAAGGTGTCCCCTTCCCACCACAGGGGCTGCTGCCTTCCATCCGCAGCCACGAGACGGCAATGGGTGCAACCCTGTCCCAGTTGTTTCCTCCCTTCCCTGTCTTTGCCCGTGCCGCACTCATGCCAGCAGCCCAAACACATCTCTAGGTGGCTTGGTGGTTTCTCCCTTGTACTCCTTGTGTTAGCCCAGAACACCTTCCACCGCCCCCCCACCCCGATGTGTGGGTCAGACCAGGACCACCTTCAGACTGTCACCTTACACGCATGGTCGTTCTCACGGCTACCTATAACTGCTCACATCCATCAAGTGGTAAACAAAGCACCGGGTGAGGGGTCCCCTTCCCCAGCTCCTCCTCGCTGCTCACAAATTCCAGCAGCCCCGTTTCCCAGGGGTAGACCTGGGAGAAGAAAAAGCGGGGGTCTGGGTCCCTTACAGCCAATCCACATCTCTCCCCCACCCTAGAACTCACAGTGAAACATTCCGGTTATAGGGGAGCTAAGTCCCAAACCCCCCGCCCCACATGTGTGCTCCCCCGGGAGCTGAGCTTTAGTGGCCTCCCTGTCTTTTCAGCATGTCTCATTTTATTTTTAGTAGCACCTGCTTTCGGGGGTGAGCTAACTAACTGTGGAGCACTGGCCGACACATGCAGCTCACGACAAGTAACAACCCTGTTTACCTAGCTGGGTAATACAGACGTGTATGTTTGGAGGATCACTCTGAGATAAACTGGAGAAAGAAAACTCACAGCAAAGATTTGAAAGCTATTGCACGAATCCAGATGAGACATTCTGGAGACCTGTCCGGAGGTTAGGTCAAAGGGGGAAAAGCCCGACAGCATCCGCATCATTGACCGTGTGCAGGGCACGGCTGACGACATCCTTTTAGGCTAGGAAAGCCGAGAAGTAGAAACTGTACCTTCTGCAGGCTTTTTCCTCATCTTGCTTGCTAGAGTCAGGACTAAAATTCTGTTGACTTGACAGATTTGTAGTCTGCTGATTTTATATAGTTTGTAAGGAATAAAGTACATTTTATTTTTATAAATATATATATTTACTTTACCTTATTCCTTACAAACTATATATATATATATATATATATATCTTAGCCCCACCACTTACCCTTCACTCCAAGGTCCACTTTGACTTAGTGTTGTGCAGACCTGAGGCTTACGTCGAGGTTCATGCCCTTTGACCAGTCCCTCCGCATCCTCTGTTGAAGACGTTTCCTTCCACTGCCACTTTTGCACCTTCGTGAAGAGCTAGTTGTGCTTTCGTGGGTTTGCTTCTGGCTTCTTGGTCCAATTCTGTTGATCAATGAGCCTGACCCTCTGCCAGGACCCCGGTCCTGACCCAGTCATGACCTCATCAGTCTCACAATCAGGCAGAGAAGTACCACCCACCCTGTTCTACTGCAAAATTGTTTTAAACGTCCTGGTTCATTTGCCTTAGAAGAAGCTTGTCTTTATCTACAAAAAAATAAAAATAAAAAATACTGCAGTTTGGGGACATCACATTAAACTATATATCCATTTGGCAGAGAATTGACATTTTACCATGTTGTCTTTCAATACAAGATCGTAGTATATCTTGCTTTGCTGACATTTCCTTACATCTTATGCCTTCTTAATTCTTCTCACCTCCTCAGGAATCATCTTTGTATGGGTCTCTCCAAGATCCTGGAAGCAAATGTACTTGTTACAGAGATGCAGGAGGAGCTCTTGATCCTTGGCCCACAGATAGAACAAAAAACAAAGGTAGATCTGGTTTGAAATTGCTTTTAAAGATTTATGGTTTAATATAGAGCAGCGTTGGGAAGCAGAGGCTCTGCTACTTGGCGAACGTGGCTTCAGATCCCAGTTTTGTTAGCAGGCAGCTGGGTAGCTCTGTGGGCCTCAACTTTCTTGTCTGTAAAATGGGCAAGACAAGGACAACAATGATAGCAAAGGCCCCCAGCTAGTTGTAAAACCTCACGCAGCATAATTGTGCCATCGTCTGTTGCACCACCCAGAACCGTGCTGCGGTAACTCACAGTCTGCAGCATATTCTAAAACTTGACCTGTGTCGCATGACATGATGTTTACTGGCTCTGGTCATCCTTTGCACTTTCGTCTATTCAGCAAATATATTTCAGGCTGATTTTGGTTAATTTTTTAGCAATGAAATGAATTTTATGAATTTGTCTTGAAACGAATTTGTCTTTAAAGAAGAAATACCATGTCTCTTAAGATGCGTTCTCAAAAGACCTGCGTGTCTCATTAGGAAATGGAAGCCCTAGTGGAAAAACTGCAGAAAGATTCACAAGTCGTGGAGAAGGTCCAGATGCTTGTTAAACAGGATGAAGAAATTATGGCTGAAGAAGAAAGAATTGTGGAAGAGTATGCTAAGGTAAGCACCAGTGTATAATCCGTCACAGTTATTGGGACATTTGCAAAAAACGATGGCTTGCTTTGCCTAACTCCCACCCAAAAAAAAAGGGACGCTGTCTGGCACGTGCAGCATGGTGTTTGCGACGCTGTCTGGCACGTGCAGCATGGTGTTTGCGACGCTGTCTGGCACGTGCAGCATGGTGTTCGCGACGCTGTCTGGCACGTGCAGCATGGTGTTTGCTGCACATCTGGCGTCACGATCACGTGCAAGGTGCGTGCCAGGACTTCCCACAGACCGGATTCCGGATCGGTGTATTGCAAATCTTGTTTCTCCTCCATTACCCATGTAGCTCTTAGGCCTCATGGCATAAATTGTTACACTATGTCCCTTGGCTGAGCACTTAGTGTCACCTGCCCAGGAAAGCTGGAACAGGGGACAGCAAAAGCATTTCTAGAAGGCATTCCTAATTGACATAGCTTGCAGTAACTTAATTATACAGACAGGTGACTGTGTGCAGACCCCAGACCTGTCCCCAGGCATTCCCATGACACCTGGCCCGACAGGAAACCTGATTGCAGTTACAATCTCTAACTTGTGCAAGTCTGGAGAAAACACGCATCCCTGCCGACATTGGCGGAGCTCCTTCCAGGGCCCGGCGGGGGAGGGGAGAAGCTGGGCCTGGGCCCATTGAGGGGCTCTGAAGCTTAGGCTTCATTAGCCAGGCAGTGACCCCTGTCACGGGACAACCCCTTGAAAGGGGTTGCCCGCTGAGTCGGATGGAGAAGGCCGGAACCACACCCAGCGTCTCATCGGGGATGGAATAACGCACACGCTCCCAGCAGTGTAAGTAGCGCATATCGTAAAAAAGTCCAAGCTACTTTCCAAGTTCAAAATAGAAGACTGTATGGTGTACAGCCTGTACATTCAGACACATCTGGGGGCTTCTGACTTTGTTGCAGGAAACTGCCCACGAAGTAAAAAGCGTGCTGCCGGCTCTGGAAAAGGCTGTGGTGGCTCTGAGCGCCCTGGACAAAGCCGATGTGGCCGAGCTGAGGTGGGTCACCTGCGTTTGTTGGAGCTGCGAATGCTCAGAATAAAACACAGACACGAAGGAAGAGGGACTAGGCCTCTATTCCTGTGTTGTTAGACTGAGTCATTCTTAGCCATCTTGGTGACTTGAAATTTGTCATTATGCGTGTCACATGTTGAGTATCGTCGCCTTGTGGCACCATCGGCCACGGGGCATGTCAGCATCTTATGTCACCTCTAGAAAGGAAGGCTCCCGCCAGCCAGGCTGCAGGCCGCACGGGAAGAAATGGGACGATCCCGAGCTTTCTAGCTGGAATCTTGGAGAGATGCTCCCGACTGGAGCTTGCTGTCACCCCTCAGATGTGCTGAGTTGTCCATTATTTACCAGAAATAGTATTTCCGTTAAAGATGCAGAAGTAGGCCGGTCTGCCTGCCATATTTGTCACACGTGCTTGACTCTAAGGACGGACAATCTGTCTTTAATCAGTGGGGTCCTCCGGGGAAAGCACCACAGCCAAAGCCACTCCCTGTAGGTCGGACGTCAGGGGAAGAGACAAGCAAGAGGAACAGAGCAGGTGCTCAACCTCTTTCTCCTGTTCGACCTCATTCACCGGAATGCCCTCTCGTGCATTCGTGCAGCAAAGAGGCCCCAGGCTGGTCGTGGAAGTGAGAGGGTAGAGGGTTCCCGGTTGCCAGGTGGCCTGGGAGCAGAGAACCGAATGGACTTGCACGCACACCAGGAAGGTGTCTCAGGGAAGGGTGTGATAAGCAGGAGACACAGAAAGCACAAGTCTGAAGGCAGAAAGGTGCTTCGGGCCCGTGAGCGTGAGGGGAAGCCTGAGTCCCCTCAGGCAAAGTAGCAGCATGCCTCATGCCTTCGTTCCAGAAGGTCTGTTCTCTCAGCTCTTCTCTGGGGGACATTCCCCAGAGAGAGGCCAGTGCAAATACCCATGAGCCTGATTTCTGCGGGTGGTGTGTGACCTGGGCTAGCTCACAGGCTCTGCCGCCAAGCTTCCTGGGCAGAGATCCTGCCATTGCCTCCCTATGCCTCAGCTTCCCTTTTATGCGACAGGGATAACAGGTCATCAGAGGACTGGATGGCTTAAAACATGTCAGGTGCCTAGAACGAGTCTGGCATGAGGCAAGGGCTCAAGTTAAGAAGGCTCAAATCAAGAGGTTTCTTTGGATCAAGCAGCCCTTTCCCTGGCTAAAAAAACCTAGCTCTTCCAGGGATTGCGTCCCATATGTCTTGGGGGTTTTTTGATTGGTTGGTTCACTGGTTGGTTTTTAGGATTCTACCTTGTGATATTGCTAATGTGCATTTCACTTTGATTCCAACGCCAGATAAATGGGACACCTTACAGTAGGAATTCTTGGGGTGTGCGGCAGAGACATCCAGAAGATACAAAGTGCAAAGGGTTGTCTCTCATAGGATTAGCAGTGTTAGCCACTGGAAGAAGAAGGGGGATAGTAGAAAATAGAGAAGGGGCAAACCAGAGTCTAAGCCTGAGGACTCCTGGGTAGTAATGAGGCCTTTAAGCCGATTTCCAAAGTAGGTAGGTCTTGCTTTGAATCAGGTATATTTGTTTCTGGAAAGTGACATGTAGATGGGATTATAGTCTATTGAGTGTATTTTCCCTTTAATTTACATTAAAATTTTATCAAGAATATATTTTATCTTAACCATATTCCCATTATGTTTGCTTTAAAAAAGAGTCAAACATAGGCAAAATTGAGGAAAAACTTGTTTTTGGAGCTTTCCTTTCTCTTCTGCGGACCTTATCTCTCTTTTCCTAGTTCCTCTGTTACAGTCTTTCTCCTTCTTTCAAAAAAACCATGCTGATAATCTCAGAAAAGCCATCTGAGAAATTAATTCCAAACAAAGTGTTAATGATTTAATTATTTAGTTCTGAAAAATATCTGCATTTTAAAAGTAGACTGCAAATGAAAACAAAGATTAATCTAAATAAATGAGTCTCTAATGGTGAAATTTAAGGTAGGGGAATCTTCTTGGTAACCCCTGTAGACAGTGTTGTACACATATCTATGTGTACACATATCTATGTTCATTGCCTGCCTTCTTTTGGGAAATCTGTATGGTTTCATTTGAGGGAGACTCATTACTCATTACCATGGATGGACCCCTGCCTTTTGTTCCCAAGTCCCAAATGCTGTTGATAGCAGCCACAATCTCATGGCCCTTCACCAAAACTTACTTCTTGTGACTGCTCTTCTGACCCCTGGCTTTCCAGAGCGTCACCTTCTCACTAACGGTGCTGGGGCATGTCAGCTGATGAGGACATGGATAAGAAGCAGTTTCCAGTGTTCCAATAATCACACCTGAGAGACCCACTCCAGCCCTCCCTCCCGCACTGTGCTCTATCAGTGATTTCATACTAGGAATCTTAGATCAGGGTGGGGAAATGTTGTAGGACGTGTTTAAGGGGAGTGGCACGGTTGTCTCTGTCAAGTAGTTCTTAGTACCTCAGCACTGGTGAAACATGAGGGTTCCTGCTTTAAAGACTCTGCAGTGAGTACTTTGATGCGGAAAAGGTCCTCTAACTCAACTGTTCTTCATATTTAAGTGTCATGAATGTCCTCTTCCTGAAGCAAAGGTGTCTGTACATTAAACATACCCGAATATTTAAAAATACCCAAAACTGAAGTGACTAAATAGTTATCCTTACGAAAATGCCTGTCCAGCATCTGTGTGTATCGCCGTCTGCGGGGTTTACAGGGTGTGTGCGACGTCCGCTGTGAAGCTGACTGGGTTTCCACCACTGTTGCAGAGTGTACACGCGGCCTCCCTTCCTCGTGCTGACCGTCATGAATGCCGTCTGCGTTCTTCTGCAGAAGAAGCCTAACTGGGCTTCAGCGAAGTTGCTTCTTTCAGAAACTGGTTTCCTGAAAAAACTGGTTAACCTTGACAAGGACAGCATCCCGGAGAAGGTAAGAAGTCGACCCCTAATGAGTGCACAACTGATGCTTTCCATGCTCATAGTCTGGAAGAGTCCAGCAGACGTGGTAAAATTGGTGTTGGGCATTGGCATGGCGAGTCAGGGGTGCAGGTTAAAAGATGATAGAGCAGGCTCCGAGAGGAGACATAACAGGTCTGCTGGGAGTGCTCATGGGGGGAAGGCCGCGTCTCAGAATCTCTTTAATGAGAGAAGAGGCCAACAGAGGGAGGCACTGCGTCACACTAAGAAATGCAGGAGTGGTTTGAAGTGTCTGGGATTTCTTAAAGTTCAGATATAATTGGTATACGACATTGTATTACTTTCAGGTGTACAATATAATGACTCAGTATTTGTATATTTTGTGAAATGATCACCACAGTAAGCATAGTCATCCTCTGTCCCCACATACAGAGTCACAAATATCTTTTCTTACAGTGATAACTTTTAAGATCTACTCCATAACAACCTTCAAATACACAATACGATATCTGTAGCTATTTTAGCTGGGACTTACTTATCTTCTAAATGGAAGTTTCCTCCTTTGACCCCTTTCACCATCCCTAACCGCCCCCCACCTCTGACAACCACCAATCTGCTCTCTGTATCTGTGAGCTCAGTTTTTTGTTTTAAAGCCCACAGATAAGTGATGGATCTTTCTCTGTCTTATTTTACTCAGCATAATGCCCTCAAGTCCCATCCATGTTGTCACAGCTGGGAGGGGAGGATTTCCTTCTTTTTTATGGCGGAATAATCTTGCCGTGTGTGTGTGTGTGTGTGTGTGTGTGTGTGTGTGTGTGTGTGTGTCTTTTCTTTATTCACTCATCCATCAGTGGACCCTTAATTTGCTCCCATGTCTTTGCTCTTGCAAATGGTACTTTAATGAACATAGGAATACATATATCTTTTCAAGTTATTGTTCTTGTTTCTTTTAGATAAACACCCAGAAGTAGAATTGCTGGACCAATGGTAGTTCCATTTTTTAATTTAATTGAGGAGCCTCCATACTTCTTCCATGATGGCTGTACCAATTTACAATCCCACCAACAGTGCACGAGGGCTCCTTTTTCTCCACATCCTCACTTGTTGTCTCTTGGCTTTCTGATCCTAGTCACTCTGACAGCTGTGAGGTCATATCTCACTGTGGTTTTGACTTGCATTTCCCTGATAATGAGTAAACATTGAGCCCATTTTCATGCATCTGTTGGCAATCTCAGTGTCTTCTTTGGAAAACTATCTATTTAGATCCTCTGCCCAATTTTTAATCAGATTGGGTTTTGGTGTTTTGTTTTGTGTTTTGTTTTTGTTTGGAGTGTGTTTTTTGTTTGCTTAATTTTTTTAAAGATTTTATTTATTTATTGGACAGAGAGAGAGTGTAAACAGGGCAGCAGCAGGGAGAGGAAGAAGCAGGCTCCTGCTGAGCAGGGAGCCTGACATGGGGCTTGATCCCAGGACCCTGGGATTATGACTTAAGCTGAAGGCGGACGCTTAACCAACTGAACCACACTGGTGCCCCTGTTTGTTTGGTTTTTGTTTGCATGTTTGTTTTGCTTTTGAGTTAGAGGAGTTCTTTGTATATGTTGGATATTAACTGTATCATAAATATCGTTTGCAAATATTTTCTTCCATTCTGTATGTTGCCTTTTCATTTTGCTGATGGTTTCCTTTACTGTGCAAAAGCTTTTTAGTTTGACGTAGTCATATTTACTTGTTTTTGTTTTTGTTGCCTTTCCTTTTGATATCAAATCCAAAATCATTGCCAAAATCAATGTCAAGGAGCTCACCATTGGTGTTTTCTTCCAGGAGTTTTATGGCTTTGGGTCTATATCCAAGTCTTTAACCCATTTATTTCTGTGTTAGTTCTGTGTGTGGTGAGATAGGGGTCCAGCTTCATTCTCCTGCATATGGCTGTCAAGTTTTCCCAACACCATTTTTGTAGAGATTATCCTTTCGTCATTGTATATTCTTTTTTATTTTTATTTTTATTTTTATTTTTTTGAGAGCAGGGGAGGGGTTGAGGGAGGGAGAGAATCTCCATGCTGGGCATGGAGCCTGATGCAGAGCTCAGTCACACAACCCTGAGGTCACAACCTGAGCTGAAAGAAGTCAGATGCTTAACTGACTGAGCCGCCCAGGCGCCCCTCCCCATTGTCTGTGCTTGGCTCCTTTGTTATAAATTAACCAACCCTATGTACATGGGCTCATTTCTGGACACTCAGTTCTGGTCTATCAGTCTGTGTGTCTGTGTTATGACCGGACCATACTGTCCTGGTCACTACAGCTTTGAAATCAGGAAGCGTGATGCCTGCAGCCTTGTTTTCCATTCTCATGATTATCGGACTGTTTGGGGCCTTTGTGGCTCCACACAAACTTTAGTATTTCTGTGGAAATGACATTGGAATTCTGATAGGGATTTCATTCAATCTGTAGATTGCTCTGGGTGTTACAGACATTTTAATAATATTTTTTCAGTCTATGAGCATAAAATAACTTTTCACTTACTGTGTCTTCTTTAATTTCTTTCATCGGTGTCTTCAGTTTTGGGCATATTTGCAACTGTACTGAATTCATTTTTTGATGGCATCTTTAGGGTAGTCTACATAGAATATGTCATCCGCAGATAGTGACAGTTTTTACTTCTCTTCTGATTTGGATGCATTTCATCTTTTTCTTACCTAGTTGCTCTGGCTATGACTTCGGATACTGCGTTGAATAAAAGTGGTGAGAGTAAGCATCCTCTCCTATTCCTGATGTTAGAAGAAAAGCTTTCAGCTTTTCACTATTAAGTAGGATGTTAACTGTGGGCTTGTCATGTACAGTCTTTATCATGTTAAGGTATATTCTAGCTCTACCCAGCTTGTTGAGCATTTTTATCATAAATGAATATTGAATTTAGTCAAATGCTTCTTCATCTATTAAGATGATAATGTGATTTTTATCCTTCACTTTGTTAATGTGGTGTATCGCATTGATTGATCAATTGATATTAAACCATCCTTGACCCCTTGAAATAGATCCCACTCGATCATGGTTTATGATACTTTCAGTGAACTGTTGAATTCAGCTTGCTAATAGTTTGCTGAGGATTTTGCATCATTGTTCATCAGGGATATCGGCCTGTAATTTTCTTTTTTTGTGGTGTCCTTGTCTGGTTTTTGTATCAGGGTAATATTAGCCTTATAAAATGACTTTACATGTGTTCCCTTTTTTGTTTTTTGGAAGTCTCTGGGAAGGATTGATATTCTTTTCAATATGTTTGATAGAATTCACCACTGAAGTCAACTAGTCCTGGTCTTTTTGTATGTTGGGAGGTTTTTCATTACTGATTCTATCTCCTTACCAATAATTATTTTGTCCAGATTTTCTGTTTTAGTATTCAGTCTTGGTAGGTTGCATGTTTCTAGGAATTTATCCGTTTCTTTTAAATTGTCCTGTTTGTTGGTATATAGTTGTAAGTAGCAGTCTCTTATAATCTATTTGTACCTCTATGGTATCAGTTGCAGTATCTCTTTTGTTTCTGATTTTATTTATTTCAGTGCTCTTTTTTCCTTGGTAAATTAGCTATAGGTTTTTCAATTTAATGTTGTCTTTTTAAATCTTTTTTTAAATTTTTTTTTTTAAGATTTATTTGACAGACAGAGATCACAAGTAGGCAGAGGCAGGCAGAAAGTGGGGAGGAGGAAGCACACTGCCCACTGAGCAGATAGCCCAACCTGGGGCCCCGAGATCATGACCTGAGCCAAAGGCAGAGGCTCAACCCACTGAGCCACCCAGGTGTCCCTAATGTTGTCTTTTTAAAAAAACAACTCTTAGGGGCACCTGGGTGGCTCAGCTGGTTAAGCGGCTGCCTTCAGTTCAGATCATGATCCCAGGATCCTGAGATGGAGCCCCACATCAGGCTCTCTGCTCAGCAGGAAGCCTTCTTCTCTCTCTCCAACTCCCCCTGCTTGTGTTCCCTCTCCTGCCGCCTCTTTCTCTGTCAAATAAATAAATAAAATCTTTAAAATTAAAAAAAAAAAACTCTTAGATTCATTGATCTTTTCTATTGTGTTTTTATTTTGGTTTATTTATTTAAAGATTTTATTTATTTGTCAAGAGAGAGCACAAGCAGGGGAAGCAGCAGAGGGTGTGGGAGAAGCAGACTCCCCGCTGATCAGGGAGCCTGATGCAGGGCTCAATCCCAGGACCCTGAGATGGTGACCTGAGCCGAAGGCAGATGCTTGACCGACTGAGCCACCGAGGCGCCCCCTCTATTGTGTTTTTAGTCTCTATTTCCTTTACTTCTGCCCTCATTTTTATTGTTTCTTCCTTCTCTTAACTTTGGACTTCACTCGTTCTTCTTTTGCTAGTTTTGTTAGATATGTCAAACTAGAAGACTAACCCTTAGGTCAGAGCCATAAGATAAGCATAGAGGCCTCTGTCACTGAACAACTAGGAACTTGTAGAGGGGGCGGAGGTGCGAGTCTACAGGGATGCTTTCAGGACTATTTCTCCCTTGACTGTGGCCTCGGGAGGGAAGCGTTATTGGCTTTCAAAGCAGATATTTTGGGGGTCTTCTCTCAGGTACAGGCCTAAAAAGTCGAGAGAGAAGCTTGGGGTTGTGAGTTCCCTCCCAGTTGTGGGTCACCGTGTCTGGAGTGGGGTGTACTGCAAGATTACGTCTCAGCTTCTGTTCCCCGTTCCAGGGGTGTTTCTTCTCATTGCCCAATGTGTAGGAGTCATTCAGGTAGCTTTTTGGTTTCTTTTGGAGATAGTTGATCTGTACGTAGTTGTAGATTTGGAGAAGGTGAGTTCAGGGTTCTCCTGCATCACTGTCTTGAACTGGATCCCGAAGATTTATTTTTATTTGTGTAACAAATATTCATATAACAAACGTGTGCCAGACACTCTTCTGAGCACTTTACAAATATGAATTCATGCTGGAGGAGATGGGGGCAGATTGGAGCAGAGAAAAAATTGAAGGAAATGGGGTAGCCTGGACTCTAGGGAATGGTTTCGCTGGAACAGATTTAATTCAGCAGAATAGAGATTTACCGTCGGTCTTCAAGGAGGATGAAAATCTGAGCAAGCATTGGAGTTGAGGGCCCTAGTAGAGCCAGAGGCCACACTGGACAGGTGCATATTGTAGGAAGAGGAGGGGTACGGCAGGGACGGCGGGAGGTTAGGAGGGTCTGGACCGAGGCACATTAGGTAGCAGTAAGAGGGCCACATGCCACCGACATAGCCACCAGCCAATGCCTGTGGCATCAGAGGCTGCAAAAGGTGAGGAAGAGAATCCCCCCCAGGCCCCAGGAGGGAGTACTATCCCACCTAACCTGGATTTCAGATTTCTCATCCCAGCAAGGTCAGAGAATCAACTGCTGTTGTTTTCGGTCACCCAGTTTGTGGGAATTTGTCACCGTGCTCACAGGAAGCAAATAGAGATTTGGGTCCCAGACAGTGGTTGCTGCAGTAACAAGTACCCAGAAACGTGAAAGCAGCTTTGGAAGTGGCTGACATGTAGAGGCTGGAGGACTATGCAGACCGGGTACTGGGCAGGAGCTGGGCTGAGAGCTCCATGCAGGGGCAGCCGGGTAGATCTGTAGATGCATACGAGGCACTGTCCTTGGTTCATTCCGTAACCTTCCAAGGGACATCATGAGACATGACGAGAGCTCACAAGACCAATTCATTCCTTGGTGTTACGAAGGTAACATTGTAATAGGGAGGCCAGAAGTCACACGGCTACTACCACAGTCAATTAATTACTTACATGATGATCCATGCTATTAGGAAATACAAGGTAGTGTATGAACAAGGCAACGTTTTTAGCAGAATGTTAAGGTTGCCATCCATGTTATTCCTGAATTAATGTAAAACTACGGACTCTCTGAAGCATTCTTAACAAAAATGATTCCCCGTGGTTTTGTTTAAACAGGCCTTTCAAGCTAAAATAATAGCTCATTGAAAGAAATTATTAAAAGCGTAACAGTATTTTAAGCAATAATGAAAACACCAATAGTAAGTTGATAATAGACCACCTGCCATGTAAATCACGTAGCAAAATGCTCTTCTGTCCTCCCAGGCAAGAGAGGAAATGCCTGGTTGGGAAGGAAGAGAAAAGGAGTCTCCGTCTGAGAAAGATTTTATTTTGATGATGACTCCCCAAAGTAGATGAGAAATAGTATGTATCCAACTGGAAACAAGGTTGTGCCCATAGATGTGGTGACTGGGAAGCCAGAGTATCCTCAGGGACCCCAGCTGGCCAGGGCCTCGCTGCCTCCGCTGCAGATGACAGGGCCCTTCAAGTAGCAACCGTACCCTGCCAACGTGCCCCTTGGGGACAGAAGGTTGGGGATGGTGTCCCATCTGCTCACACCTCAGGGGCACAAGTCCCTTTGGTGGAACTCCAGCAGAGCCAGCAGGCCAGCCGCGGCAGCAACGATATGTCAAAGGTGTCCGTCCCAGATGTTTCTCTACACAGCTGCTGGAGTCGCTGTGTCCCAGCTGCGGCCACACAGCTCTGACTGAGGAGGGCCGAGGATTTCTTGTGGGAAATACAAGTTCATTTTCATAGGGACTGAGGAAAACTTCAGGACACGAGCATTGCTTTTTCTCGTAATACACGGAATTGTGTTATCTCTAGGTCTTCATGAAGCTGAAAAAAATTGTAACCTTACCTGATTTCAACCCAAACAAGGTTGCCCTCGTGTCAGTTGCCTGTTGCTCTATGTGCCATTGGATCATAGCTCTGAATAACTACCATGAAGTACGGAAGGTACGTCCTGTCCCCCCCAAGTGTTGTCCCCCTGAGTATGGTCCCCTCAAGTGTCGGCACCAGCCAGAAGTCACACGGCCTAGCCCCAGGGAGAGGGTGCACGCCACAAAGCGCATGGGAACTGCCGTGGGAAGAACACCCCTAGTGAAAACCACTTAATCCAAGATCCTATGCTAACAGGCCTCAATTTTATGTTTTCTGTTTTTATTATTCTATTTTTATTTTATAAATTATCTTATAAATAAATTTATCTTATAAATATTTATATTTCTTATTTTATTTTTTATTATTTTATTTTATTTATGGCAACTGTGCTCTTGTCTTATTTGCTGATTTTCATATGTCTCACCATATTAAACTACTGGCTATCCCTTTAGTACACATAATTCTAGGAAAGCCGATTGGAAGAATTGACACTTACAAATGTCTTTCAAACATAAGCAACATTTTTAACAGCAATCTTGACAATTTTTTAGCACTTGAACGTTGTGACATTCTTTTTTAGGTGGTGATCCCTAAGCAAATCCGGGTAGCTGAAGCTCAAAATGTCCTCAAAATTGCACGACAAAGGTTGGCCGAGAAACAAAGAGGTTTGCAGCTGGTAAGACATTTGTTTGCTTGTTAAACTTGCAGCAGCTTTGTGAACTAGTCAGAAACACCAAGAAGAGGTCATTCTCTCCATAGAGTTTCATCAGTTTAGGGTAAAATGAGGATAATAGTAAAGGTAGTAAAGAGATTAATTGTGATTAAGCAAATAATACAGGGCTATATGTACAGGTGGCTTTCACATAATAAAACACTAAATAATGCTAAATATTACTGTGTCAGTAATGTATTAATTTACCATTTCACCAGATTTCTCCCAGGAGAGCTTGGTGACTTCTGTCTACCAAAGACTTACCCAGTATCAATCTGTGATTTTAAAAACTGTCCTTAACCTGTTTATATCAAATTACTCTGCTGTTTTATAAAGATGTGGTTTTGTCTTAAACTTCTTGGTGTTCAGTTAAAACAGGGGTGTCATGACAGGAGGGAGGACCAAGGTTGCCAGCCCACTCACAGGCATTCTGAGAGGGGGTGACCCAGCAGGGAAAGGCAGCCCTCTGGCACCTTCTGTTCGCCTGTATACGGTCTTTCTCCCAAACCTCCCCCGCTCCCACACCATTTCAATAAAATTCTCTCTTTCTCAAATCTGGGGATTTCATTTAAAATTTGAATTTTGGTCTTCACTTGAAAATCCAGAAGCTCTGGTAGCCATGGGCTGGCACTCACATGGCTATAAACCTCCAACACACTGCAAATATTTATGTCACCTGCCTGCCCCCCACCAGGCGTTTCTTGCAAACTTGGCTATATAAAAAGTATTGGATAGTTTGAAGAAAATTAACAAATTTTTACTGAATGTATTTTATGTTGACATGTCATTTTACTACTACTATTTTGTTGCCACTTATGATGTACGTATCCAGTCCCATTTAGAGATATGTTGCTTATAGCTGACATTTACAGAGCACAGACCCTGCTCCCAGTGCCACATGGAGGCTTTATACGAACTTTCTCGGTCAGTCCTCAAGTCACCTTTCAGAAGGAGATGTTTCCAAGGGAGAAAACTAAAGTCAAAGATTTAGTAAATTTGTCCAATACCTTGAACCTCTAAGTGGCGACCACGCTCTAACCCAGGTCTAACTCGAAAGCACTTAGGGGCTCCACAAAATATACTCCCATCCATGAGTGATACACAAACCATCCAACAGCCGGTGTGGCCCAGACGCCAGCCAGTCACGGAGCAGTGTGGGGTCCTGGAGGTCACCTACGAAGACAGGATAGTCGGAGGGGGAGGGCCAAGATGGGCAGTGGTAGGGCTGGGAGCCCTCTCCAGGATGTGGCACAGGACCACTTAGCAACCACTGCAGAAATAGTTCGATATTTATACAATTGACGTGCCTCTGTCAGCCCATTTCTGACCCACATGCAAGTTCATGAATGGAGTAGCCCAGGACAGGAGAAAGGTTACTTCATAATTTAAAGAAAAAAAATTACACATTATACAACTTAGTAAACAGGGAGTTTGAGAAGAAATACAGCTGACCTTTGAACAACACAGGCTAGAACAGCAAGGTCCGCTTCTACGTGGATGGTTTTCAGTAAACACAGCACAGCACTGTAAATGTATTTTCTCCTCCTTGTGACTTTTATAATGACATTTTCTTGTTTCTACCTTCCTTTATTATGAGAATATCGTATACGTGCCACATACAAAATACGCTTTGTGTTATCAGTAAAGCTTCTACTCAGCAGCAGGCTATTAGTAAGTAAGCTCTGGGGAGACAGAAGTGGATTTTCAGCTGCATGGGGGTGTTCGGGGGTATCCCTAACCCTTGTGTTGTTCAAGGCTCACCTGGAATTTTTAATTTAATGGAAATATCCATTCGTTGTTTTTCAATAATTATTAAAAATTCTGTGTAAGTAAATTTAAAAACCTGAATGATATGCCTGGTTTTCATGAAATTCTTAGTCACTAAAAGTCAACCAAAAATAAACTTGAAAGCCTAAATAAGCAAAAATCAGAAATTTAAAAGGTCTGAGATAGAACCACCAGACAGAAGATAAGGAAAGAGGAATGAGCAGCACAACGAACCAGCGAGACCTACAGGCAGTACCAGCACTGCGTCCAACAGCAGAACACAGAGTGGGTCTTCCTGGATTCTTAGAGGCAGATGGCCACAAAGTACCTTCTCTGACCACAAGGAGTGAAGTTGGCAACCGAGAACAGAGGAGAACTGGAAAATTGATAGATACGTGAAGATCCAACAATGAGCTCCAGAGCAATCAGTGACCCAAAGAAGAATCATAAGGTACGTTTGGAAATACTTAGAGACAAATGAAAACAGAGCACGACGTATCAAAACTCCTGGCATGCAGCGAAAGCAGTGCCCAGAGGGACATTCGGAGCTGTGGACTGCTACGTTAAAAAGAAGGAAGATCCTTGGTGCCTGGGTGGCTCCATCAGTTAAGGCTCTGCCTTTGGCTCACGTCATGATCCCAGGGTGCTGGGATCAAGCCCCGAGTTGGGCTCCTTGCTCAGTGGAGAGTCAGCCTCTCTCTCTTCCTCTGCCTGCTGCTCTGCCTACTTATGCTCTGTCAAATAAATAAATAAAATCTTTAAATTAAAAAAAGAAGGATCTCAATAACCTCACTTTATACTTTAAGGAACTCGAAAAAGAACACACTAAGCCCAATATATAGCTAATGGAAAGAAATAATAAATATTAGAGCAAAGGTAAACAAAATAATCAAAAAGCAAGAGGAAATCAGTGAAACCAAACATTGGTTCTTTGAGAAGATCATCAACATTAACAAACCATTAACTTAGATTCCTAAAAATTCAACCAAAATTAGTAGAATAAACAAAGCCAGTAAAGTTGCAAAATGCAAAATCAATATACAGAAATCAGTTGTGTTTCATTATGTCAATAACAAACTATCTGAAAAAGAAATTAAGAAAACAATCACATTGACAATTGTGTCAAAAAAATAAAATGCCTAAGAATAAATTTAACCAAGGAGTTGAAAGCAACTCCTTGGTACTGTACTCTATATTCTGAAAACTGTAAGACATTGAGGAAAGAAAAGGAAGAAGATACAAATAAATGAAATGATAGTCCATGCTCATGGCTAGAAAGAATTAACATTGTAAAATGTCTGTACTACCCAAAGCCAGCGACAGATTAAATGCAATCCCTATCAAAATTCCAAGGCATTTTTCACAGGACAAACAATCCTAGAATTTGTATGGGGCCACAAAATTTGTTATTTTTTCTGGTTTTGGTTTTTTGTTGTTTTGTTTTTTTTTTTTTTTTTTGGTGATACACAATCTAACAGGTGTGAGATATTACCTCTTACTGACTAAGCCACCCAGGCACCCCAATACTGACTATCTCTTCATGTCTGTTGGCCATCTGTATGTCTTCTTTGGAAAAATGTTTAGTTCATCTGCTCTTTTTTTTTTTTTTTTTTTTTTTTTTTGAGAGAGAGAGAGAGCACACACGAATGGGGGAGGGGCAGAGGGAAAGGAGAGAGAGAATCCCAAGCAGACTCCTTGGCAAGCACAGAGCCTAATGTGGGGCTCCACCCCACAACCCTAAGATCATGACTGAGTCTAAATCAAGAGTCAGGCACTTACCCGATTGAGCCCCCCAGAGACCCTATCCTCTGCTCATTTTCTGATCAGATGGTTTGGGGTTTTGTTACTGAGTTGTATAAGTTCTTTATATATTTTGGATATTAGCCTCTTACCCAACTGTTCTGCAAAACTGTTCCCCCATTACGTAGGTTACCCTTTCATTTTCTTTGATGTAGTCTTTCTTTTGATCAAACTTTGATGTAGTCCTACTTTTGATCAAACTTTGATGTAGTCCTAGTTGGTGACTTTTGGTTTGTACACTCTTAGTGTTAAATCCAAAAAACTCATCACCAAGACCAATGTCAAGCAGTTTCTTCCTTACATTTTCTACTAGGAGTTTTATGGTGTTTTGATTTATTTTGAGTTAATTTGTGTAAATGGTGTAAAGTAGGAGTCCACTTTCATTGTTCTGCATGTTTTCCCAGCTCCATTTGTCGAAGAGACTATCATTTCCCCATTGGATGTTCTTGGCTCCCTCATCGAATATTACTTGACCATACATGCCAGGATTTGATCCTGGGTGCTCTCTTCTGTTCCATTACTCTGTGCATCTATTTTATCCTGTTGCCATACTGTTTTTATTATTGTATAGGAATGCTACTGATTTCTGGATATTGATATTAACATCTCGCAACTTCACTAACATTGTTGATTAGTTCTAACAGTTTTGGGGGGGTGAGTCTTTGGGATTTTCTATATACAAAAGCATCTCATCTGCAAATAGTGACACTTTTCCTTAATTTGTTTCTGATTTTGGTGCTACTTATTTCTTTGTCTTGCCTGATTGGAAGTCCTCTGATCAGGACTTCCAATACTGTAACGAGTAAGAACGATGATAGTGGGCATCCTTATCCTGTTCCTGATCTTAGAGGAAAAACTCTCAGTTCTTCACCATGGAGTATAATGTTAACTATGGATTTGTATTAACTACCCTTTATTATCTTAAGGTTTGTTCCTTCTATACATGATCTGTTGATGGTTTTTACCATGAAAGGATATTGTATTCTGTCAGATGCTTTTTCTGCACTTATTGTGATGCTCATGTGACTTCTATCCTTCTCTTAATATGATGTAATACATTTATTGATTTGCATATGTTGAACCATCCTTGCATCCCAGGGATAAATCCTACACGGTCATGGTGTACAACTCTTTTAATGTGTTCTTGAATTCGGTTTGCTGGTATCTTGTTGAGAATTTTTGCATCTATATTCATCAAGGTTATATTCGTCTGTAGTTTTATTTTTCAGGGCAGTTATTTTTCTGTGGTTTGGAATAATTGTGTTTCTTTTTTTTTCCCTTGACTTTCTGTGTTGGTCTCTGTGCATTTGATAAAATGGCCACGTCTCCCTGTCCTGACAGTATGGCCTTGCACAGGAGAGGAAACTCCTCAGTCCAACCTGAGCTTCTGCTTCTCTCCCCCACTGTGGCAGTGCCCAGGCAACCTTGTTTGTTCTTAGGGGCTCCCAGAATTCAGGGTGTGACAACACCTGTTAATGTCCCAGAGCGGAGCATCTCAGTCAGCCCCTAGAGCAGGCTCCTTGGAAGCCTGTGTAACTAGTTCTCTTCGGGGACAGATTGGGAGGTGGGTGTTTCTGTCTGAGCCCTCAGCACTAAGCACCTAAGAACTGTTTCTTTGTTTGCTGTAGTTCTCTGGGACCCACAGACATAGGCTCTGCTGGCTGCCAGAGCCAAGTGCTCCAGGGGTGTATCCTCTGGGCCACCACCACCAAGACTGGGGCACCTACCAGCACCCAGGCTCTGGGGAAATCACAGTCAACCCCCAGATGTGTGCTAAACTAGCAGCCTGACCCTCAGGTCACAGCCTCTTTCAAATAGGCCTCTTTAAAGCAAGGACTGGGGGACAGGCATTTCCCTCTGCTCCCTCTGTGCTGAGCCCTGAGGGCCATGGCCATTAGAAAGGATTTGCTCCCGTCAGGTGGGTCTTGTGGACACAAGCCCACTTGGCTTTCAGTCGCAAAAGTTGAGAGAGACACTAGATGTCGGCTTCAGAACCTTTGCCCTGAGGCGGAAGCTGGAGTTGGGAGTTCTGTTTGTGTCACTGTGCCAGGGGCGGGCTTATGGTGAAAGGCTCAGCCTTGCCTGTTTGGATGTGGGTACTTCTCACGGGCCCAGCGTGTCAGAGCTCTCAGCTGGTTTCTCAGTCTGTCTCACGGGGAGTTGCTCTGGATGTAGCTGTATGTTCGTCCACAGGAGCAGGTGGGTTCGGGTGCCTCCTCTGTCACCATCTTGGACTGGAACTCCCAGTTACATATTCTTTGATGCTTGGTATTCTCAAGTTTGGTATTTACTCAGTTCTCTCAATGTTCATGATTCTTTTGTGTATTTTTTGTATTTTCATTCATTTACCCGACAAATACTTACTCATAATATTGTCGATTTGTTTTTCCTATTAAGTGGTAGGGCAGAAAAACAATAAACTCTAAATTTCAGTCAGATCCTTACTGAGGATAAGCGTACATTCCCTTCCAGCTTGCAACCAGGGCCTTCACGAGAAGTTTCTAATATTTTAACTCCTTGAACTCAAGTGTATTTGAAATGTATATAAATATTAATGGATACACTTAGTATTTTAAAAGTGAGTGTAGTAGTTAACTCCACTGGTTTTAAGCTCTCCATTGAGATTTTCTCCTCACTCAGTTATATACTTTCTCCTCTTTTAAAAATAGGTCTTAGGAGCGCCTGGGTGTTTCAGTGGGTTGGGCCTCTGCCTTCGGCTCAGGTCATGATCTCAGGGTCCTGGAATCGAGTCCCGCATCAGGCTCTCTGCTCAGCGGGGAGCCTGCTTCCCCCCCTCTCTCTGCCTGCCTCTCTTCCTACTTGTGATCTCTGTCTGTCAAATAAATAAATAAAATCTTTAAAAAAATTTTTCTAAAAAAAAAAATTGTTATTTGGGGGAACATAGTGCCTGTCATATAAGAGAAATTTTATGGGTTTACATGAAAAGATGTTCAACATTACTCATCACCAGGGAAATGCGAATCAAAATCACAATAACACCTGTCAGAATGGCCAAAATCAAAAACACAAGAAGCAAGTGTTGGTGAGGACATGGAGAAAAGGAAACCATCATGCACTGTTGGTGGGAATACAGACTGGTGCATCCACTGTGGACAGCAGGATGGAGGGTCCTTAAATGCACCCCTGTGTTTATCACGGTGTTATTTACAAGAACTGAGTTATGGAAACGACCCAAGTGTCCACTAACTGATGAATGGATGAAGAAGATGTGGTGTAGACGCACAATGGGATATTACTCAGCCATCAGAAAATGAAATCTTGCCATTTGCAATGACGTGGATGAAACTAAAGCATATTATGCTAAGTGAAATTAGTCAGAGAAAGACCAATGCCATATGAGCTCACTCATATGTGGAATTTACAAAACAAATGAACAAGGAAAAAGCAAAACAAAACAAAAAACGAAAACCACCTGACTCTTAACTCTAGAGAACACATTGGTGGTCACCAGAGGGGAGGCAGGTGGGTGGGGGAAAGAGGCATATGGGATGGGGATTAAGCAGTGCGCTTGTGAAGAGCATTGTATAGATGTATACATTTATACAATGTATAGAATTGTTGATTCACTATATTGCACACCTGAAACCAATATAACACTATATGTTAGCTGTACTGGAACTAAAAGAAAATAAATCAAATGACAGTACAAAGCGAACAAAGGAAAAAGGAATTTCATGTGTTCAGTTGAATCAGTAAATCCTTCACTTGACTATATAGCTCATGAGGTCATGAGTAGTAGTAGCATGAATGTTTTCTCAGAATAATCAAATCAGAAGGAATGAGCAGGCAAACAAAAACAGCATTTTATATCAGAGTGAAAACAACAGAGTAATTATTATGGGTGAACCAGCAAGAAGTAAATCTTTAGAGTCATCATGCCAAAAATAGCTAACATGTATATATAATTTTAATTAGGTATTTTCACCAGGATAACATCTTTAGGAGGAAAAATTATAAGTTAGAAACTGCGTTCAATAAGCACAATTTTGTATTTATGATTCCGTGAACACACTGTGTTCAAGTTTCCATGCTAAACACGGTCTTCAAAGATTTTGAGAAGACACGAACATCTTTAAAAAATATAAATATAAAATATAAATAACAATATAAAGATAATGTAAACATAATAAGGCCACAACCCAAGAGATAATATCAGGTCATTTATAATCACTTCTCAAACAGTGGTTATAAACAATCCATCAGTGTGGATGTGACAGGACTGAGGCTTCCTAACGGCTGGACTGTGATGAGGACTTGAAAGTATGCCTTGGGATTTCAGGCATAAGGGAAGGATGGGAGCCAAACCCCAGAGACAAGAACATTTAAGGAGTGTGGAGAAAATGCAGAAGGAAGCAGTCTGGCTACAGTCTGGCTACAGGGTAATCCTGGAACGGAGAGGACACTGGGGAGGGAGGTTGGGGTCAGATTTTATTGGCTGGTCCAAAACTTTGGGCCTTATCCATGGGCGATCATTTCTATAGAAATTCACCAAATACTTTTGAGCAAAGGCGTCATCAAGATACGTGCTGGGTTCAGAATAGCATTTTGTCAGCTGTTCATGACGGTACCTTTCTCCCGGCAGCCCAGGCATAGTTTAAAGCCCCTCCATCCGACCAGCCTTGCTTCAGAATCCCGTTAGTTCCATCGGGCTGGTTGGTGTATCTGCAATGAAAAGGTTCAGTCATTTTCTTGGAGAAGGAAATAGGATATAACATTTTCTGTGTGAAAAAGAAATCAGAAAATGATGAATTTTCATATGCTGGGCTGGTACAAAAGCCTGCTGAGGAAAGTGACCTTGTAAAGACAAGCTGGAGTATAAAGGAATCCTTTATCCGCTGACTACGTTTTTAGTGTTAACATAGCCCATCTCCCCAGGAAGATTTTCCAGGCTGTGGATATGAAGTGGCCACCACTGTATTTATATAAATACAGTTAAAGTGACAGTTAAACTCTTGAGGCCAAATGAGAATAGTAGTGGGTCCCAATGATGAATGCATTGTCTTTCAGGTTGAAGAACATCTCCTGTTTCTGCAGGGAGCCTACAAAGACATGGTTGTGCAAAAGCAACTCTTAGGCGACAGGAGGAACCTGGCCACGAGGCGCCTGCAGTGTGCGTCTGTTCTCCTCACCGCGCTGGAGGAGGAGAAGGCATGACTCTCGGGGGCTCTGTATCTCCTCCAGTAATTCCTTGGGGCTCCACAAGCCCCAAGATGCTGTTTTCACCCAGGGTTGTATCACGGGCCTCCTGAAGCTATAATCCAGTTATCATCCAGTTCTTTTTTATTGAGATCAGGAGACACTCTTGATAAAAATAAAGGCGTTCTGGTCAAGTAGTTCCTAAAACGGGCGACAGACTGCCAAGGATCCGACATGACTCTCTTGCTCCCCAGACCTCAGCTCTCCAGTCTGATGACGTCCACAGTGAACCTGTCACCGAGCTTTCCCTGTGAAGCACAGGGACAACCCAAGCCAAATGCATAAACCAGGGGTGGCTAACAGGGATGAGATGTCAGAAGGGAGAAGAATAGGATATTCTGTTGTCAATCCTCAGACCTCTTTTGTCCCTTTTTTAAAATTTCCGCTGATCTTTAAACTTCAACTTCGTGGTCTTAAAACGAAGTCAGTGGCTTTTACTTTACAGGAGATTGAAAGGGTCAAATGAGATTTTCAAAGAAAAATGCCTGTTAGACATGGAAGGATTCAATACATATTGGTCACGATTATTACACAACACCATTAATAATATAATGAATTGTTGTTTTAAAGATTACCCTGCTCCATGACACAAAGGACTTGACATGGCTATTGGTGCTAACAAATATGACACTGTTGACAAATCCAAGAATAGGACTCACGTTCCCTGTAGAAAACTGTTTGTTTTATATCATCGTTTACTAATTTTAATGCAAACACACATGAGATCAGTAATAGTAATAGCAATGCTAGATCAAGTTGGAGACCACGAATATCTTAAATGTTTCATAACAATGTATTTTATGTCAAATGGTAAGAACTCATTTTTATTTAACATTTAGACTCGATGGCAAGAAACAATCGATCAAATAGACAAGAAGTTGGAAGGAATTTGGGGCGACATGCTTATTTCAGCAGCGTGCATTGTCTACAGTGGAGTGTTAACAGCAGAATTTCGCCAGTTAATTGTGAACAAATGGAAGAATCTTTGCACCAAAAACAACATTCCTTTGTCTCCTAACTTTTCCTTAATTGAAGTCATGGCACAGAAGCATGAGGTAGTAATGTATTTCTATTATCCAGTTAAGTGGCTGCTGTTGGTTTGAATTTTGGGTGTGAGTATTGTGGGGGTTTTTTGTTTGTTTGTTTGTTTATGGGAATCTTTTCCCCAAATTGTTTTGATAAAGGAAAACACTGAAATTTGTTCTGTGTCTTTAAAAAAAAAGTTTTTTTTAAGATTTTATTTATTTATTTGACAGACAGATCACAAGTAGGCAGAGAGAGAGAGGAGGAAGCAGGCTCCCTGCTGAGTGGAGAGCCCGATGCGGGGCTTGATGCAGGGCTCCATCCCAGGACCCCGGGATCATGACCTGAGCCGAAGGCAGAGGCTTTAACCCACTGAGCCACCCAGGCACCCCCCACCAAAAAAAATTTTTTTTAATTACAGTTCTCATGCCTCAGCTAGTTACATCTCTTATTTCTCATCCTCTGGGCAAAAGTCACAGAAAATCCTCTTACTCGTTGTAATCCTACTGCCCAGCCCTAATAAATATTTATGTCCCAGAAGCCCCTTTCATTAATAAAACTGATGAACTCAGGGCATCTCAGTGGCTCAGTCAGTTAAGCATCTGGCTATTGATTTTGGGTCAAGTCATGATCTCAGGGTTGTGGGATCAGGCCCTCGCTCCCTCTCCCACTGCTCCTCCCTGCACTCGCTGGCTCTTTCTCTCTAAAAATGAATAAATAAAATCTTTAAAAAATAAAATAGGTGAAGTTACTGAGCCACAGGTAGTATTCTTAGAAAGAACTAAAAATATAGATGTCACATTTATCAATAAATAGTTATTGTCTAGCTATCTATGTTGAGGGGATAAAAAAGAAATACACTTTTTTTTATTCATCCCCTAAGAGTAATTTTAGATTGATTCCCCCATGATAACCCAACTTAAACTGACCATCCAGTCTACAAAAAGTCTCAGAAGCAAATACTGGCTTCTCATTTTCATAGTGCTCGTAACCAACTTGAACCTAAATATATCAATAATTACATTACATGTAAGTGGTCTAAAAGGTCCACTTTAAAGGGTAAGATTCTAAGATTATATAAAAATATAAACCAAAGCACAAAACAGAAACCATAAGTTATTTATTTAGAAAGGACCTATCTAAAACATAAAGGTCGACAGTAAAAAAAAAAAGTGGGGGGGGACTTACCACAGATTACCAAAAAAGGGCAAAATAGATTTTAAGGTAAGAAAGGATTACTAGAATTAAATAAGTTTATGTTACAATAAGAATCGGTCTAAGTCTCCAAGAATGTTTTATCAATTCTGAATTTATTTTTACCTAATAATCAGACTTAAAATAATTTATAAAGCACACATTAAAAGGATCACAGGTAAAAATGGACAAATCTACAATCATAGTGAAAGATCTTAACACTTCTTCCTGTAGCTCATAGGAAAAAAAAAAAACACACACAAAAATCAGTAAGAATAGAGATTCAAGCAGTATCATCAACAAAAAGACTTCATAGGCATACACGGCAGCCTACACCTGAAACTTACACATTCTAAGCTAGCACATGTAGAACACTGCCAAAACTGACCGTATAACCAACCATAAAAAGATTTCAACAAATGTTGATGGACGGAAATCACAGAGCATGTTTTCTGTCCAAAAGACAAGCCAGAAGTGAATAATTAAAAGTTTCTTTGAAAATCCCCATATTTCTGGAAATTAGGACATCTACTCCCAAACTAACCACAGGTCAGAGAAGAAATCAGAATTGAAACAATGAAGCATCAGTCAAAAAAGTTTGTCCTTGGAGACTAGAAACATGACAAAGAGATATCCACCAGCTCCACTTGTATCTAACACCCTGGCAGAGATCCTAGACAGTGCAATAAGGCAAGAAAAGTAAATAATACTAAGATTGGAAAAGAAGAAAAAAAAAAAAAAACAGAAATTCCTCCAGATAAGTACCTAGAAAATCCAAGAGGCTTTGTAGGTATATCATGAGAATTCATAAAGGTGTAGTAAAGTTTCTCAGAGTTTCTGGAATTAAAGTCAATACACAGAAGCTGACTGCATTTCTCTACACCAGCAACAAACAGGGTGTACAGTATTTGTAGACACCATTTATCACAGCATCAAAACGAATCCACCCAGAAGTTGTGTAAAACCTACAGGAACAAAGCTATGAAATACTATTAAGATGAATTTTAAGAAACCTAAATAAGTGAAGAGTTATGCCATGTTTATAATCTGAAAGACTCAGTATCCTGAAGCTGCCAGTTCTTCCCAAATGGGTCTGTATTCCCAGTGTAATCCCAGTTAGCATTCCAGCAGGTAGGAGTGCAGGTGTGTGTATGTGTCTTACCTGACAAACTGAGTCTGAAAGTTATAAGAGAAGGTGGAGAGCCAGTGTGTCTAAGATGTTGATGAAGAACAAGCTGGAAGGACTTGCTATATCAAATATCAACATTTAGGACATTTAGTTAGGACAGTGGAATTATTTATCCAGGGTGTCCCAGCACAGGACTAACACCACCACCAATGGAGCAGAACAGAGAGCCCAGGAACACACCCACACGTACGTGGACATCTGATTTATAACAAAGCTGATACTACAGTTCAATAAATAGTGTTAGGTGATTGGATATCCAGAAGCAAAAAAAAAAAGAAAGAAAGAAAGAAAGAAATTTGATCCTTACCCCACATCATATATAAAAATTCAATTGCAGTTGAACCGTGGACCTAACTATGGAAGGAGAATATGTTTATGACCCTGAACACTGATTTTTTTTTTAAGCAGAACTAACCATAAAGGAAAACATTAATTGAAGTACATTAAAATTTTGGCTTTCTGTTCATCAAAAGAAACAGCTCGGACAATATAAAGAGAAGTCAACAAATAGAAGAGAATATTTGCAATAAAAAGAACTACTACCAGTCAGTAAGCATAAGACATACAAGCCAGTAAAGTAAATAATGGGCAAGAACCTTGAACAGGCGGCTCACAAAATCACCAATAAACATTTGAAAGGTGCTTAACCTCATTACTCATGAGAGAATGAAAGTTAAATCTAAAATGAGATATCACAACACATCAGCCAAAAGGACTAATATTTAAAAGACCAATAATATTAAGAGTTCACATGGATATGGAGTAACAGAAATGCTTGTGCCCTCTCTCTCTCTGTCTTTCTCTAACAAATAAATAAATAAAATCCTTTTTAAAAATACTAAAATCATCTTAGAAAACTGATTTTAGCTATGACTATTAAAAATACATATCCCTAGGGCACCTAGGTGGCTCAGGCAGTTAAGCATCCGACTCTTGATCTCAGCTCGGGTCTTGATCTCAGGGTCATGAGTTCAAGCCCCACATTGGGGTCCCTGCTGGGCATGGAGCCTACTTAAAAAAAAAAAAAAATACCCCATGACCCAATATTCGTAGGTGCTTACCCATAAGAAATGAATATATAAGTTGATCAAAAGAATGTAACAGAATGTTCATTGTAGCATTATTCATAATAGCCCAAAACTTGAGAATGCTCACCATTGAGATATGTTCACCAACTTGAGATATGTTCATCATATCCATTCACCAGTAGAATGGATAAATAAATCTAAGTGTGTTCATAAATATAGCAGTGAGATTATATAAATACAGTTATAAAACCTTTTATCTGAAGTTCCAAAATCAGCAAAATGAAATCCGAACACTTAGGAACACATACTTCGGTAAAACACTGAAGAAAAACAAGGCAGTCAGGAGAATGATTGGTTTTTAAAACATAAACTCTTGGGTCAGAAGTTTGATTCTGTCCCCGCGTGGACCTTGGCTCTCCTGCACCTGTAATCGGATGCAAGCGGAGCTACTCGTGGGTTTCAGGGTTCTTCATCCCCTCTCCAGTTTCCTCTTGTGCGGACTTCAAGAGCGGGCAGCTCTTCACAGGCTCAGACAAAAAACTTCTTCCCTTTCCTTTAAAAAATGACAAGTATCCTTGGCTTCTCTGTGGGATGCCCTGCCGCCTTTCACTGAACTGTCCCTGGGTCCTGTCCCTTCTCTGACCTTCGTGAGCCTTCCTGGCTTCTTCTTCCCAACCTGCGGGTACTGCCGCCAAGCCCGGGCTGCAGGCAGAGCCTCTGTAAGGATGAGAATTTATCAGTGTTGGAGTCAGCGTCTGAGTCACACCATGGGTCAGCCTCTTCCTCCGACAGTCTGACCATGGGCAGACTCCAATTCCTCCTCCCGAGAAATGAGGGTTGTTATCACAATCTAACCAGATAATGTACGTGTGTGCTTGGCAGGTGGTGAGTGTGCAACAGGGTAGCTGGAAGTACCTCGGTGTCACTCTGTGTTCTTGCAAGTTTCATACGTGACTCAAGTCCAAGACCCTTGGGAACAGGATCCCTCTCTTACAGTTATCTGTCTCCCGTAACATCTTTGTTGGGATGGGCATTCGTCCTTCCTGATGAACAGAAAAGTGTCAATTAGTGAATACTCCTCTAACCCAAAATATCTTATCCCAATGTTTTAAATTGTTCATCTCCTTAACCCTTTTAAGGAGTATTGGATTTTTCTAAAGGCAGTGATACTGAAGAGGGGAACAAGCGTGTGAGACCGAGAAGTAACAATGCTGTCGTTCCAGATTGGCCTGTGGCACTCTCAGGGGCTCCCCCTTGGTCAGTACTCAACTGAGAACGCTGTCCTGATCAAGAACAGCCTGCAGTGGCCCCTGCTCATTGACCCGCACAAGCAAGCCCATGGCTGGATCCGGCGGATGGAAGGGCCCAGGCTGCAGGAGCTCTCCATCCAGGACAGCGGTTACATCCAAGAGATTGAAAATGCCATGAAAACAGGAGGGAGCGTCCTCCTGCAGGTACTGGGGCACTGGGCCCACTCCCTAAGTCCACACAGCGGACATACATACCCCGTGCCCTGAGAAACTAGAGCTCGGAGTTATAGGTAACAAACAACCACAGGCGCCTGGGGTTGAGCATCTGACTCCCAGTTTCAGCTCAGGTCATAATCTCGGGGTCATGGGATCAAGCCCTGTGTTGGACTCTGCACTCAGTGGGGAATCTGCTTGGAGGGTCAGTCTCTCCCTCTCCCTCTGCCCCACCCTGCCTTGTGCATGTGCTCTCGCTCGCTCTCAAAATACATAAACATTTTTTTAAAAATAATGAATAAAGTGACTTTTCAGTGTACTCACACATCAGGGTTTCTTTGTTGTCCAAATACTAACAGGATTTACTTTTTATTTTTCTTAGAGAAAAGAAAGAGTGGTGGGGAGGGGCAGCTAAGATAGAGAGAGAGAGAATCTCAAGCAGACTTCCCACTGAGCACAGCCCCACACAGGGCTCAATCCCACGACCCTGAGATTGTGATATGAGACTAAACCAAGGGTCAGACACTCAACCGACTGAGCCACCCAGGCTCCCCAGATACACATTTTTAAATGCTCTGTCTTTTCAACTGATTTATTTGTTATAAGACGAACTTTTTATGTCTGTCTGTTGGGTTTTTCAGAATCTCCCTGAGATGTTAGCTCCAAGTTTGAAGGCAATTTTGAAGAAGGATATCCATCAGAAAAAAAGAGGACAGTATTTCATAAGGGTTGATGACTCTGAGATTGAATACAATTCCAAATTTAGGTAAAGTCTCTCACAGTGAAATTGAGTCAGATATTTGTATTTTTTAAGACAAATATTACTGAAGGACTGTATTTGAGTGCTGGTAAGCTTCTCCTGGAGGAAAAAGTGAGATTGCATTTGAATGTTCTGTTCATTTGTGTTTCCAGTTGTACTCATCAGTACAGGGAATGGAGAACTGACTTTTCTTTCTTTCTTTCTTTCTTTTTAAAGATTTTATTTATCTATTTGACAGACAGAGATCACAATTAGGCAGAGAGGCAGGCAGAGAGAGGGGTAAGCAGGCTCCCTGCCAAGCAGAGAGCCCGATGAGGGGCTCAATCCCAGGACCCTGAGGTCATGACCTGAGCCTAAGGCACAGGCTTAAGCCACTGAGCCACCCAGGTGCCCCAAGAACTGACTTTTCTTTATCAAGTTTTCCAAACCAGTGTTTTTCATGCTATTCCTGATAAGACCCATGGGTCCAGAGGGAGTCCCAGAAGGTGTGCAAAGCCTGGCCCCACTTGATCCACAAGAACTCCAGTCGATCTGTTTGCCTAACATTTTATTTCAGCAGGAAAAGCTGCTGTTCCTTTAAAAAAACAAAATCCATATTGGATATCCGGAGCAGAAAGAGATTCTGCCTGGGCAGATAAAAACGCTGTATCCATGTTCCCAGCAGTAAGGGACCTTCCAGAATACACCCCCCACCCGCAACCCTCCCACCCGCCAACGTCACAAAGCTCTTTTAGAGAGTCGGAGCTAATTATCACAAAAATATAATTCCTCAGGGAATAAGACATTTGTGTGGCCAGGCGTGTTCACGCTGCCCTTGACTTCCCAATGGGCAACCCACTGTGCGAGCAAGGCATCAGCAAGGGGAGCTGGAAGGTGAGTTTACTGGTCTCCAGCCCAAGCACTCCCCAGCCTTACAGGGGCCCTAACACGCACAGTGCTCTAGTGGTCAGTGGGTCCTCGCCCCGGGCCAGGCTCTGCAGCCTTGCCCCTCACCAGCCTCCCTCCTTCTTGAAAAGTATGTTCCTCAGAACAACATTCTAGGGTGTCGTTCGGAAAAGGGACCCCACACTTCTTAAAAGCACTAGGTTAAACAAACAGGATTCTTCCTCCAAGGACCCAAAACTTCCTTATGTGGCAAAGCCCCACCCTCCACCCCCCACCCCCGGGCTCAGCATTCCTCAGGACACCCTCTCTCGAGGAACGTTACTGCTTGAGCAACAGCTCTAGGGAAAGCTAATGAAGTAACATTTTGCCAAACAGCCCACCTGGTACACGTGTTTGGTTGTGTGGTTGAGGAGGTGGGGGGTGGGGGGCACTCCTGTGGAGGGCAAACTGGACACGGGTACCCCCTCGGTCACTGTGTGGCCATGGGATGCGAGAGTCTTATTGAACCTCTCTGAGCCTCAGTTCCACCCTATAAAATGGGCTGAGGAACTGTCCCTGCTGGGTTGAGTTGCTGGGGAGACTGAGCAAGACCCAGAATCACTCTTGACCCTTCCCCCCCTCACCGTACCAGCCCACTCCAGACTCAACATGCAAACTGGTCTCCAGACTTCCTTCTTCCCCAAAACCTTCCACCCCAGGTTACTCTCCAGGCGGCAGCAGGAATGATCCCTTTAGAGAAGGCCAGCCTCCCTCTACTCACACCCGCCCCAGGGCTCTCAATCACTCTCACTCAAACACTGCAGCGCTGACGACCCTTAAGGGTGGGTCAGAGCCCCTGCCAGCTGGCGCTCTATCTTCCTCTGTCCGGATGCTTCCACCAAACATAGCAGGGACTCATCTACGCTTGTATTTTGTGAAGCTGTAAATTGTACTATATTTACACGGTATGAAGTGAGAGCCTCTCCTGTGTACCAGGCTGAACCACACTAAAGATTAACCTGGTTTACTTCCAAGAACTATTGTTTCCGTTATTTAATAAATTAATTTCATTTTTTCCCTTTGCAGCATCTTTGACCAACTGGTGCCTTTCTCATTCTCTAGGTTATATATATCTACAGAAATCGACAACCCCCACTTTCCTCCGCCGGTGTATAACTTTGTTACCATGATCAACTTCACGTTAACATTCCAAAGTTTGCAGGATCAGCTCCTATCTACCATACTAACTCAGGAAGTTCCTTACTTAGAAAATCAGCGTTTGCAGTTACTAGCGAGTATTTCCCTTGATGCTATGACCCTTGAAGAACTAGAGGAAAGAACGTTGAATGTACTGCAGAACGCACAAGGTCAGTACAGGTCTTTAGTGACGTTAGGAAACCTTTGCGTACCTCTGGGAAGGATAGAACAAAGGCTCTAGGAACCACATTCTGAATTGGTACCAAAAATAGCAGATTCGTTTTTCCACCAAATAACTGATTAATGTGGGTGAAACACCCCATTTCTAAAAGTAAAACATTGTGGATGTTGATGTTTCTATGTTCCTACCTGGGCTTGAGCTTATAACCTACAACATTGGCCATGAGATCATCACATTAAGATGAGAAGAATCTCACGGAGATCACTCTGTCCTATATCTGACATCCATTATGTATCAAGTTAGAACGTAGAGACCATAGATGAAGTTTTCCCCAAGCATGAATAATTAAAATATCCCAGGACAGAATCCAGTGACTTACTCAGATGTGTCCCATTAAAATATGGTGTTTATTAAAATAGCAATAGGAATTATTTTCCTCCTCAACACAAGAAACATCTAAGAAACCACAGTTTTTAAATTTTAACAATATAATTTCTAAACAACTAACTCCAGAGCATGATAAGTTCTGGGGTGTACTGACCTATCTGGATATCTAGTTTCCACATACAGGGTGAGGATCCCCCAATGCTAACAAGCAGTGCTCAGACAAGGGGTGTCCTACAACTCAACCCCATCCTGACATGATCTACCCAGAGAGGCGTCCGATTCGCCTCCCCTTAAGGTTTCAGTGCGACAAGACAGCCCCATACCCACAGACGGGTTCCAGAGAGAAGTTCCAGCAAAGCCTGTCCTGAGGTTTGATTAGGTCGCTAACAGACTAGAACTCAAGACACCTGTTTGCTCACCAGATTACTGGTCTCCTCTGAAAGGATGAACCCGGAACAGCCAGGTGAAAGCAATGCATGGGGCCAGGTGGGGGAGATGGAGGGGGCTTCCAGGCTAACCCTCTGGTGGGAGTCACTGTCTTAGAAGGAGACTAGCATCACTACATTAACATAACAAAAGACGCTTTCTCACACACACACACACACACACACACACACACCCTATTCAGAGCTCTAGGTCAGAGATGGGGAGGAAGACCTCACAGTAGCACAGCTCTCAACTCTCAACTTGTCTGTGATCAGATACTTTCTATCTAGCGGTAGACTGCCATTCTCACTTATCTTAACTTTGACCTGGGTCGGGGGAGGCTTGAAAGTCTCTCAGATGCTTTCGTTCCCTCTTAAGGATCTGACTGTATGCCTTCCTATTGTAATTACACCTTACACTCTATTCCTGTGTAACACACGGCTGAGCCATGCTTCCGTTCATGACAAGACGAGGACAAGGCTGCGTGGACCAGGATGTCACAGCTGTTTCTCTGGGAAGGTTGGAATGAATGATCACCCCTTAGGGAGCAAACCCAGGGCACACAGGGATGTGGGTCTCACAAGACTGGAGAGTATAGCCTCTCCTGTTCTAGGAACCACTGTATGACAAATGTCATGTTTTGTTGTGACTTTTGCCTAAATTGAACAGAAGATAGATTTAATAAGATAAAGGAAAGTTGTTTGTGATAAGACCCATCAGCACTGGAAGCTCTCATACACCTTTGGTGCCGATGCCCTACCAGCGGTGCCTCATGGGAGAGTCAGATTTTTTTTAAAGACTAACCTTTTACTAGTGGTAGTTATAATACAAATGGTTCTTGGAAAAAACTAAATAGATTCCTGGAGCGCTTTCTGTAACACCTGCTCACCAAACGAACTGCCTCTCCAAGTATCAAGCCTGAGCGAGTTTGCAGTCCTTGCCAGGAGCATCTGATGAAACGGTATTCCACTAGCCCATCGTCAGACTGGAAGCCGAGACCTGGATAAGTGTCTCCACCCATGTTAGATGGCAGGATCTCCGAGCCCAGAGCTTGGAGTCCACGCCAGCATTGATAGGAATGATTTAAATAAACCAGGTCCAGGGAGAAAAGGCAGTGGTCAGGGGTGCCGGAAGGTTTGCTCACTTTCCCTAATGACTGTAGGAATAAGTTACTCAGCTGAGCCTCTCTTTTCTAAATCTAAACAATCCCACCTTTGAAGGCTTTATTTAATAGCATGTCTTTGGAGGGCTGTTTATTTTTATGAATAGTGAAAACACTGGCGTGGCTATAATAAGAGAGAGAGTCCATACAGATAAGAAGAAAAAATGGGAAAATGATCATCTCCTTCTATTACATTTGGATATTCAAGGGGGAAAGATAAATGTTAACTGAGATCAAAATGATAGATGTTTTCTATTATCCCCTGGCATTGCTACTCATGAACAGTTTCCTCCTCACCCCCACTACCTCCCTCTTGAAAGTATCTCTTCCAAACTGTGAACCCAAACTCAGGGGAAAGAAATTAAAGAGTAATATAAATTTTGAATGTACTTAAAACACTGTAATTTATTATAGTTTCAGGACCAGAAAGGTCCTGGCCTTACAAGTGTCTTAGGTATCAGAATGAGAGGAACATTTGCCATTTCTCCACTTAATGACTTCTGCCCTTTTCAGAATGTCCTCCTGCAAAATAAAAGCCAACTCCCTTCCTAGGCATTCCATGCTCTCCCAAGTCGTAATGAAAATTGTGTTTTAAAGATAAGATTTGAGTTTTGCAAAGAGGAGGTATTAAAAGCAGAGGTTAGTCAGGTATAAAGTAAAACAATTTTAATTTGTCCATGGCTGAGATCAATTAGCACAGAATATTTATTAAATTTTCTTGAATAAGGAGTACCTTCCTCTGAGCCAAGAATTAGAACTGGTAGACAGGTTTCTTGGAAAGTGTGATACTTAAAACATCTCTTCACAACAAACCCTTTTGGGAAAAGAGGGGGAAGTGCCTGCCACAAGGGAAGGAAAACAGTGTGCTATGTGTTCTTTTGATTATGTTACGTGTGTCTAGATTGTTGATTCCAATTCCAATCCTAAGAAGATATGGATTCTGTAACTGGTTTAGAATTCTGGGGTGGAAACATTCTGGAACCATGATACTTGATAAATTCTCCTCAAAGGATTATAGCCTGGGAAAGAGTTGTTATTCTGGAAGTCTGGCCTGTTATATGGTGAAGCTGAGCTTTTAAGAGTACTAGGGAAAAATAAAATCTAATAATTCTAACAGAAAAAGACTCCTCGATTTGGTGCATGTTTTTTCCTCCCCTTTCCCAAGTTCTAGTAACATAGGTCATCCTTACTCTCTTTGTAGTATATCTTCGGTGCAGCTCTCCGCTCCCCGTGGGAGTGGTGGGGTGGGGTGGGGACTCAGAAGTCGCCCACAGCGAGGTCCTGACATTACTAAAAAGCGTCACTAAAATCAATCAGAATATGGTATCCAGGTCAGGGCATGTGATAATTCCATCATTCCTTACAGTGATCATATGAAGCTGTGTTTAGTTCTTGATACGGATATAATTTTTAAAGGTTTTTGGTGAGGTTTGGTGGGGTCCAGAGCCCACGGCCAGGAAAGAATTCTTGAGACGTCTCTGGTGCAAAATGGTGGTTTTATTAAAGCAAAGGAACAGGATCCGCAGGCAGAAAGAGCTGCTGTCCTGGGATTGTGAGGAGCAACTGGTTCTGTACCTTGGCAGTTGTGGAAAGTAGAGCTAAGGAGAGTCCAGAAAGGATTTTCATATGCTGAAGAAGACCCTCAGGACACTGGAGGCCTTGCCATTGTCAAAACAACGTTGTTTTTTCCTCCAGCAAGGCATCAAGGTGAAGACAGAACTTTCTGGAGGAAGCTTACATGCAGCCTGCCTCAAATCTTCTGCAGTGGGCTGCAGGTTATAAGGACAATTAATGGTATCTGTGTTTCTTTCTGCCTTTGTCACACTTTAAAGAGGGCTCTTTTCAAACTAACGTGCTCGGGGTAAGCATCAAGGATAGTGAGGAGTCTATAAATCATACCATTAACCAAAGCACTTGAGGAAAATGGGAATGTTCATAAAATAGTAGTTTATAATGGAAATAGGAGAACCGTCTTAAATATTTGAGGAGAGAATTACTTTGTTTCTGAAGCAGCACTTTTTTTCAAAAGGTAAGTTTCAACCTGTTCATGGAGTGAGAAATCAATTTCGTTGGTCATTACCAACTTTATTGTTTAGTAAAATAGAAAACCATAGAAAATATCAGAGTTCACGTGCTATTTTCTGGAAATTTTGTCTCCTTGTCTGTGTGGATGGTGGGCCATTCCTTATGACGGGTTGGCTACTTATCATGTGCTTATAAAGAAAATAGCATCCACCCCATTAAAGTAATATAAAGAAGAGATTGCGGGGGGGCATGTGTGCTCTGAACCCAATTATTCAGAAATACGACCGGTCTTCATTTAGCGACCCATTGCCTGCATGAAACCACCAAAAAACCAGAAGTCAAAAACTTACAGAAAGATTTCAGAAAGAAGGAACAGCATTTAACTTCCTGTGGGTTTTATTTAAATTCATTTTTTTGTTGTTTGTCTTTAGAATGTGTGTTAGATGATGAGGAAACGGTAGACATCTTAAGAAACATCAAAATGAATTCAAATGAAATTTCAAAGCGCATCAGAGCAACAGAAAAAGCAGAAAGTAAGATCCAAGAGACGCGCATGCACTATCTCCCCCTGGCCACCCGGGGCGCCCTGCTCTACTTCCTTGTGGCCGGCCTTGCCCGGGTCAGCTGCGCGTACCAGTTCTCCCTGGACTGGTTTCGCCAGGCGTTCCTTCTAGCAGTCGTCTCCGGAAGCAAAGAACGGGAAGAGCCTGACCCCAGACCCCAGAAGACCCTTGATACTACAGACCTCTCAGAAGAACCCAAGTTAGAAAGGGAGGAAAATATCTCCCAGAAACATCTTAAAAATTCAATCGAAGTGTTGACCAGCAGTATTTTTAAGGTGAGACATCCTTGCACGTGTATTTTGCACATGGATTCAATGGAGCTGGGCTGGTCTAACGCTCCATTTTCCCTCTAGGTGGTCTCTCCAGCTCTGTTTAACCAACATAAACTCTGCTTCTCCTTCTGGCTCTGCATCACAGTCCTGCAAAATGATGCTAATGGAGGTGATGAAGCCAGATCCCTACCAGAGGAGGAATGGGACCTCTTCCTACATTCTGCCCTATTGATAAATAGTAAAGGTGTGATGCCCCAGGCCAAACTTAATAGTAAGTAAAAGGTACTGCTCTGGGTTCCAGAAAAAGCCATGAAAAATGTTTCCCTGAAAAACACGGAGAGATTTTTAAGGTGTTCCAAGTTGGTGCTTCTGTTTGGGTTGAACTAAAAGCAGCTTGAGGTCAGGTGTGACATTTAAGTCACTGCTGTGTCCTTACACGTTGAGCACACGATTGGTACTCAGTAATTGCTGGATGAATGAGTAAATGGCATTTGCTGAGGTTATTGTAATCCTAGTCTATACAGAATGCCCAATGCTAGACTTCAGGGACACGTGGACGTGTGCGGAAGCACACACGGGCGCACACACGTTGATTAAATACCAGCTGGAGTGAAACTTTGCCCCCCTTCACTGTAGTCACCCGGAGTGTCTTAGGAAAATTCCCAGAAAGTTTGAACCACAAAACCACACTTGTTCAAAATGATGAGGCAGAAAGAACTACATGTTGGATCTGTTCAAATCCTCCTGCGTCGTATATTTTTAAGTGTATTTATTTTTTTAATTGTAAAATACACATAACATAGAATGTACCTTTTTCACCATTTTTAAGCATCCAGTTCAGTGGTGTGAAGTACATTCACATTGTTATTCTGTGTCGTAATTTTAAGTCACAAAAATATATAAAGCTAAAGGTAGTCTGACATTCTCACTGAGGAGGAAAGGTGGTGGCTTGGAGTAGTAGCCTTTGCCCCGTGTTCTGAGAATATTAGTAAACAGTAAAGTCAGAATGGAAATCTCAAAGAATTGCTCTGGAAAGATACCAGACATTGGGATAGTTTTGTTGTTTGTTTGTTTTTATTTCCACCAAAGCCTGGTATACAGTAGATGTTTGGTAAATGATTGTTGAGTCAGTAAATGCTCTTGGGAGTTTACTAAGATTCTTTGGCTTGCCAAAAACAGAACAATGACTCACTGTCTTAAACCAAAATAAAAATAAAAATAAAAACGTTTTGAAAGATTCTGGGGTAACTCAGAAAACAGCAAGGAAAATGAATGAGCACCAACGTGAGACGAACCAGCGACTACTGTTAACTCAACATCTGGCAGCTCTCGGGCCCTGGGCCTACCTGTCAGACTCCGGGTCTCCAGGAGGGTGGGCCTAAGCGCTGTCAGGACTCTACTCCTGAACCACCCACCTGCGACCAGGGGATGAGGTCACGCAGCACAAAAGCCAGCCCACAACGCATCCACTGCACTTAGAAGCTTAAAAACATCCCCAGTATGTTTTAAGAAACAAAAACAACAACAAAAATGTAATAGCTTCCATTTTTTTTATTACACAAGCAGTTTGTGTTTATTAAACCATTCCAACCTACAGATAAGAAAAAAGTAAATAAATCTCCTGTAATTCCACAATCCAGAATTAATCACTAGTAATATTTGTGTGTGTTTTCCCTCCATACATATATACTTGACAAACATGCATGGAGGACTATTCTTGTATATTCTTTCGGGTGACTTTGCTATACAGACTTCCTTTTTTCCAAATTAATAACATATCAAAAGTAGCTGCCTATGTCAGTAAATATACTTAAGACTTTGTAATGTCTGCACAACATTCCAATTTTTGAATGGACCACCAAAACTTAGTAACCACTCTGTCAAGTTAGAGACTTGGGTTTCCAGTTTTTTCTTATGCTAAACAGGAAGCACAATGATTGACATATAAAGTAGCTTTTTTGACAATGAAACTAGAAATCAGTATCACATGAGAAATCCAAAAATATGTGGGTATTAAACAACATACTCTTAAAGAACCAGTGGGTCAAAGAAATTACAAGGGAGATATCTTGAGACAAATAAAAATTAAAATGCAATGTAATAATTATAGAACAAAAACAGTACCAAGAGAGAAGTTCATAAGTTTAAATGCATACATTAAAGAAGCAGGTCTCAAATAAACAACCTAACCCGACACCTCAAAGAACTAGTGGAAAAAAAAAAAAGAAAGAAAGAACCAACTAACCCAAAGCTAGCAGAAGGAAGGAAACAAAGAGTGGAGCACAAATAAATAAAATAGAACATTTAAAGAAATTTAGAAATCAGTAAAACTAATAGCTGGCTTTCTGAAAATATTAATAAACTTGACAAGCTCTTAGCTAGATTAACAAGAAAATAAAAGAAGACTCAAATCAGAGGGGAAAGAGAGAACATTAAAACTGATGCCACAGAAATCAAAAGGATCATAAGAGACACTATGAACCACTATATGCCAACAAATTGGACAAGCTAGAAGAAATGGGAATGTATAATCTGCCAAGACTGAATCATGGAGAAATAGAAAACTTGAACAGTGTTATAACTAATGAGATTGATTAAGTAAGCAAAAATCTCCCAAAAGAGAAAAGGCCTGGGCTAGATTGCTGCACTGGAAAATTCTACCAAACATTTTAAAAAGAATAAACACAACTTTTCCTGAAACTCTACCAAAACAAGAAAAAAGAGAGAAAGTGAGAGAAGGGAACACTTCTAGGCTTGTTTAGTACTTCCCTGATACCAAAGCCAAAGATTTTATAAGAAAAGAATACTATAGGCTGAAATTTCTGATGACTATGGATGTCAAAATTCTCCACAAAATACAGCAAATCAAATTCAATAGCACAATAAAAGCATTATATACCATGACCAAGTGCAATTTATTCCTGGAATGCAAGGTTGACTCGGTATAAGAAAATCAATGTAATAAGCACATTAACAATGAGGACAAAATCATATGACCATCTTAACTGATGCAGAAAAAGCATTTGATAAGATTCAACTCTTCAATAATTAATAACACTCAACAAACTGGACATAGAAGGAAACTACCTCCACACAAAGTCATTTGTGAAAAATCCACAGCTAATAATCCTACTCAATGGTGAAACTCTTGAGTTTTTCTCTAAGATCTCATGCAGGGCAAGGATGTCCCCTGCTCTCTCCATTTTTTTTTTTTAACATGGAAGTTCTACCCTATGTGCTAAACAAGAAAAAGAGATAAAAGGCGTCCAAATTGGAAAGGAAGAAGTAAAGCTATCTTTGTTCACAGATGACATGATCTTATATGTTGAAAACTCTAGAGTCCATGAAAACACTGTTAGGACTGGTAAACCAATACAACAAAGTTGCAAGATACAAAACCAACATACATTATCAGATACACTTCTATGTTATGCATTTCTATACATTAACAACAAATAATATGAAAAGGAAATTAAGAAAACAATCCCATTTGTGATAGCATCAAAAGGAATAAAACACTTGGGAATAAGCCTAACCAAGCAGGTAAAAGATGCATATACTGAAAACTATAAAACATTGCTGAAAGAAATTGAAGACAACACAAATAAATGGAAAGACATCCCACGTTCATGGATTGGCACACCTAATATTGTTAAGATGTCCATACTAACCCAAAGCGATCTACAGATTCAGGGCAATTCCTAACAAAATCCCAATAGAACTTTTTGTAGGAATAGAAAAATTCTTCCTAAAATTATATGGAATCTCAAGGGACTCCAAATAGCCAAAACAATTTTGAAAAAGATCAAAGTTGGAGTCATCATACACCTTGGTTTCAAGCTATATTCTAAAGCTGCAATAAAACAGCCTGGTACTGGCATAAAGACACGTAAATAGACCAGTGGAATGGAACAGAGAGCCAGAAATTAACACATATATGGTCAAGTGACATTCAGTGAAGATGGAAAGAGCACTCAATGGGGAAAGGACGGTCACTTTAACAAATGGTGCTGGGAAAACTGGGTATCTATGTGCAAAAGAACACAATTGGACCTTTATCTTACCCTAAATACATGAATAAACTCAAAATGGATTCAAGATCTAAACATAAGACCTAAAACTGTAAAACTCTGAGAAGAAAGCATAAGGGAAGAGTTTTATAACACTGGACTTGGCAGTGGTGTCTTGGATCCAAAATGAGTGCCCAGGCAACAGAAGTAAAGTGAGACCAACAGAACAGCATCAAACTTAAAAACTTCTGTACGTCAAATGATACAATCAACAGAGTAAAAAGGCAACCTATGGAATGGGAGAAACAATTTAAAATCATATATCTGAAAAGGAGATAATGTATAGAAAATATAGAGAATTTGGACCACTCAACAAGAATCAAATAACCTGGGGAACCTGGGTGGCTCAGTTGGTTAAGCCACTGCCTTCAGCTCAGGTCATGATCCCAGAGTCCTGGGATCGAGTCCCATATGGGGCTTCCCCTGCTCTGCAGGGAGCCTGCTTCTCCCTCTCCATCTGCCTGTCTGCCTGCTTGTGCTCGCTCTCTCTCTCTCTCTCTCTCTCTGTCAAATAAATAAATAAAATCTTAAAAAAAAAAAAAAGAATCAATCCAATTTTAATATGGGCCAAGGACCTGAATAGACATTCCTCTAAAGATGATCTACAGATGGCCAACAAGCCCATGAGAAGACGGTCAGTATCCTTACTCACCAGGAAATGCAAATCAAAAGACCACAAGGAAATGTCATCCCACACCCATTAGGACGGCTACTGTATAAACAACAACAAAGCAGAAAAATAAAGTGCTGGCGAAGGTGCAGGCATCGGAGCCCTCGTGCACTGTTGGTGGGAAAGCAAACTGATACAGCTCTTCCGGAGAACAGTATGGAACCTACTCAAAAAATTAAAGATAAAACTAGCATGTGATCTAATAGCACACTGCTTATACAGCCAAAAGAAGCAAAAGCAGGGTCTCTGATTGCAATTTGCATACCCGTGTCCCCAGCAGCTCTGTTCATGTCGCCAGCAGGTGGAAGCAACCCACATGTCCATCAGTGGGGGAGTGGATCAGCACGAGGTGGTGTGTAGTTACAACGGGATATTATCGTGCTGCCCGTCAGAGAAGGAACCCCAGCACCTGCTGCAGCATGGATGATGCTGGAGGACGTGCGGCCGAGGGAAAGCAGCCAGTCACAAAAAGACAGAGACTCCGTGACCCCACTTACCTGAGGCATCCAAAGTAGCTGAAGTCACAGAGACTAAGAGTAAGATGGTGGCGTCCAGGAGCTGGGGAGAGCTGTTGAATGGGGCTGAGTTTCAGATTCGCAGGGAAAGTTCTGGAGATCTGTTTCACAACACCATGAAGGTACTTAATACTGATGAACACATACAAATTGCTCAGAAGGTAGATGTTAACATGTTTTTACCACAATGAAATACTTGTATTTTTATGTAAAACGGTTTTTCCTCCACAACGGGTAATTATTTAACTACCTTTAACGAGTAACTCAAACGTAAAGGCAATCGTCTCTTTTACCGTGGTCCTCTCCCTTCTCCGGTAGGCATGTATGACACCTGCAGGGATGGGCACCTGCAGTGGCTCTCGGAATCCCAGTGGAGACAGTGCCAGTACGTCAGCAGTAAGCTGGAGCCCTTCGCTCTCCTGTGCAAGTCCCTTCTGTCCAACGTGCCCCAGTGGGATGCTTTCAGAGCCAGTAAGGATGCATACAGCCTGATGACCATCCCTTTCTCTCCAGAAAATGCTCCAGTGGAGGAGAGTGAGAAATCACCGAAGGAAAGTAAGAGAGCATTCGTGTCTTCTTCAGTCTACCCGAGTCCCGCACACGTGCATGCGGACGGTCGGCTTGCACACGGAGCTCAGTACGTTAGCCACGCAGCTGTGCTGTGAGCACAGTCCCCCCGGCCTGGCCAGGCGACCACTGGGGACCAGCACTGTGGCTTCATCCCACACCAGCACGCAGGCAACCCGCACAATGGGGGGCTGGGGGGCTCCAAAAATCACCTGGGGACCGAGGGTCACTTCACATGGCTTGCTGTTCTGCCGCACTCTTCCTGGATCTTCCCAGTGAGTGCCCTGCCCGCCACTCCCCGCTGCCTCCTGCTGTCTCCCTCCCCTGTCCTGTACCCCTGCTGCCACATCGGAAAGATGGGAAAGATCGAGTTTTGCAGGAACAGGCATGTCTCCGGGCTGAGCAGCCAGAAATGGAAGGGCTGGGTCAGAAGCTCCCAACGTCCGCATTAGCACTTGCTGCTAGCCTGCTCATCCCAGAAGTGCCGGACCGTTCACAGTGCCGGGCACAGTACATGACCGCTCCTGTTCCAGCAGGCCATGATGTTCTCTTAACTCTGGCCAACCTGAAAATGCTACTCTTTAGTTTGGATTTTCCTGACTAGCCCCACGTTTAAGTACATTTTCAGATGTTTGTAGACCATTTGGACTTAATTATTCATGTACTCAGCACATTTTTCTACTAAATTATTCAATCTTTTTTTTTCTTAAAGATTTTATTTATTTATTTGAGAGAAAGAGTGAGAGAGAACATGAGAGGGAGAAGCAGACTCCCCGTGGAGCCGGGAGCCCGATGCGGGACTTGATCCCGGGACTCTGGGGATCATGACCAGAGCCAAATGTGGTCGCTTAACCAACTGAGCCACCCAGGCACCCTGAATTATTCATTCTTTTGTGGCCTTCTGTAAGAACCCTATTGGTATAACAGATAATTAACATTTTGCTTTGTTAAAGATGCCAGTGTGTTCAACTATTTTTAAAAATCAGCCAGTGTTTTTTGGATTCGTTTATACTGTTCCTGCGAGGCAATGGGGAAATGTCTGTATGGCCAATTATATCTATTTTCTTTCTTTTATAGCTTCCCGATTTCCAGTTCTGACTAAGAAGTTCTCCTCTTCCCCTAGAGTTTTCTCTCTAGGTCATTATTTTGTAAAGTGAAGATCTTTTTATTCGGGGGGGATAAAAATTTGATTTATCAATTTGGAACTAGATTTTCGTGTATCGTGGACTTTTTTTTAAGATCAAGAAACCTATTTTAGTCCTATTCAAAAAAGCTATTTCTGTAATCCACCTTGTTTAAAGTTAGACATGGGGGAAATACATGGAGATGGTAAGAGGCAGAAACAAAAGATGCGTGAGGAGACTTGGCATTACACACGTAAGAGGGGCAGTATTGGAAACACAGGTCTGTGTGATAGTCAGTTCTCAAAACTTTTGAGAGTCTTGTTGCATTTCCACCTGATTCTCATTTACCATGTTTTTATAGGTAGATTATGACAAGAACTTTCTAACCTCTGGAGTTATTAGTTTATATTTGCTGGGAAAACCTCACATGTGCAGGAGCAGGCTGTCAAGCGTCGGCCTGCCTCTGCTCCTCCTGTCAGCTGAGCGTCCGACTCTTGATTTCGACTCAGGTCGTGATCTCAGAGTCGTGGGGTCAAAGCCCCACTCCGGGAGCTCAGTGGGGAGTCTGCTTGGGATTCTCCCTCTGCCCCCCAACCTGCCTGTGCGTGTACGTTCTCTCTCTCTCAAGTAAATAAATTCTTTTAAAAAGTAAGAAATAATGTATGTTTTTAAAACAAACTACAGTTTTAAAGGGGAATGTTCACTATGCTGTCTTTTAGTGATTCAAGGCACTTGATCGTTCATCTCCGTTTCTTTCTCTGAATTATATCTAGCTCAACTTCTGGATGAAAATGAAGAAATACGCAGTCCTGTGAATTTCCCCTGGGAGAAACTCACTCCATTTCAGAGACTTATTTTGGTAAGATGTGCTGTGAGAAAACAGTGATATTCTACATGTTTGGAGACCCTTATCAGTAACTTAAACTGTTCAAATTTGAAGTTTTCTTCGCAAAATCTGTGGATTTTACAATATTCGTGTTAGAGGGAAGCACTCACACTCCAATCAGGTGGCATTCCTGGTCCCGCTCTGACCCCGCACTCTGCCCACCCTCCCCCCAGAGGAGGAGGACTTGAAACGTGGGTACCTGTGAGGGATGAAGGAGAATGGTGGCTCAGGGCCTGAGCCTGTCTCTTCAGACAGCCTCCAACCCCCACTCTGCTCTCCCACTGTCAGTGGTGCAGGCACAGACCCGGCCTACAAGGGCCCCTATCAGGAAGCACATCCATCCCCGCACTGTTAATAAAGGTGACATTTTACCTGACTGTTCCTGCTTCACAATGGCAGGGTTGGGGGTGGGGGAGCAGAGAGGTGTTAGGGAGCTGGGGATGCAAATGGGTGTCATTCAGGAGCCCCTTAAAACATCTAAAGCCTAGCTCATGCTAAGCATTTCACAGACATTGTTTCATGTAATCCCCACAATAATCTTGGGGGGACCTCTGATTATTTTCCCACTTCACAGAATTAGGGGGCCAAGGCTTAGAAATTGCCTGATGGCTGTGATGCCTGGGAGGCTCAGTTGTTTACGCATCTCTTCGGCTCAGGTCATGATCCCGGGGTCCTGGGATCAAGTCCTGCATCCGGCTCCTTGCTTCTCAGGGAGCCTGCTTCTCCCTCTGCTGCTCCCCACCCCCGCTTGTGCGTGCTCAATCTCTCAAATAAATAAATCAAACTAAAAAAAAAAAAAAAAGGAAAGAAAGAAAGGGAGGGAGAAAGAGAGAGAGAAAAGACTGCTGGCAGAGCCAGGATTGAAGCCAGGAGCATTTGTAAAACCAGATTCCCGGCAGGAACACTACTTCCCTCAGGGAGACCGTCCTCGATTCACCCTCATCACCTGAAAATCTTCTTTTATTTCTGCATCTGCCGTCTGGTTTAGAGATGGAGAAGCCCCTGTCGGCCCTGACTTCACGCGAACACCAGCCTGGACAGCCGGCCACCCTTCGATTTCTGCCCTACATATTATTTTTGTAACACTTTAAAATTCACTCCAGAGAGAGACTGCCCTCCGAGATTGCATCTGGCTTACAGACATCTCACTTTGTTTTGTTTTCTGGAATGATTTAAGTGTAATCTATCAGCAGACAAATGGGCTTGAATCTCTGGAGACCTGTCTTACGCGACTTCAGAGTCTTCGAGTAAAGAGAACGAAGACAGCACACACGATTTAAAAACTCTGTGTACACTTCCATCTTAAGTGAGCTGTCTTCTGTTTGTTTTACTGTGGCAAAATAGACATAATTTCACTTAATCCTAGCAACCTTTGTTAATTCTGAGTGAGAGATGGAGTGGCATGAAGTACATTCCCAGTGTCGTGCAACCACCCTCTCTCTTTCCAGAACTTTCTTACCGTCCCAGACAGAAGCTCTGTACCTGCGAACCGGTAACTCCCCATTCCTTCCTCCCGCTAGACGCTGGCAGGTACCGCCCTACTTTCTGGGGCCAGTGGCCGATTCCAGCCCACTGGAAAAAAATCTGGAAGCCAGACCTTTCCATGTCTGGCTGCGTTCACTCTGCGCAGGTGTTCGGAGCCCATCCGTGTGGTAGCAGGCGTCAGAGTCTCCTTCCTGCTCGAAGCTGTGGACGCACCACATCTCCTTTATCCATTGTCTGTCCGTGCGCACTGGCTGCTCCCACCTGGGCTGTCGTGAATACCGCCACTGCGCGAACATGGATGTACAAGTTTGGTCTGTGGTTTTTTTTTTTTTTTTCTTTGAGCCGAAATTTGCAAATTGGGAGATTTCACCCAAAAAATCCCTATTTCCAGCTTTGATTGATAAAGTAAAATATAAGGCAATGCTGGGCAGATCTGTAGGCTGTAGCAACAGCTGGAGCTGATGGTATCTGCCCTGAGGACGGCTGCGCCTTGGTTGTGGGCCACGGTCATGCACGACCAGCATGCGCCACGGTCGTATGCCACAGTCCTATGCCATGGTCATGGGCCATGGTTGTGCGCCATAGTCATGGGCCGCTGTTGTCCATCACTCCTGGCACTTCCTCGCAGGGAGGGTGACCGTTAGCTGCCAGCAAGCCCCATGGTTCCAGCTCTGTTTTCCTCGTGGGGAGAATTGTTTTCATTCTGTCCAATCTGCTTCTCTAATTCATGTTACCCATCTGGCCATGTAGACAGCCTGCTACCCCCACTCTGCCTGCGGACTTTATCGACCTTGTCGTGACATGAGCGTACATTTCAGCTGTATTAGCTGACAAATGCTATAAACACCATAGAGTCTGTGCAGCACAACCCCAGCCAGGAAAACAGGAGAGGAGACAGCATGATGCTCCCCCATGTGTGCAAGGTAGTAGTGGCTTTCCAGAAAACAGGATCTTGATTTTCCAATCTCTAGTTCTTTGTATTACTTGAATTTTATGTAGCCAGTGTGTATTATGCTGACAGCAAGATTAACTTTTTAAAGCCTGTGCTACCTTACCTTTCCCCAATAAGCTCCAGATGATTCTAATTTGTCAGCGAGAAAAGTCATGAGTGTAGCAATCCTATTCTCCAAACCCACAGTCAGAAGACGTCGTCTGATAAAGGGTCAAATGCACCTACAAAGAAACTGAGTTAGAATATTCACAACAGGGTCTGGCCTGTAAGAGTCAGAAATTGAGATTGCCACACAAGAGATTCGGTTACAGTGTATTAGAAAGAAGGCTCCACCTGGGGCAGGATGATATCACAGAGCTCCAAGAGGACAAGGACACGACCAGTCCATGCACTGCTCCCCATCGCGACAGCTCTGCAGGAAAGATGGCAAAGCCTGGGGTAAGGGGAGGGGACATGAGGAAAATTTCCAGAACTATCCGTAACTGCTCAAAAGGGGCCAGCAGAACTGAGTTCAGCACAACGCCATTTCTTCTGGTCTTGCTTGCTCTCCCACCCCACAGTGCTTCACGTCAGAGAAGTAAGGGAGGAGCAGCAGCGTGCTGGCGACAGCCCGGAGCACAGACCCTCAGGGTGATGTGCCGGGACCACCCCGACCCTCCGTTGCCCTCCACTGAGGCTAGCCCTTCCAGTGCATGGACACGCTGGACGAGCTCTGCTCTCAGACCCCACATGCTTTGTGTGCTGTCAGTTTTCATCTAAAAATAAAGACATGCTGCATTTAAGTCGAATAAAATTAAGGTTCATTTTTCAAGGAGTAACAGAAAAGAGCAGAATTTGACATAGTGACCATTTATCTTACATTAAACAGTGCAACTGCCAGTCCTTGGCCGTTTACAACTCTAAAAGGGGCAGTTTCCCACGGTTCATCATAGGGCGTCCACACAGATCCACACGCCACGTCAGTCTTGCCCCAGATGATGGCGCCTCTCAGGCTGAGGACAGAATGCATGGTCATTTCATAAATAGCACATAAGTCATTTGTATGAAACAGTTTTCAGGGAAAAGGTCTTTCCTCCAAGATTTGCGTGATTTCTTCCAGGGGACCCTGAACCTCTACTTACCACATGTACACGGTTTCCAGAATTGTTCAGCCCTAGGGTTCTTTCTGGATATGCACTCCATCCGCGGTGCTGTTTATCTCCGTGTCACTCCTGGAGGAGTGAGTCGCCTTCTGGTTGTGCCGTCCTGATTTCCATTCTGCTCCGGACACGTCCAGCAGAGCAGGAAGAAGCCCACGGGAAAGTCTGTCTTTACAGAATCAGGGACCATACCAGGGATATTTACATCCAAGGCAAGAGCTCTGTCAGAGTGTGAGAGGGACAGCGGCACGGGGTGGCCCTGGCTCCCAGGAGGAACCAGAAGCCGAGGTGGCGGCTTCCTGGCCGCACACTGACACCCTCCATGATGCGTGCCCGGCACCAGCAGCATAAAACCCCGACCACGTGGATAATGAACGCTTCTTGCTTTATTCTGTTTACCACAGGGGCCATTCCTTGCGTGGTTTTTAATTGCTTTCTCTGCCGTGCTTTCTTGTTTAGATAAAAATTCTTCAACCAGAACATTTGAAGAATTCAGTGAAAATGTTTATAACTGAACAAATGGGAAATGAGTATGTTCCCAGAACCGGAATTAATTTGAAAGAGTCGTATAAGGAATCCAACGCCAGAACTCCGCTGATCCTTATTCACTCCCATGGTAAGATGCCTGCTCCATGCTCAGTGAAAGGTGTAGACAAGAAGGTTCCATGTCGGGTATTTTTATGTTTAAAATATTTTCCCATTCTTAGTAAAATATTTGGGAAAGGGACTGATTAAAACTTTAAATAATATTAAGACTGAACATTTCTGAAAATGTGAAAGAACAAAGAAGAATAACATTTTCCAGATTCATAGCCATGGAAAAACTTATCCTTGCTAATTTTCTGTGCAAAAAATATCTCTTAAACATGTATTATTGATTTTAAAGTTGGGATGGCCCTTGTATTTATTAACTGTTTTAATCTGTTGGCTCCTGAAAACATATATATATAAAACCCACCATCAGAAGGTGGCCCTGCCAGCCCAGGCCTTATGTCCCAAGTTTGTGTCCTAAACTCCAAATGCTTTTCCCTTGTCTTTGTCCCACAAACCCTAAGAAAATATTTTGTTATCTTCTGTTCTTTGTCATCTCTAAATCAAATATGTCTTTAGAAATCACCATATTCAAACTTTGATTCTATTGGGCAATAAAACTTCCTGAAAGGGCATCCATGCAGAGGCTTCCTCCTCTGTAACCTTTTATGTAAAGCAGCTTCTCTGGACCTGACACACACATTGTAGCTGCTGTCCATTTCCTGAAGACATGGCCCAGAATGGCTGCCAGGGCTCCAGCCCTCACGTCCACGTTCTAAACAATACAATGGAAGAAAGGAAGTTTTAAACAAGCTAACAAATCTTGATCTTGATTTCAGCTCCGTTCTTGATATCAGGGTTGTGGGTTCAAGCCCTGCCTTGGGCTCCACACACATTCAATCAATCAGTATGTTTTCAAGAGGGAATAAAATGAGGTTATAATTGTGTATACATTTCCATGTTGCTGTGCAGGGACTGATCTCACCAACACTGTCCTGAAATTTGCACGAGAGTTAAAAGGAGGAAAAAGTCACATGACCATTATCTCCCTGGGCCGCGGCCAGGCTGCAAAGGCAGAGGAGATCATCATGAAGTCACTCCCCAGAGCCGCACAGTGGGTCTTCCTGCAGAACTGTCACCTCGCAGCATCGTTTATGCCAAGGCTGTGCACTATCATCGAATCGTAAGAGCTTTACATTATTTGTAAGGGATCCGATTAACGATCAGAATGGTGAGGTGAGGTGGAACGGACACGTTAAACGAAGGTAAAGTAATGTGCCGGGCCTCTCAGAAAGCTGAGCTTTCTTGTGCAGGTTCTCTTTTCTCCAGGATCTTTAGAACTGCACTAAGAAATACCTCAGTTTTTTTAGGGGAAACAAAGCCTCTCTGGGTTTTACTCTCCATCACCTTCTTCACTTCCTTCATCTCCTTCTCAAACCCTCCCTCTCCACAGATGAACCCATCACGGCCACACATCCGTCCGGACCTGTGGATCTAAACGATAGTTTTTAATATTCTCCGTGACTCCGAAGAGCAGAATGTAGTAGCTCACACCCGTCCTCCCAGCGGTCATATATTTTATGGCCTTCAGTTCATACTCGCTCTGACCTTCTCGAGCTGCCTCTGCCAAAGGCTTATCCACTCAGGCAGAAACTTTCTGAGGCTCAGCCTTCTTCTTGGCAGTGGGAGGAGTTGCAAGTCGATTGCTCTCACTTTGAGGGACAAATTAGCCATGTTTCTTTTTTTTTTTTTTTCCTTTTAGATTCTATTTACTTATCTGAGAGTGAGCATGCACGAGCCAGGGAAGGAGCAGAAAAAGAGGGAGAGGGAGGGGAAAGACTCCCACGCAGGGCTCAACCTCACGACCCCGAGATCGCGACCTGGGCAGAAACCAAGACGCTGATGCTCAAACCAACTGAGCCGTGCCAGGCGTCCCAGGCGCCCCAGCAACGCTATAAATTAGTAAAGTCGTAACCAGTTGTGTTCTGGAGTTTTCTCTCCAGCTTTGCATTTCTGCTCTTCCTCGTTGTATGGCTTCAATAGTGGTAACTTCGGAAGACGGCACCACTTCCGCCAGGTCCTTCAGTCACTGATCACTCACAAACTGTCTCTAAGACACCGGCCTATTTGCCAAGAATCATTCTAGAGTTGAGGGACTGGCTATGGACCGGACACATTGTATCAGTAACAAGAGTGGCTGATAGTGGGGCACCTGGGTGGCTCAGTGGGTTAAGCCTCTGCCTTTGGCTCAGGTCATGGTCCTGGGATCCTGGGATCAAGCCCCGCATTGGGCTCTCTGCTTGGTAGGGAGCCTGCTTCCTCCTCTCTCTCTCTGCCTGCCTCTCTGCCTACTTGTGGTCTCTGTCTGTCAAATAAATAAATAAAACCTTTTAAAAAAAAAAAAAAAAGAGTGGCAAATAGTGATGTAGCTTTCTAAAGAAACTGGAGGAATATCCTTCAGAACAGGGTTTCAGAGACTTCGTAAGGGTAATTAACAATGTGTTTTTTTAAAAAGCATTCTTTATGGGCTGCCTGGGCGGCTCAGTTGGTTAAGCCTCTGCCTTCGGCTCAGATCATGGTCTCAGGGTCCTAGGATTGAGTCCCACATCGAGCTCTCTGCTAGGCAGTAAGCCTGCTTCCTCCTCTCTCTCTCCCTCTCTCTCTACTTGTGATCTCTCTCTGTCAAATAAATAAAATCTTAAAAAATTAATTAATTAATTAATTAAATAAAAAACATTCTTTATAATCAGAGTACAATTAAGAACAATTCATACTTCTTTATCAAATCAAGCCTATACATGTTTAAGACTATCACCCAGCAGCCTACTGTGGGAGAGGGAAATGTGAAGCAAATTTCTTACATTTAAGAGTTAAGGAAATATGTTCACAACATATTGCTAAGAGGAAAAATAGCAGGTTACCTATAGCACGTGCAGCATAATATTTTTATTTAAAGAAGAAGAGAGGGAGCCGTTGAGCGGCCAACTAATGATTTTGGCTCAGGCCGTGATCTCAGGGTCATGACATTGAGCCCCCTCTCAGGCCCGGCTTGAGACTCTCCCTCTGCCCCACACCCCTGCTCGTGCTCTCTCTCATTCTTTAAAATAAATAAATAAATCTTTGAAGAAGAGAGACGAGAGACAGAAAAGGGAAAAAGTTTACTTACACCTAGTTACTGAGATTTTAAATTATTTTTGTTTTCCTGTTTAATTCTGCATTTGGGTTTTTTGTTGTGCCGGGTTTCTTTGTTTGTTTGCTTTTACTGTTTCAGTTTTGCATGTTTTACAAAAATAATTTCAGACGTGCAGAAAAATTGCAAGAATAACACAAAGATTGTCCTAAACCCATCACCTCCACTTCCCCACAGTCAACACTAGCCAGGCCTGCTTTTACTGCTCACCCGTCCATGTGTAACTTTCTCCGGATCACTGACAGTGATTGCGGAGCTGGTGTCCCCTGACCCTGCAGGCTTGAGCGCGCTTACTGATTAACCCTCAGGACTTAGCTTATTTGGCCTGTTGACCCAAGCATAACTTACACTGCAAAAAAAAGAGAAAAAGTCCTGGTCCAGGTTCCAATTCGGGATTGAATTCAGTTGTCGAGCCTCTTAAATCCTCTTTATTCTAGAAATGTTCCTCAGTCTTTGTCTTTCATAACTTGGACGTTTGTGCGAAAAGCGCGAGCCGGTTACTTTGTGAAATGTCCATCTGTTTGGGTTTGTCCGCTGTTTCCCCTTGGTTCTGTGATGGCGAGGCCGGTGTGGCAGGAATGCCACCGAAAGATGTCGTGTCCTCCTTGCTACATCGTACTGAGAGGCACACGATGTCCGTCTATCCCACTGCTGGTGATGACTTTGCTCATTTGGCCAAAGTGGCATCGGCCCCTGTAGGGTTTTCCAAGCAGGCAAACGTCTCAACCTTCACCTACCAGTCGTAGCAGCCACTGAGAATGTTTGACTGAACTGGGACTCTGTTTTTGCCAAACGGTGCCTTTCCAACTCCACAGTTCTCTCTAAATATAACAAATGATGTCCTGCCCTAAGGAAGGGGCTTTCCTCCCCGCTGCTGCCCCCCACCCATTTATTCACTGGTCTGTTTGTATCAGTCACGGATTCTTGCTTTATTCAGTGGAATGTCCTCTGTTACCACCATCATTTATTTTCAGGTTCAGTTTCAGATTTGACCCGTGAAATATTTCATTTTGTTCTTAATTTGTCATTTTTCCAAGGTTTTTTGCAATGAGTGTCTAATATCACTTTTGTGTTTATAGATGGAAAAACCACTTTTCAAAACTGGAAATTTCTGGGTCTTGTGGAAATTTCTGTGCAGCAGGAAAGGCCGTCGGTGGACTAATAGGGCCTACAGATGGTCATTGCCACGAGCTCTAGGTCACTTCAGACACTGAGATTCTGGGATTCCTGAAGCATGTTTGTTTGGCTTAAATTCTTTTACACTGGGGCACCTGGGTGTCTCAGTCGGTTAAGCCTCTACCTTCAGCTCAGATCATGATCTCAGGGTCCTTGGTTCAAGCTCCGAATCTGGCTTCCTGCTCAGCAGGGGTCTGCTTCTCCCTCTGCCCCTCCCCCTGCTCAGATTCTTTCTTTTTCTCTCAAATAAAATCTTTTTTCTAAATTCTTACACTAAAATATTTATAAATTCTGTATTTTGCAGATTTAATAGCCCAGATGTGACAATAGACCCTGAGTTCAGGCTATGGTTAAGCTCAAAACTGGACAGTTCTTTCCCAGTTCCAATTCTTCAGAAGAGTTTGAAGGTAAGGACTGAGTAGAACAGATTTTGGTGTTCACTGAGGAGCACTGTTTGAGTGTAAATTATCTTACGTTCATAAATCCACATTACGAAGGGAGTGCGGACTCGAGCATGCTGACCTTCTACTCCTCTACTCCGTGCTCGCCCTGCACAGTGGGCCAGGAAGGACACTAAGACAGTAGACGAGATCCCTGCTTTCAAGTGATTCACAACTTGACGGACGTTCTCTCGAACCAGGGTGCTTCCTGGTCCCAAAAGTTATAAACCAGACGTATGATCTGTGTCCTTTTCTCACCCTTCTTTCAAGCTTTTTCCTGTCTCTTCTCCCTCAACCATCCCACAGCGTAATTTCTGGAAAGGCTCTGGCAGGAGGCAGGTTGAAAGCAGGCGTTGGTGACAAAGGACTGAAGGGTGACAGGGAGGGCCAGAGCTAGAGCTCCCAGGAAGGAACATTTCACCTCAAGCAGATACACTGCTCAAATGAGCAAAACACAGCTTCACTTCAGATAGTAGCAACTTTCTTCCCCAAGATGACATTTTCTCTGTGTCTCTCTCTCCCCTCTTCTCATGGCCCCGGCCCCTCTCCTGCGTCCCCCTTCATCTGTCGTCCCTCATGGGGCTGCGCAGATTTTAACTTTGGGAGACACAAGCAGGAGTCTCCAAAGAATCAGCTGTGACCTCAGGGAAGGAGACTCAGTGACCATGTTCTCGTGTCCGCAGTCAGGGCTTCCGAGGAAAGCTTGGCGGGCAGTCGGCATTGCCGGGTCTGGACAGGCAGACATGCCTGGGAAGAGAGAGAACATCTGCTCTACTGGGCGCTTGGCATAGCCACGTGTCTGCATCCTCCGAGCCTTCTGCTTCCACGGACTGTGGAAGCCCAGGAACCTCCTCCTCGCTCCCCAGAGAGCATCTGTTGGCATTCCAGAGCAGACATCTCTCCGTCTCTGGGAGGAGGGGCTGCTCTGTAAGCCATTCTCTAGAAGCACCAAGTTTCAGCCCCGCTATACACACACCCGGGGTGCATGTGGCTCCCTTGCCTTCCCATGGGGATCAGAGCAGGGGAGCACTGTGAGCTCCAGTCCTTGATCCAGAAACGTCCCGTTTGTGGACACGCACACCCATGCGTCCTGTATACACACCCACACGGTTTTTATGTATGGATATGTGTGTGTGTACGTGTGTGCGTGCGTATGTGTAAAATGTGCAAGTAAGGGAACATTTCAAACCTTTTACAGTTTCAGAGTTAATAGCCACACTCTGAAAAGCCGCCTCCAGCTGAGTCTCTTCCCCACCTCACCTCTGCCCCTCCTCACCTCTGCCCCTCCTCACCTCTGCCCCTCCTCACGGCAAGTCTCCTGGTTAGCAAGTCAGGCAAAGGGAGTGTTAACGCAAGTAGAACAATTGGGTAGGACCCCAAGTTCATTGTTTTCCTTGTCAATATCGGTGCTGAGGTGCTTATTCTGCTGGCTCCATGGGTTCCCAGTCTCCTGTGCCTGGGCACCAGCTCCTGCCACCCCGCTGCAACTCCCCACCTCCACCTCCCCGTGTGCTGCCCCATGGAGACTGCACAGTCCCGGGGCCACAGGGCCTCACCAAGAGTTTTGACGACAATAGCTCTTCACTGTCAAACTCTCCAGAAGGCTAGACTTGGAGCAGACAGGAGTGTTTTTAATGACAGTGTTAAATGTTTCATTTTAAGATCTGAGTTGGAACAATAGGACATCTGGTACAATCCTTTAACAGAAACTTTCAGATGAGAACAGAGTAACACAAGAGTTTTGCCCGGCCCCCGACTCTACGCCAGCGGTTGCACTCTTAGCCCACCCGCTGAGCCGTGCCCTCCGTCCATGCCCTGCTCACCTGCTGTCTTTGCTCATCTCTCCTTTAAAGATCGCAGTGGAAAATCCCCAGGGACTGAAAAGTAACTTACTTCAGACCTTTGGATATGGTGGGAATGGACAGATAACAGAACAGATATTTGAAAAACCTGACTGTGGACCGTCATGGAAAAAACTTCTGTTCAGCTTATGTTTTTTCAATGCTGTGGTCAGTGAAAGAAAGAATTATGGAACATTGGGCTGGAATATTGCTTATAAATTTAGTTCTTCGGACTTGCGGGTAAGTATGATATCTTCCAAATAAATGATAATAAATACATCACAATAGGATGCAAACCGCCTGGTGTCTGTCCACATAGATACTGAGTATTTTCATGGTGCTAAGAAAATGAACTCTGTGACCAGTAACACAGGCTGATGCAGAGAAGCCTGGACAGGGAAGCCAGCTTTTCTGGAAACAGATCAGAGTCCCCCACCCACAGATATGCAAGCATTTAATCTGGTGGGCGAGCTAATGAGCTCTTGGGCTCTCATGAGGCCTCTTTGTTCTCTTGGCCAAAAAAAAGAGAAAAAGCAGAATGGGGGAAGGGAGGGCAGCCACTGGTGCCTACTTCAAAGGACTTCCCTAAGAGGCAGATTGGTTAGCACAGGCGAGGGTTTCAGGACAACGTGTGAGACACGGAAACCCTGCAAATGTGTCTGCTGTTTCTACCTTAGTCATAGAAAGTAGGAGCAGGCACTAACACACTGTGAGGAACACGCATACTTACTGTCTTTCTTCACTGTTCTCTATCTAGAACCTTCCATCTTCTTGACATTGCCAGGTGTTTTTTTACAGCCAACATAAACAGGTGGTGACACCCACCTAATTTTCCCCAGGTTAGAGCAGACACCAGAAAACTTCCTGAGCAAAATCTTGATGCTGCCTGTGGGTGTCTGCCACCGAGACCCACCCTGGACAGGCACCTTCCCGCCTCTCCCAGGGCCCCTTGAGACGTCACAGCTCTCTGCACGCTCAGCTGCCTCTCCGGGGACGTGTGAGCACACGCTTGTGCACCCAGCCAGAGCGTGACCTGGAACAGCCGCGCTCGGGGTGTCCACCAAGGAACGAGAGCCCAAGCACACTTTGTCCAAACCACACTCCGAGCTGAATCAGAAGCTAACAAAATACCCGCAGTGCACATTATGCAGTGGCTAATATGCCGATTATATGGGGATCTTTTATAAATTAGTAAGAGAAAGATAAATACCCCAATGGGCAAAGAACATGGTTAGGCAATTTGCAATGTAAATACAAAAAGGCAGATTATGTAAATTTATTCCATTTCATTAGTAACTGCAATGTTAATTTTATGTGTCCGCTTGACTGGGCCACAAGGTCCCCAGATGTTTGGTCAAGCATTATTTTGAGGATGTCTGTGAGAGTTTTTCTGGATGAGATTCATAAATCAGTAAACTCTGTCTAATATGGTGGGCCTCATCCAATCAATCAGTGGAAGGACTGACCAGAACTAAAAGGAAACCCTCCTGCCTGAATGCTTCGAACCGAAACATTGGCTTTTTCCGGCGTTTGGACTTGAACTGAAACATTGGCACTTTCTAGGTCTTGAGCCTGCCGGCCTTCAGGCGGAAAGGACACCGTGGGCTCTCCTGGGTCTCCTGCTACCAGACGCAGGTCTTGACATTGGTCAGCCTCTGTAATTACACGAGCCAAGTCTGAAGAGTAAAAAAATCTCTGTGTGTGTATATCATGCTGGTCTCCAGAGAAGCCAGACAAATACAGTAATCAAGGAAACATTCCTTAAAATCTCATTAAAATGAGATAGCATCTTTCCCTATTCCAGTGGCTAAAACAAATCAACAAAAACGCAGAGAAGCAGACGCTGTCTTATACTGCTGCTGGGAATTATCACTAACTTTCTGGAAGGCACCTGGGTAACATATGTCAAAACCCTGTAAGAATTCCTATTATCATTGATGTAGAGACAGTCACATTTATAGGATCAATTAATAAAATTAGTTATAACAGAGACTGAAAGTATGATTGCATCTCTGTGTATATATAGAACTCATTTCCCTTGCAGATGGTTTTTTAAGAAATACATCCTAAACCATCTGTGAGGCGAGTGAATGGTAGGACTGGGATGGCCGGTGTTAGTGGGCACTTTGTCATGCAAAGAGCTTGGGCCAGTACCATTGGCAGCACTCGGTGTGGACTGGAATTCTCAGGATACAGCCTTCCCCTGGCATCATACAGGGGGGCACAGATACAGCCTTCCCCTGGCATTGTGCAAAGGGGCACAGATGCTGCCCTTCCCCTGGCATCATGCAGAGGGGCTTGACCAGAAGCAGCTGGTGACATCATGGCATTGTTGTCCAGAGAGGCACCCCTTCCCTTCCTGCCTTCCCCGTCTTTGTGTGGCAGATGTGAGAGCAGCCTTGCCAGTGGGAGAGCTTGGGTAGATGCCAAGATGTCTGACCATCTAGAGGTTCCAGTTCGGAACTTTGTGGGGAGCGAGATCTATGCACAACACCCCTCAGGAAGGAAGTGGGAATTTCTGGTTCCCTGGGAGGTTGAGTTTGGACATGGCTTCTCCCACTCGGGGAAGTCCCCTCTGGCCAGCTGGTGGTCAGGCTACTTGGGGTTTGCTTGGGGGACTGGTGGTCTGACCCGTGCTGTGCCAGCGCCCAGGGCTTGCTTAGCATCAGCGGACCCTCCACCGCACGCAGGGCTCCGGCCAGTGGAAGCGCCCCCAAACCGGGACCTGAGCCCCGCTGACAAAACCAAGGAAAACAACCTCTCTACGGAGATGGGCCAGAGAGAGAAAGAACATAAGCAGTGGAACAGAAAACGGTCAGAGCCATAAGGACACAGACATTTCACGCGCCTACACACACATACAGAACATATTTCACGCACGTGATTTTTTTAAGTGAGCACATATCACAAGTTGTTTTTTTTTTTTTTAACTTATTGACACAAGGACCAGCAGGATGGTAAAACCAAGTTTTAAAAAATACAGGCAAGCAGAAATATTTGTAAATACTGAGAGAAGTTGTAATGAAATACGATTGCTGAGTTAAATCCCAAACTCGTAAGTGCACTGCAAGCAATAAAAATGTGCCTTTGGTTTGTAAGTTGCTTCATGAGTCAGACAGCATCTGTGTTTCTCTGGAACAAAATTCGTCTTCATTTCAGAAAGAATCACATGCAGGGCTCTCAGTCTGCTGTAAGTTAGCAGCTACTCTGACCGAACTTTACAGGCTCTGATCAAAACGAAAGCAGGTGCTCCTGGAAAATTCCATAATCCTTGAAAGAGTGTGTTAGACACTGCTCCAGTGGGACACGGAAAAAATACATGCTTGTGCTTTTTCCAGATTTTGCAGTTATTATTTTAAAAAATATTTTATTCATTTGTTTGAGAGAGAGAGCAAGCAAGAGAGAGAAAAGAGAAGGAGCAGTGGGAGAGGGAGAAGCAGGCTCCCCACTGAGCAAGGAGCCCAACGCGGTGCTCAATCCTGGGATTCTGGGATCATGACCTGAGCGAAGGCAGACACTTAATTGACTGAGCCACCCAGGTGCCCCTAAATACAGATTATTTAAAAGGAGTACTCTACTATAAGAAAAATTCCTCTAATCGTCTTAAGCTAAAAATACTAACCTGTCTCAGCAGAACCTAGAGGTGGGGGAGGAGGGGCTAGTGGTGCAGGGACGAGTCCCTGTGAGGACAGGAAGGAGCACGGGGCAGTGGCTGGGAGGGCAGATGAAGAAATGGGAACATAAATGTTTCCCCGGGGGTGGGGAGATCATTGATGTCTTCTTTACATTTGAAAAAAAGAAATGTTATTTTAATAGGGATTCAAGGAAAGGAAATGTTGCTTGTAATGGAAACACTCTGACGTCTAAATTAGCAAGGCAGAAAAAGGGAAATAGCAGTCTGGTTGAACTACCAAAAATAAGGAGGGAGAGAAACAACCAAGTACAATGAACAGTAGCACAGTCCTACAGAAGGAACGTGATGAGGCGTCAGTCGGAACGTGAACGGACTGCACTCCCTCATTAAGAGACACGTGCAACTTGTATGAAAAACATTTAAATTGATGAAGACAGCCTAAAACAACCAAGAAACTAAAAACAGCAGCAACAAAGCAAGAATGGCAATGTTCCTATCAGACAAGATGGAATTTAATCTGAAAAAGCACCAAAACAGAAAGAGAGACAATTTGTGAAGATACAGCAGTCATGAGAAGAATTAACTTCTATAGCCAGTGTCCTCGGGCAGGGTTTTAAGTGGTTTAGGGACTGATTAACCTAAGCATCACAGCAACCCTACAAGGGCGGGGGGGGTTATTATCCGCATTTTACCGTTGAGGTACAGAGTGGCTGAGGAAGTTGCTGGAACAGGCCAGATTCTAACTCTGGTGGTCTCACGTATACGCTTAACACGGGGTGGTCTCGATATTTGTCAGACAGTAGCCTGTGGTAGCGTGAGTACTCCCACGTGTGTGTGTATAGACACACACATACACACACGTGTACATTACATATGTATGTATTTCAGTGTAATTGTTGTTGGAGTTTCAAAAACCTCTTTCAGAATCGCTCTAAAAAGCAAAAGGGAGACCAATGGGAGAATCATATCAACAGACTTGATTAACAGGGATGGAAAACCTAACAACCCTCTAGCAGACGGTACGTGTTTCTTTCATGCATCTAAGGAACTCTCGGAAAACTCAACCAGGAATGTGGCCACAAAGAAAAATCTATAATTATGGGCCATGTTCTCTGATGACAGTCTAATAAATAATAAAACTTGGCCCCAAAAATCTAAAGTTGGAAATTAAGAAACATGCCTCTAGATAATTCTTTTCTCAAAGAGGATATTAAAAGGAAAATCACAAAATATCTCAGACACAAAGGAAATGAGATTCCTTCATACCGAAAAGATACAACAGTACAAAAATATGCTCAGAAAAAAATAAACTATGGTCTTAAATATCTTCATTATTAAGAAAGGCAGGAAATTAATATTCAACTTAAGAAATTAGAAAAAATAATAAAAGTAACTAAAATAAAGAAAATAATGTTTAATTGTAATAAATTAATATACAAAAACAATAGAAATTAGAAATAAATACAGAAATTGGTTTTCAATAAGACAGATAAAGTTTGAAAAGCTATATGAACCCAGTGATTTCTGGGAAAACATGAATTATCAAACATTGCAAATAACACCAGAATGAAATGGTTTCATGGCTTAGTTTCCTCTGGACTTCAAGAAACTGAGATATTAATATTATTTAAGCTGTTCCAAATCTTAGAAAAAGATGGCAATCTCCCCAATTCATTTTATGAAACCATAAATGTAATACCTGATAAAAATAATATGCATAAGAAAATAGGCTAGGGGCGCCTGGGTGGCTCAGTGGGTTAAAGCCTCTGCCTTCAGCTCAGGTCATGATCTCAAGTCCTGGGATCGAGTCCCACATCGGGCTCTCTGCTCAGCAGGGAGCCTGCTTCCTCCTCTCTCTGCCTTCCTCTCTGCCTACTTCTGATCTGTCTCTGTTAAAGAAATAAATAAAAAATCTTTAAAAAAAAAAAGCCTAATTTTAAAAAAATAAAAAGAAAATAAGCTAATTTTACTTAGACTCTATGTAAAAATTCTATATAAATTATTAATAGGATTTAGCAATGAATCAAAAGATTAATACTCTACGACCAAGTAGGGTTTATTCCAACAATGGCTCAAGATCTGGAAATCCGTAACTCACTTTACATGATCACATCAGTAGATGCAGAAAAGGCTTTTATTCCAAAATACAGGATTAAAAGGGACCACTTAAATATGGAAAAGACCACCAAAAAACTGCAGCAAATATCATTTTAAATAGCCAACACTGAACTTATTTTTATTAAAATCCAGAATAAAAAAAAAAAAAACAATCAGGGATGCCCATTCTTACCATTGACCTTCAGCATTGCCTTAAAAGCTCTAGTCAATGCAGGACAAAGAGGACATAATTCATACCAACGATGTACAATCGTGCTCATTCATACTAATGATGAGGGAATAAGAAGAAAACTGTGTAACAGAGATCCACAGTCCAGGTGCATGGCGGGTGTATGCTAACCTCGAATTTTTGGAAGAAAGGAAAACAAATGAGAGGGAGGGGAGAGAGCGCTGGTAGCAGAGGCAGAGAGAGGGCAGAGGGGAGGGAAGGGGGGGAATGTGATTCCCTTATGCCACATGGAGTCTGTGCACAGGGGACCCAAGAAACGGGGCACGGCAGGGGCCACGGCGGGGTGGGGGGGGTCTGATAGCAAGAGCAGGGGTAGGAGGACACTCACATTCCCTTGTTTACCCTGATGTGCCTCTGAATTAAGCACCACCAGCTGGTCTTGTCTATTCAAAATAATTTTAATTCAAGAATTCACTGTCCAACAACAAAAAGGAATTAATGGATGAAAATGTATATCCTAGTATTTTTATTCCTCTTGCTATTTCCATATACAATTGACCCTTGAAATGCGGGTATCAGGGACACGACCCCCTGTGTGGTTAAAAACCCATGTGTAACTTTCGACTCCCCCCAAATGTAACCAATACCCTACTGTCAACCAGAAGTCTTCACCGGTAACATCGACAACAGCCGATTAACACGTATTTTGTGTGTTGTACATATAACATGCTGTGTTCTTATAATAAAATCAGCCTGAGAAGAGAAAATGTTACTGAGAAAATCATAGGAACAGAAAATACACTCACGGGACTGAAGACACCCACCTATGGGGGGACCCACAATTCAAGTGCGTTGCTGTTCACGGGTCAGCTGTGTTTTCAAAGAGCAAACATGTGGCTGAGAATTGATGATTTTGTGTTAAAACGCCCCCGTGAGCTGCAAACGCGATCTGAAATAATAAAAACTGGCGGGTTTTCTGAAGGTCTCCATCAAGATTTTGGAAAACGCCCTGAGGACACGGTCCAGTATCTCATGGCCGACGCTGCGGTACCTGATTGGGGAAGTGGTTTACGGCGGCCAGGTGACCGACACGTGGGACAGGCGATGTCTGAACACACTTCTCTACAGATTCTGTAATCCGAACGTGCTGAGAGCCGACTTCAGCTTCTCCGGCGATGAGGTGAGAGAACGTATTCCCTTACCGTGCTCGTCACCGAAGTATGGTTGCATTCTTTAAAATCTGCCTCTGAAGAAATTTCCGTGTTCACTTTCAGTGCCTTTTATTAACGTCCAGTATTTTTTTTTAAAGATTTTATTTATTCATTTGAGAGAGAGAGAGCACAAGCAGGGGGAGCAGCATGCAGAGGGAGAGGCAGGCTCCCCACTAAGCAGGGAGCCCGATGTGGGACTGGATCCCAAGACCCTGGGATCATGACCTGAGCCAAAGGCAGCCACTTAACCCACTGAGCCACCCAGGCACCCCTGTTAACGTCCAGTCTCAGAGAAATAATTTAGCACTCCTCTAGCAGTTAACATTTCATCTAGCCATCTGTACTCTCGAGGCCAGAGAAGACCTGGACATGACCTCTGTTCCCTCAATTATCCTGAATTATACCAGTTGTCCCCCTTCCCGTCTTCCATCACCTACCCTATGCAAACCCCTATGCCTCTGTAGACATGTCCCTTTGGAGAAACTCAGACGGAAGGCACACAGTGGCCTCCAGTCCCCAGACATTCTGCAGTCCTCTTGGGTGAAGGTCACCAGCTCTGGGCCTGGGAAACAATGTCACTTTCTGGGAGCACCCAGAGCCCTGGGCTCTTGGCTCTGCCCTCAGTGCCATCCTTCCACTTCCATAGAAAGGGGTCCATTTTTTTTAGTTGACCGGGTTCTTTGGCAGCTTCCTTTCTACAAGTGAACTGCGGTCTGACGTCCTCTTTGCTCCCTTTCAGACCACGCTGACACAGTTCATTTTTGAACTCTGTGAGTTTATTCTCCAGGAAAGGTGCAGCAGCATGTGTCCCAGGCAGCTCAGCTGTGTCTTGGTGGCACAGGGTCCCCAAGGAGTTACGCCCAAGGCATCAGCTGGGGTTGTGCTCGTAAGAGCTTCTCTGGGGCAGGGGGGGGGGGGGAAGGCCCTTCTAAGCCACTCTCGGGACTGATGGCCAGTGGCCTCAGTACCTCCACATTCGGGCCCCCCAGGGGGAACAGTGCGGGGGTGGTGGCTCCTGGACCACCATTAATGGGGGTGTCAGGATCAGGATAGCTCCGCTGGCCTCACCCAGAAACCGAGCCACCCGAGAAAAACAAGGCTGCAGCACCGTGTACGAGCAGGTCCTCAGTCACTAGCCGTCCCCTCTGCTCCGTGTTGGGTCGCATAGAAGCCGGCTGCGTGGCCCGGAGAGGAGAAGGCGGCTTGTGTTTCCAAGGGACGGAGGCAAAGCAAGCCAAGAGTCATGTTCATCCCCATCACTAAATGGGCGCATGTCCTCCCAGTTAGCCTGACTCTGAGAGCAGCACCATCACAGCGAATCTCGGGGAGACGCCACCAAGGACGGGAAGGATGAGCTCTCCTGCGCCCATTAAGGGCTTGTCATTTTTTAAACATTGTATTATTTATTTTAGAACTGGAATTTTGCCCTTTCTGGCCATCTGGCCCATTTTGTCCGTACCCCACCTCCCGAGTGGTCAGAATAATGCTTCAGCCGGGTGTCGCGTTCCTTCTACAGGTCTTGGCACAGTAAAGTGGTGTGTGGAGGTGTGATGGCATCCGCTGTGGGTACGGCCCACGGAGGGAGTGGGCAGCGAGAGGCAGCCTGGCCTTTAAAGTTTCTTTTCCAGACAAGAAAGTTACTGAGCAGATCAACACAACTACACTCTACAAATACAGTTGTCCCCGACTTCGCTTTTGACAGAAGTGTCTAGAGTATGCCACCCAGAACTAACTAGAGCCTTCTGTATACAGCGGATGGGAAATAGTGTCTTCACGCATAGAATAGGTATCGCTCTGGGCACAAACTAACAAAGGACTTAAATTTCCAGGTGCATCAGCCAATGCCCGGATCTGCGGGCATCGGGGACTGCATAGACATCATCCAGTCCTTACCCGATGATGACCCTCCGGAGCTCTTAGGGCTGCACCCTGAGGCCAGCCGAGGCTGCAGGGAGATCCAGGGCCAGAAGTTCATCGACAATCTCATCACCATGGAACCAAGAGCTACAGCCATTGCCAGCCTCATGATCAGGTAAGCACTCAAGGGGAGAAATGTGTGGTTGGAAATCATTAAATAGTCACAGGGAAGAATTAAATATTCAGTGAATATTTTATAACTTGAAGAGCTACAATGCCACACTTACGGTTAAGTCTAAAATACAGCGTAGGTTGGTGCAGCCACTTTGGAGAACAGTGTGGCGATTCCTCAAGAAATTAAAAATAGAGCTTCCCTATGACCCTGCAATTGCACTACTGGGTATTTACCCCAAAGATACAGATGTAGTGAAAAGAAGGGCCATCTGTACCCCAATGTTTATAGCAGCAATGGCCACGGTTGCCAAACTGTGGAAAGAACCAAGATGCCCTTCAACGGACGAATGGATAAGGAAGATGTGGTCCATGTACACTATGGAGTATTATGCCTCCATCAGAAAGGATGAATACCCAACTTTTGTAGCAACATGGACGGGACTGGAAGAGATTATGCTGAGTGAAATAAGTGAAGCAGAGAGAGTCAATTATCATATGGTTTCACTTATTTGTGGAGCATAACAAATAGCATGGAGGACATGGGGAGTTAGAGAGGAGAAGGGAGTTGAGGGAAATTGGAAGGGGAGGTGAACCATGAGAGACTATGGACTCTGAAAAACAATCTGAGGGTTTTGAAGGGGTGGCGGGGTGGGAGGTTGGGGGAACCAGGTGGTGGGTATTAGAGAGGGCACGGATTGCATGGAGCACTGGGCGTGGTGCAAAAACAATGAATACTGCTATGCTGAAAATAAAAAAACAATAATAACAATAAAATAAAATACAGCGTAGGGGCGCCTGGGTGGCTCAGTGGGTTAAAGCCTCTGCTTTCGGCTTGGGTCATGATCTCAGGGTCCTGGGATCAAGCCCCACATCGGGCTCTCTGCTCAGCAGGGAGCCTGCTTCCCCCTCTCTCTCTGCCTGCCTCTCTGCCTATTTGTGATCTCTGTCTGTCAAATAAATAAAATCTTAAAATAAAGCATAAAATGTAAAATACAGTCTAAAAATATAGAGATGAAATTCCCCAAATGACACAGAGGCACAGAGACACACGGGAGCATACACGCATGCGCGTGCGCGCACGCGCACACACACACACACACACACACACACACAAATACAATTACCAACCATGGAGGGTGTCCTCAGTAAACCTTTGTGGAATGAGTGGTCGTACTCTACCTAGTGAGTGGCATTTTTAAACTGAATTTGTTTCGGCGTGAAATGCCGTGTTTACTTCCCTAGGATGGAAAAAGATACCCATCATAATAAGTAAGAGGACAGCAGGGTCAAGAGGGGTTGGCTGTGCCCTTAGAGGCCTGTGGGGCTGATCCCTCTCCTAATCACCCTGCCTCAGTACCCTTCCTCTGCTTATCCGTGCATAGAGACAACACCTGTCTACCATCCAGGCCATCGTGAGGCTCACGTGGTCTCACAGAAGTCACCCAGACTCTCCAGGCTCGTCAGCCTGTAACTAAGATAAGGTCATATGTGTCAAGGTCACGACTACCTGGTGTGAGATCCCCAGCCAAGAGTGTTCCCGCTCTGTTCCCTCAGACCTGCTCAGAACACAGTGGCACATGCAGGCTCCGCCTCTCTTCCTTCCTCTCTGGCTCTGGGTTCAAATCCCAGTTCCGCCACTTGGGGAAGCCAATTCAGTCTTTTGTCTCGGATTCATCAAGTTTAAATTAGAAATCACAATAGTACCTGGCAGGGCTATGCTCAGAATATGAGTTCCTTAAGTAAGTTCGGCTTAAAGATCTCGTTTTCCAATTTGCAAGTCTAACAGATTTTAACAAGCATTTTTTTTAACATCTTAATTTTATTTTATTTTTTTTCAGTGTCCCAAGATTCATTGTTTATGCACCACACCCAGGCCTTCATGCAATATGTGCCCTCCTTGTGAGCCTGGTGGTGGGTATTAACAAGCATTTTTAAGAGGTCTTTGAATAGTGTTTGGTTCCATCTACAAACTTAAATACTTTCAAATATGCTAACATTCATTATAAAGTTAATATACTTCAGCCAGCTGACTGCCAAATCTTCTCGAGTCTTTTAAACAGTTGTTGTTGTTGTTGTTTTTTTAAGATTTTATTTATTTATTTGACAGGCAGAGATCACAAGTAGGCAGAGAGGCAGGCAGAGAGAGAGGAGGAAGCAGGCTCTCCACAGAGCAGAGAGCCCCATGCTGGGCTCAATCCCAGGACCCCAGGATCATGACCTGAGCCTAAGGCAGAGGCTTTAACCCACTGAGCCACCCAGGCACCCCTCGAGTCTTTTAATAAGTCTTATAAATCTAATAATTAAATATGCTGGATCTTAAACTCTCTCGTTTTTTTTTATTTATTTATTTGAGAGAGAGAGAGAGACAGACAGAGATAGCAAAAGAGAGACCATGAGCGGGGAGGAGAGGGAGAAGCAGGCTCCCACTGAGCAGCGAGCCTGATGTAGGACTCGATCCCAGGACCGTGAGATCATGACCTGAGCCAAATGCAAACGCTTATCCAACTGAGCCAGCCAGGCACCCCCAAAATCATAAATTCAAACAAATTTCTCAATTATCTATTTTAAGTTGGAGTCCCAAAACTGACCTTTTGGGGTTTTAAGAGCCCCAAATCTCTTAAATATCACAAATATTGAAAACACCAACACGTACAGCTTCCTCAACACAAAACTATCGTTACTGTGATTCTGATTCCATTAGTCTTGTCTACACCAGCTTCTAAGTCTTCCCCACGTTGAGAGATGCCAAGCAGGAACCAGGGACGTCCCTGTGCGGGATGCATGCGTCATCCTTCTCAGGGCGCTTAAGGTTGGGAAAAACCCAAGCAAATAAACCAAAACAAATGGGAACTACAAAATGAATTGATTCTTGTTGACAACACTCATGGGATGCCTTGAACCCTGATTAGAGTCACCAAGATAGCAGCATCTCCAAAGGCTTGTGAGGTGACAGCCCCATTGCCCACATCCTCGGGTTCCAACAATGTGTGCCCTCACGGACTCATGGACTCACAGATTGGGTATCATGCTTCATCTGCTCTGCAGGATCCCTGGGAACACTGATTCCACCGGGGGCCTCCATGGTCTCCCCTCGGTGCACAGGTGGCCTCACTCTAGATAACTAGTAGGCATGACCCATGCACAGGAGGCCCCAATCTAGATAACTACCCTGTGACCTCACCGCAGGCCCCTCCTTCTATAAAAGCTGAGGCTTGAGGCCTGGGTTTTATGGAGAACAGCTGCATACGGTCAGGATCGTTCCTCCATGGGTCCCCCCGACAGTAAGTCACCCCAAATAAAAGTCTTCCTAGTCTGGAAGGTACTTGACTGACCCTCCCCCACCTTCTAACAGGCTCTTAGTTTACACTGTATTTTTTTCCACGGGAAATGCTGTACTGTTAGTGTCCTCCTGTCTGTGGGCCACAAAACTCCTATTAAAAAGCTATCTGAGGACACCTGGGTGGCTCAGTGGGTTAAAGCCTCTGCCTTCGGCTCAGGTCATGATCCCAAGGTTCTGGGATCGAGCCCCACATTGGGCTCTCTGCTCAGTGGGGAGCCTGCTTCTCTCTCTCTCTCTGCCTGCCTCTCTGCCTATTTGTGATCTCTGTCTGCCAAATAAATAAATAAATTATTTTTAAAAAATAATAAAGAAAGAAAGAAAGAAATAGCTATCTGATTGGGTTTCCACTACAGTTTGGGCTGACTGGTGATCCCTTCCAAGGTCATTCCACTGACACAAAATAGACGTAGCGGAGCTCTCACTTCACAATAGAAAATGCCCTGGGACACCTGGGTGGCTCAGTTGGTTAAGTGGCTGCCTTTGGCTCAGGTCATGATCCCAGAGTCCTGGGATCGAGTCCCACATCGGGCTCCTTGCTCAGCGGGGAGCCTGCTTCTCCCTCTGCCTCTGCCTACCACTCTGTCTGCCTGTGCTCATGCTCTCTCTCTCTCTCTAACAAATAAATAAATAAAATCTTTAAAAAAAAAAAAAAAAAGAAAATGCCCTATTTACAACAGGGAAAGAGAGCCACACACAGAGAGGAGGAGGTCGCTAGAAACCTCCCGGTCTGCCCCCAGAATGTCCACCTCACCCACCCCGTACCTCCTGCACTCCTCCCCGGTTCTCGTGCACTGTGAGTCCTCAAATCCGCCCGTCAGAGAAGAGACCACTGGAAGGGGCTGCTTCTCGTCCATACATGCAGTCGGTTTATCCACGTCCCTCTGGTCATTTTGGGAAGCTAATTAGGCGGCCTTTACTCAGAACATACTAGAAACTTCTGTGTGAGCAAGCTTCACATTCCCATTCGCTGTAACGAGCTCGGTGGGAGCAAACACTTACCCTCCAGCGACGTCTGCTTATTGACCACTTCTGATGCACCCCGCATGCATCCCACCAAGTGACCCTACTTGCAAGTCAGAAATGAAGGTTTTCCTAGTTTCGTCCTGCGCTGCACGCGGCTGTGGCTCACAGACTATGGCTTACCTCGGGGGGGGACGGGGGTCTCCTGTCACGCTAACACGTGTGCCTGCTTGTCTTCCTTCTGCTGGTGGCCCTTAACGCATGCACGGTCGGGGAGGCAGAGTAGATGAGGAAATCTTAGAGCTTTAAAAGCATGTATGCTTGTAAACGTCTGCAGTGCCTCGGGCAGTTTTCCGCTCTGTAGCATGCGACAACCTATGCTGTCTGCGTCCGGTGGCTCCGTGGCCCCGCGGCTGTGCTGGCCTCGGACGGGCCCCACCCGAGGGCTCTCCCGGTTCGGACAGGTCTGTAGCTCATTCTCCTCCTAATTCTCTCTGCAGTCCTGAGCAGAGTAACGACGACCTGGTGATGGAAATTCTATCTGACGTGAGAAAGAGGCTGCCAATGTCTGTGGAGAAGGAGGAATGTTCTGGAACTCCCAACACCTTGAAGTGCATCATCTCCAGCCCCATTTGGGAGTTTCTTTACAAAAATATCCAAGGTGAGCAGAGGATGGGGCAGGGGGACAGGCCCACAGGACACTGGGCAGCCCAGCTTGAAGGGGGTGGCACGGTGTGGGGCAGCAGCAACGGGACCTGTTAAGTTGTCAGCATCCACATTTTCACCCTGGAAGGAAAGTTCATCTGGGAACCTGGTGCCACGCAGTAGTCCCTGCGGGCCGCACTGTTGCCGAGTCTGGACCACAGTCGGCCCGCGAGGGCTGCTGCCACACCTGGAACCCACGCCTTCTCATTTGGCCTGAACTCGAGAATGCATCCGACATTTTTTAGTGGTTAAAGGGAAAAAAAAAAAAAGATGAAAGAAGACTATTTTCAGCACATGAGTATTATATGAAATTCCAGTTTGAGTGCCCACAAATAAAACTGCATTGAACAGCTGTGCTCACTCATTTTCATGCGTGGGCACCTGGCGTTCACATGACCGAAGCTGGCCTGAATGGTGGCGACACGGGCAGGAGGGCCGCAGAGCCTGTCCCAGTCACTGGTTCCTTGACAAAAAAAAAAAAAAAAAAAAAAAAAATGCGTCTCAATCCCTGGACATATGAAGTTCCTTTGATTTTCAAAGCCTTTATTTCTCCATGTGAAGCCTCATTATATCTGAAAACAAACCTTATTTCCTTTCTGTTTGAATCCAGGTTATGATCCCCTTATCCACTGCGTCTTGCTAACCTTTCTGAGCCAAGAAATTGAGCGGTTTGATAAGTTCTTACTGCTTGTGCATAAATCTTTGAAAGACCTTCAACTTGCCATAAAAGGGGAGATCGTCCTCACCCAAGAGCTGGAGGAAATCTACAACTCTTTCCTTAGTACGCAAGTACCTACGCTGTGGCAGGTAAGCCCTACTGGTCCCGGCTGGCTTGCCCGTGGCCATGAACCGTGGCTGTGGTGAAATATTCCGTCGCCACGAAAGACATTGACCTCCTTGTGGTGTGAGTACATATGAATTTACTGGCAGTTCCGCTTAGACATTATTAAATTGTAAGCCTCAGAGAAATGATGTCATTGTAAAGATAGTAAGAGCTATATACGTATGTGCACATATATGTGCTTATAAAAACACATATGCCTCAGATTCAAGATACCCAAATGAAAGTTCTGGGAGAAAATGCACAAAGAATCCCTAACAGTGGCTGCCTGACGTGAGGGAAACTTGAGGGTCTTATCATTTCGTGTATCATTGTATCTAACTGTACTGCTTTAACTTTTTAAAATCATATTCACGTCTTTATTCCAGTATAATTGGCATACAGTGTCAGATTAGCTTGTGCTGCAAAGGATAGTGATTCCACAATCTCAGACATTACTCAGTGCTCCTCGGGATAAGTGTCCTCTTCATCCCCATCACCTGTTTCCCCCATCCCCCCACCTCTGTCCCCTCTGGTGACCCACAGTGTGTTCTTCATAGTTAAAAGTCTATTGTTTTTGTTTTAAGATTTTATTTATTTGAGAGAGAATGCATGCATGCGCATGAGCAGGGGGAGCAGCAGAGGGAGAGAAGCAGGCTCCCCACTGATCGAGGAGCCCAATGCAGGGCTCGATCCCAGGACCCTGAGATCGTGACCTAAGCTACCCAGGTGCCCCAAGAGTCTGTTTTCTTATTTGTCTTTTTTTTTTCCTAAAAGCTGGGAACCTGTCAGGTCCTGGGCTTTTGTTTTTTGGGAACATTTTTATTTAATTACCAGCAATTAAATTGAATCAGTAATCTGTTGAAATTTTCTATTTCTTCCTGATTCAGTTTTGGGAGGTTTTATGTTCCTAGGAATTGATCCATTTCTTCTAGGTTGTCCAATCTGTTGGCATATGATTTTACATCATCTCTCATAATCCTTTGTTATTTTGTGGTGCTGGTTATTCTGTCATTGATTTATTGGACTATTTGAGTTCTCTCTTTCTCTTCCTCTTTGAGGAGTCTGGGCTAGTTTTATCAATATTATTGATCTTTTCAAAAATCAAGCTCCTGGTTTCACTGATCTGTTCTATCGTTTTTGTAATCTCTACTTCATTTATTTCTGCCCTAATCTTTATTTCCTTCCTTCCACTGGTTTTGAGTTTTATTTGTTCTTTTTTTCCTGCTCCTTTTAGGTCTATGTTTAGGTTGTTTGAGATTTTTCTTCTTGAGGTAGCTGTGTTGCTATCAACTTCCCTCTTGGAACAGCTTTTGCTGCCCCCTAAACATCTGGGACAGCTATATATTCATTTTCATTTGTCTCCGTGTATCTTTTTATTTTCTTTTTGATTTCTTGGTTGATCCATTCCATTTTTTAGTAGCACGTATTTAACCTTCCTCTACTTGTGTTCTTTCCTGATTTTTTTCTTGTGGTTAATTTCTAGTTTCATAGCACTGGGGTCAGAAAAGATGCATGGTAGGACTTCAGTCTTTGAGTTTGCTGAGACTTGTTTTGTGGCCTAATATGATCTACTCTGGAGAATATTCCACATGCACTTGAAAACAATGTGTATTTTGATTCCGAATAGATCTGTGAGATCCTCTGGTCCATGTGTCATTCAAAGCGGCTGTTGCCTTATTGATTTTCTGTTTGGATGATCCGTCCACTGATGTAAGTGGGGTGTTAAAGTCCCCTTATATTGAACCCTCCTACACTGTTGGTGGGAATGCAAGCTAGTGCAACCACTCTGAAAAACAGCATGGAGGTTCCTCAAAAAGTTGAAAATAGAGCTGCCCTATAACCCAGCAATTTCACTACTGGGTATTTACCCTAAAGATACAGACGTAGTGATCCAAAGGGACACGTGCACCCGAATGTTTATAGCAGCAATGTCTACAATAGCCAAACTATGGAAAGAACCTCGATGTCCATCAACAGACGAATGGCTAAAGAAGATGTGGTATATATATACAATGGAATACTACGCAGCCATCAAAAGAAATGAAATCTTGTCATTTGTGATGACATGGATGGAACTAGAGGGTATTATGCTTAGTGAAATAAGTCAATCAGAGAAAGACAATTACCATATGATCTCCCTGATATGAGGAAGTGGAGATGCAACATGGGGTGTTTGGGGGATAGGAAAAGATAAATGAAACAAGATGGGATCAGGAGGGAGACAAACCATAAGAGACTCTTAATCTCACAAAACAAACTGAGGGTTGATGGGGGGAGGGGGGTAGGGAGAGGGTGAGGGGGTTATGGGCATTGGGGAGGATATGTGCTATGGTGAGTGCTGTGAAGTGTGTAAACCTGGCGATTCACAGACCTGTACTCCTGGGGCTAATAATACATTATATGTTTATAAAAAATATTTAAAAATTATTTTTAAAAAGTCCCCTAGTATTATCAATTTCTTCCTTTTATGTTTATCAGCTCCTTTATGCATTTGGGTGCTCTGATGTTGGGTATATAAATATTGCTGTATCTTCTTGTAGGACTGTCCCCTTTATGATTATATAGTATCCTTCTTTGTCTCTTGCTACAGTCTTTTTTTTTTTTTAATCATTTTATTCAATATAAGAACTGTTAACCTGGCTTTCTTTTCACTTTCATTCTTTTTTTTTTTAAACTTGAAAGAGAGAGAGCACAAGCAGGGGGAGCTGCAGGCAGAGAGAGAAGCAGACTCCTCGCTGAGCAGAGAGTCAGACGTGAGGCTTGATCTCAGGGTCCCAGGATCATGTCCTGAGCAGAAGGCAAACACTTAACCCAAAGAGCCACCCAGGCACCCCTGTCCCTTCACTTTCAATCTGCAGGTGTCTTTAGGACTGAAATGAGTCTCTTGTAGGGCCGCATATTCATGGGTCTTGCTTTTTTAACCATTTTGTCACCCTATGTCTTTTTTTTTTAAGATTTTATTTATTTATTTATTTGACAGAGAGATCACAAGTAGGCAGAGAGGCAGGCAGAGAGAGAGGGAAGCAGACTCCCCACTGAGCAGAGAGCCTGATGCGGGACTCGATCCCAGGACGCTGAGATCATGACCTGAGCCGAAGGCAGAGGCTTAACCCACTGAGCCACCCAGGCGCCCACCCTATGTCTTTTGATTGGAACATTTTGTCCATTTACATTCACAGTAATTATTGATGGGTGTATACTTCTTGCCATTTTGTTGCTCATTTTATGGTTGTTTTTGTAGTTCCTCTCTGTTTCTTTCTTATGCTTTCTTTGTTGGTTTTCTTCAGTGATATACTTGGGTTTCTTTCTTCATTTTTTTGCATATCTATTAGCAGTCATTTGAGGGTTGTTTTTTTTTAATAGTGAGGGGGAGGGGCAGTAGGAGAGGGAGAGAATCTCGAGAAGGCTCCATACCCAGCGCACAGTCCAACATGTGGCTAAGTCATGACCTCATTTCATTGAGATGAAATGAAGAGTCTGATGCTTAACTGACTCAGCCCCCCAGGTGCCCCTCTATTACCAGTTTTTGATTTCTGGTTACCATTCAGTTTGTATATACCATCCTATGTGTTTAGGAGTCCGTGTTAAGTTAATGGTCACTTAATTTTTTTTTAAGATTTTACTTATTTATTTGTCAGAGAGCACAGACAGAAAGAGTGGCAGGCAGAGGCAGAGGGAGAAGCAGTCTCCCTGCCGAGCAAGGAGCCCGATGTGAGGCTCGATCCCAGGACGCTGGGATCATGACCTGAGCCGAAGGCAGCCGCTTAACCAACTGAGCCACCCAGGTGTCCCGATGGCCACTTAATTTTGAGCCCATTCTAAAAGCACTAAATTTTTACTCCTCCCCATGATTTAGGTATTATGGTGTCATACTTTATACTCTTATTTTGTGAGTCCCTTAGCAGATTTTTACACATATACTTATTTTTACTGCTTTTGTGTTTCCTGCTTTTGCATTTCCAGTTGGAGTCCCCTTTGTCACTTCTTGTAGGGCTGGTTTAATGGCCAGAATTCCTTTCATTTTTGTTTGGGAAACTTTTGATCTCTCCTGTTCTGGATGCTAGCCTTGCTGGATAGAGTATTCTTGGCTGTGGATTTTTACTCTTAGCACTTTACAGGCCATATGGGGGAGCAGCAAGATATAATCAAAGTGTCTGCTGAAAAATTCACTGAGAGTCTCATGAGGTTTCCCTTGTTTGTAACTGTTTTCTTTCCTCTTGCTGCTTTTAAAATTCTCTCTGGATCACTACTTTTATTTACTCTGTGTCT